>NC_090989.1:10328906-10630312 GCF_041146395.1 Eulemur rufifrons | reverse complement strand
CCTTACAAGAGCCCTGCAAGTTAGATGCTATGCTCCTATTGTATAGACCAGGAAACAGAGAGCTCTTGGAGAGAGTTCCAGAATCTCCTATCTTACGACAGTGTCTTATCTGCTCAGGCGCCGTAACAAAGTATCACAGACTGGGCGGCTTGAAGCACAGACATTTGTTGGCTAATAGTCCTGGAGGCTGGAAGTCCAAGGTCATGGTGTCAAAAGGGTTGGTTCCTTCTGAGGCCTCTTTCCTTGGCTAGCAGGTGGCCACCTTCTCACTGTGTCCTCATGTGGTCTTTTCTCTGTGTGTGCAGCCCTGGTATCTCTGTGTCCAAATTTCCTCTTGTAAGGACACCAGTCAGGTTGGGATTAGGGTCTACCCTAAGGACTTCAATTTAACTTAATCGCCTCTTTAAAGGCCCTGCTGCAAATACAGCCACGCTCTGACTTGCTGGGGTTAGGGCTGCACTGTATAAATGAGGGGTGGGGAACAGATACAATTCAGCCCATAACAGCACGTGGGGTGAACTGAGGGGAAAATGGGACTAAGGTGGTCACTGAGTCTCCCTAGACACCCTCTCAGTAGCAGGGAAGGTGCATTTTCATAAAGCCAGGCCTGGGGGGAGGTTTTAAAGGGTGAGGACATCCACAATAGGCTGCGAGGACAGAGAACATCTCTCTCTCCTTCCTTCCTACACTTCCTCCCTTCTAGCCCAAATGCACTCCCAGGTCTTTTCTATAGGTCAAAAGGATTGAGTTGCTCTATGAATTTCCTTTGCCCCAGGATCTGAAGCACAGAGTTACAGTGAGAGACCATCCACTGCTCACCCCACGCCGGGGCCAAATCCGAGCCGCTCCAAACACAACATCATTCCACAGCGCATAGTTGAGGTGGGGCGTGTGGAATGGGGCTGAGGTTACTTGAATTCTTTTCAAGGCTGAGATCTGTACAACCCTAGGCCCCCGAAGCCCTCTCTCTGCGTTCAATTTGTAGCAAAGCAAACAGTTTGTAGCAAACAAACAGGGTGTCCATTGTGGTGATGTTCTGGGCACTGGGCTTCAAAAAGGCCTTTTGTTCTAAGTGATATTTAAAAATTCTTCATTAGCTATAAAAAGTTATTTTAAAAATTCTTTCCCAGACACCCAAATACCTCTCATATGAAAAAAAAAAAAAAAAAAAAAAAAAAAAAACCCAAAAACCAAACCCACAAAACTTATGAATAACAAGGAACGGTCACTTGCGGCCCAGACTTCTCGTCTGGTCAAGGCAAACGGGGTGTCCAGTCCTGAGCGGGGCTCAGGCAGATGCTGCAGGCAGGGGAGTGGGCGTCCTGCCCCATGGGGTGACAGCTGGTGGGGGAGGGGGAAGGATGATGAACAGGGTGAGAAATGTCTGCAGGGGACTGGAGAGCCCTGTCACACGCTGTTGCCTGGAGAGAACTGGGAGAGGGCAGGGCCACTGTAACTGCAGCACGAGTGGAGCCCCTGCAGGGGGGTGACACCGAGCTAGACCTGCCCCGGGCACTTGGTGAAAAGAGACCTAGCAGAGGAGAGGGGACCTGGGCTGTGGGGACCAGGGGTGCCTTGTGGAGGAGTTAGAATTCGGATGGGAGCTGGAGGAGTTTGGGCGGGGTCGTCTGTTCTCCCGGTGGCCTCTCTAGGGACATGGGAGAACATGAGCCCCAGACGCCCCCAAGGGCACTGTGAGAGCAACAGCCTGTCCTCCAGGGCCCCCGTTCGGTCTGCAAGGCCGGCCTCCTGCAGGGCCAGGCCTCCTGGGCCCTGTGGCACAGGCTGGCTGTGGCATCCCCACATCTCTGTGCACGTGCCCGGTTACTTCCCAGAGCTCATGAGAAGCTCCCGCTGACCTGCTGCCCACGGACTGGCCAAGACTGGAGGAACAGTGAAGTCACCTGAGTTGTCCCCTGCCTTACACAGATGAGGAGACAGAGACCGATACGAGGGGCCAGTGCCCACGGCCCACGGGAAGCCAGGGGCAGAGTTGGGCGAGTCTCCCCGAGCCCTCCTCCCAAGCATCGTTGCATACATCACCGTGACTCTCGCCTCGTCCCCCCAGCTAACTCCTCAGTGTCCACGGTGCGAATTGTAACCCACCATCTACTCCCATTATGATACAAATTCATCGATACTTGACCTGTGATCAGGGCACAGTTGTGTCGGAGCCTTTTCTAGGAACAGGGATTTGGCAAGAGAGAAGGGAAGACCCTAAACTCTTCTTGTGTGTGTGCATGTGTGTGTGTTTGTGTGGTGTTAGACTAGGAAGAAGATGAGCAAGAGACAGCAGAAAGGCAGAGAGGAGTCAAAGGCAAGCTTGCACACTACACAATCTTGCCTCCATCTGGCCTGCCTTGGATGGTCTGAGAGACTCTGATATTATCCAGAAAACTTGGGATGCCAACCAGAGACTTCTCCAGCTCTCAGAAGTTGTACTTCCAAGTATATTCCTTGGCTCTCCAAGAACCACAAGTAATTGGTGACACCTCCCGTCCCCCTGCCTTCTCCACATCCTATTCTTTCCAGCTCCTGGGCAGATAGATTGGCTTGTTTGTAGACTCATTCATTTCAGGCTTTGCAGTAACCTCAGACTTGACAAACACAGTGTGGTCGCATTCATCCGTGGTCACCTGGTGCTCATTAGGGCCATCCGAGGAGGCCAGTGCCTGGCTTTGTGATTAGCGGTTCCTCCTCCACGTGGGCTTGAAAGTGCTCAGCAGCTTTTGTTGTTTGCATGAAGGCCTTGGGGGGCTCTGCCAGGCCCAGCTCAACATTTTCCACATGACTGATGGCATTCAAAGCTTTGCAGTCCCAATAGGCAAATTTCTTGACTGGCTTTGTTTCTTGTTGGTTCAGGTGGTATAATAAGGGTGTTTCTGCCAGAAATGTCAGTGTGTGGTTGGGAGGTTGGTGGATTTTCATAAGGAGGCAGGGAAGCAGATAGTTAGGTGACCGAGGGTGGTGGGGGGAGCTGAGTGTCCAGCACCAACAGGCAGAAAGGTTGCTTCAGTCTTTCTCAGTGAGACGGAGATGGTGCGCCTTAGGGGTAGGGTGAACGGACAGGAGGCGTCTCCCTGGGGGGGTTCGTGATTGCCTTATGCTCAGCTGCCAGGCTGTGGTTAAGCTGCGCTGCGGGCAGCCTCCTAAAGCCACGTGGGCGCCGGGGCTGGGGTGTGGTGGTGGGTGCTCTGGGATTTGTCTTTCTGCAGCTGTGAGAATGGCTTGGCCTCAGCCAAAGCCTTTTCTCCCATTTTCTCTTGCTTTATTGGGACATTTCCGGAACCAAATATATTCAACTAGTCCTCAGCGTCAGGAGGTAATTGAATATCCAAATGCTGGTCCTTTCATTGTCCGATGACCAGAACCAGCTGAAACACCCAATTTTGCAAAACATTATGCTGGCCATTTCCCTAATTATGTCCATCAACTATCATGTCTTCACATCCTATTCTCCCTGAGGTGTTGGATGCCCACGTGCAGTCTGAGAGTTCTTATGACAAATCCCATTCTTCACGCACCAGAGTCATTAGGCAGAATTGCTTTCTCTGAGGGTGCTTTGTTCTACTGTACTTTGACATGGATTCCAAAGTCTGCATCGCACCGAGGACAGTCTATCGTAATGATTATTTTGAAATGGACACATTGCTGAGCTCCTGGAACTGAGCCTAAAGATAAACATGGGAACTTGGGAGCCTTGAAATCCACACTGGGTGGCTCGCTGGTCCTTGTGGGCCCATGCGGTTGGTGCCAGACTAAACAGAAAGCTGGCACTTCCCTCCCCAAGCTAGCACTCTGGGGCTTGTGTCTACTGGGCAGGAGTGCAAATCCTTGGAGATACTCGCCATGGAAAGCCTGTTTCTTTATGTCCTTTGGCTCAGACCTTGGCCAGTGTTGGCAATGTGGCTTCGTGTTGCTCCGGGGTACCTTGACATTTCCTCATTTGGGCCTCTGGGGTCTTTGCTCCAGCTCAGCTGTGTGTCTCAGGGGGTAGGAAGGAGGGGTGACCCATGGTCTCGTTTCTCTGCTTTTGGAATTGGGAAGAAACTTTGGAGTCAGGAAGAGGCCCAAGCCCCAGGCCTTGGCCAGTTTCAGGCCAGACAGGTGGCTGGGGAATGGGAAAGGTGGGCTTTGGAACGTCGAGGAGAGGAGGGGAGATGGCTGGTTGTCAGGGAGTATGTGCTCATTACTTTGTGCCAAGGGTGGATCTGGTGTCACTCAAGGTCACTGAGCGCCTGGGACATTGTTCCTTTATGCCTTGCCAGATGCCCTCAGACGTGCAAATTCATTACCTCTCAGCCACATATGGTGATTGGAAGCCTCACTTTGTCCAATATGCTGGCATTCCAGCTTCTGCTGAATGTCACTCACACCCCTTCCAAGCTGCCCCCTGGCAGATCCTGGCACTGCAGGTCAGTGTCCTGGGCGGTAGCCCTCCGCAGCTCTTCCTACAGGGCCGCCTCCCTGCTCCTGCCCCCACGTCTCCTGCTGGCTTCTCTTAGAGCTTTCTATGTCCCCATCTCCCCTCCCTTAGCAGAAGGACACCAGAGAAGAAGGGAAAACACTCCCATTCAGGGAGTTCCCTCTTTTAATGCTTCCTTTGGTTCTTAATCTCAAGGAATCCCTTTTCCCACCTTGGTGACCCTGCCTCAAGGTGGCCTGTTTCCTATTGTCTTGGAAAGCAAGCCCACGAGGAGAGTCGGTATTCAAATACAGAACGTGTCCCCAGGATAAGGGCACCCTGACTTCCAGTGTGGCTGGCAGAGTTGTGGGGGGAAGATGTGTGGCAGGTGGGTGCACGGAGAGTGGAAGGGACCTGGGATGGATGGGGGGATGCCAAGTGACCCATCGTGTCTCAGAAGAACCTCAGCCGGGTCACAGGAAATGCCATCCTGGGGCTGTCATGGCAGCCACTGTTTCTAGTGTTAGGCCACCCTCCTTTGATGGGGGGCGGGCAGGGAGGGGCAGGTGGACCATGGAGGAGAAATGCGAGCGAGTGTTTCTGTCTCATCACTTCCTCTGAGTATCAGCAAAGCGCCAACGGGCAAAGGCTCTGCTGGGGGACCCTGTGCTCCTTGAGGGCAGGAACATGCCCTGTTTGCATTCCAGTGCCACGTCAGTTCCAGGCTCAAAGTCAAGAAGAGCTTGCTGGCCTGAAGGAGCTCCGGCTGGCCAGGGCCCCAGGTCAGAGACAGAGCCAAAAGCACAGGACAGCTAGGCACTGGGTCCAGGGCCATGTGCAGGCCAACAGGGTCCATGGACAAATGAAAATCATGAAAGGCCATTACAGTATTTTCCTTCGTCAAAATTTTGAAATAACGAGTGCTTATTTTCATGGGGTTCATCAGAACCATGCAAAGATGTAACAGCACCAGGCTGTCCTCCCTTCAGACCTTTCATTCTCTCACTCTGGTAAACAATTTTCTTTATCCTTAGAATTCTGAGATTTCCACCCAGTTATGTCTGGGTGTGTGTCTTTAAAAAAATAATCCTGCCCTGGGCCTTGGACTTTTTAATTTATAGTCTTAAATCTTGTGTCAGGTCATGGAAATTTTCCTCTGTTATTTGTTTAAATATCACTTCACTTCCATCTGTTCTCTCTTTCTCTCTCTCTCTCCCCCCTCCTGGAACGTTTATTATTTGAATGTCATGTCTCCTGTTATGTCCTTTAAGTCTCTTACTGTCCTCTGGTTTCCATCTCTTTGTGTTTTTATATTATGAGCTATTTCTTTCACTTGATCTTCTAGACTTCTAACTCGCTGTTCAACAGTGATCATCCTCTTTTTAGTTTCAGTTTATTTCCTGACTTTTTTTTCCCCCCCTAGAGACAGGGTCTAGCTCTGTCACCCAGGCTGGAGTCCAGTGGCATCATCATAGCTCACTGCAACCTTGAACTCCTGGGCCCAAGCGATCCTCCCAACTCTGCCTCCCAAGGTGCTGGGATTACAGGTGTGAGCTACCACGCCCAGCCCTTGAGTTTTGTTTTGTTTTGTTTTTTAAATCATTTCCTTTTTGCTCCAGGAAGTCCTTTTCTCAGACTCTAATTGCACCTTCTTGAGTGTTCTCTTCACTGGTTTTTCAAGGCTCTTTGGCTCCAGTGGAGGCTGCTGGGATGGAGGCTTGGTCGGCCTTTCTCCCTCTTACCACAGAGACCCTCAAGCGCTCATGACTTTGCGGCCACTGGCAGGCAGATCGGGATGTGAACATGGATCAAACAGTGGCAAAATCAGCAGGTGCAGAGGACACAGGAGTTTCTGCTTTTCAGAGCCAGCCTGAAGTCAACCACTTCTCTGAAGATCTGGGCAGGGCGTCTTCTCTGCTTCCAGCTCGTCCTCCGATCAAGGTGTAGATCCTGAAGAAGGTGTAGGGATAGGGACTTATGAACAGAAGTGGGAGAATTAGCTTCAGAAAGGAGGGAAATATACCTTCCTCTAAGCCTGCAGGACTGGCAGGGGGGTATAAATATAGACCCTTTACATTTGTCAGTTTGTGGGCAGTAAGTTGGGGGACTTCATGGTCAGTGACAGAGTTGGACTCGAGGTGGCCGTTTGAATGTTTTCTCTGGTTCAAAGAGAAACAGCCACTGAGGTATTGCTTTCATCTCCCAAGGCTCTCACTGCTCACAGCCAACCCAAGCAATTGATCACTAGAGCATCTCCTCCTTGTCTAACACGGTGCCAGGTGCTGTGGGCTAAGGGGTTTCAGAGGCAGAGCATCACCCCAATGCCATCCCCTTTCCCCTTGAGGACACCACCTCTGGAATTCCACTTCATCTGAGCCTGCAGGATGCTGTTGCTGTCCTTGGCCCTCTCTGGGGCTCCAGGACGATGCTGCAGCTGGCCTGGGGGTAGCTCCTCCGTGCAAACATGGTGGTGTAGGCGGTGCGGCAGGCACGCCCCACGGCTTTGGCTTTCCTGAGCTGCTCTTGGTTTACCTGAGGTGCACATGAGACCCAGAGGAACCAACCACCTGGCTGGCATTGGGGTGGGATCTCGGGAAGGAGGGCCTGAGGGAAGTCACAGCCAGACCCAAAGGGAGGCCAAGTCGCCAGGAGCAGGTGTCTCTGATGGAGCCAAGAGGAGAAGACTCAGCCACAGCCTTTGGCCCCTGTCTCCAGTGTGGCAAGACTGAACCAGAAGACCAGAACATGGCCTAGGAGGCCAGAGGAGGCAGAGGTCACCACATCAAGGCTGCAGAAGTGTCCCCTCTGCCTTGAGGTTACAAACCCACCACGACCCCATGCTTGCAGAGGCTGTGATCACCTTTGGGTCAGGGAAGAGAAATCCTGGACTTGGAATTTGAGTTTGTTTTGTTTTTCTAGAAAGACTGAGCTTAACTGGGAAGGCTGTGTAAATTTAGAATCTAAGTTATAAAGCAGATCAGGCTAAAAATTAATCTTTCCCCTACCAACCAGCTGTAAACACTCTGAAGGAAGACAAGTAAGTTTTAGATAAAGTAAAGGGACTTTATTTCATTTCTGCACATCCAGGTTGTACCGTGAGTTTGAATTTGCCTCCCTGCCCTCCCCCACACATGCTTTCATATCTTTTTGACCCTTTTTCCTAACCCCATTGGTTAGCAAATAACCTAAAATCCATAAGAGAAATAACAAAAAGGTAAACAACCGAATTAAAAAAATGAGTGAAAGACTTGAATAGACATTTCTCCAAAGAAGATATGCAAATGCTCAATGTCATTAGGGAAATGCAAATTAAAACCACAATGAGGTATCACTTCACGCCCACTGGGATGGCCACATCTTTTTTAAAAAAAAAAAGGAAAGTAAGTGTAGATGAGGATATGGAGAAATTAGAATCCTTATACATTTCTGGAGGGAATGTAAACAGTATACATTTTTGGTGGTTTCCCAATTAAGTTAAACATAAAATTACCATGCGACCCAACAATTCCTCCCAAATTGAAAAAAGGTATTTAACAAAAATTTGCACACAAATGTTCATAGCATCTCTATTCACAATAGCCAAGAGGTGGAAAGAACCCAAATGTCTATCAACAGATGAATAAATGGAATGTAGTATATCCTATCCACACAATGGAATATTATTTAACCATAAAACAGTGCCAATGTGTGTTATAGCGTGTATGAGTCTTGAAAACATTACGCTAAGTGGAAGAAACCAGACACAAACCCCACATATTATGTGCCTCTATTTGTGTGAAAGGTCCAGAATAGGCAAATTCATAGACATGGAAAGCAGATTAACAGTTGCCAGGAGCTGGGGGGAAGGAGGGACAGGCAGTGACTGCTGAATCTGTCCGGCGCTGCTGCTGAACGTTCAGGGTGATGTGGGGTGATGAATAAGTTCTGGGACTAGATAGTAGATGGTTGCATAACATTGCGAAGTTACTTAAGGCTACTGAATTATACATTTCAAAAGAGTAAATTTGAGTTGTATTTTATCACAATTTTTAACAATCCACAGAGAGGCACTGTAGCTGAAATATCGCCGCCACATTAATGACGGCCCGCATTTAGTGGGTGTACACATGATAAGCATCTATCTCTTTTGGTCCTCACAGCAATCCTAGGAAGTGATGATACCATTATTCTCATTCTGCAGGTGAGGAAACAGAATTAGAGAGCTAAAGTGTCAGCTCAAATCCCAGGGAGTGGGACCCAGGGACCAAGCACACAGCCCTCGAGAGGTGAGAGGGGGTGAGGAGGGGCCAAGGTCTCCCTTCTTAGGGCCATAGCTTGAAGCTCAGCACGGAGCACCCAACTTGGATGGCTCGCGGTGTCCTCCCCAGCACGCTGCTGAAAAGTGGGAGGCACTACTGGAATAGATTCCAGCTTTTGTCTCTAATGTCTAGAAAAGTAGGGGTGGGAAAGGGAGTCTAGAAAGAGACATCCTCCTAAGCCCATAGGAAGGAAGCCCAAAAGGACAATTGGCCATGCAGGAATAGTTGGTGCTACCTGGAGCCTGCACGTAGGGCCCTTCCTCTGTGCGGAGCATGGGTCAGACCCCAGGGAAGCCGTTTCTTCCCTGTTTCCCATACCAGCACTTCACACTAGCTTCCGCATGCAGGCTGCTGGGCAAGGAGCGGAGGAGACCACCACAGGAAGCCACTGCAGAGGGCCCGCTGCCTCCCAGAATTGACTCCAGGCTGGCAGCCAGCTCTGTCCCTGTTGTGGCAGGCTAGTGGCAAAAACTCCAATTGAAGGACAGGCTTCAAGTGCAGGGCGGGATGAGCAGAAAGGACGTGTCCCCGGCATTGGCTGCCCCAGCCCTGGGCCGCCCAGTGGTCCCCTCCCCGAGGACCACCCTCAGAGGGCCCACCCTTTGGAGAGTGTGATGGCGACTCTTTGGCTGGTAATGGACTTTAAAGCCACGGTTGGCTTCGTTTCACTCTTCTCTTTGCAGAAACTTTCTGAGGATATGATAACTTTGATCTCTTCTGAGTTACTAAATTGAAGTGACCAATCCTTTCCAGCTTTTGTGCCGACTCCTGTCCGTTTATTATGGCTTCCTGGGCTGCAGTGTTGAGAAGGATTCTGAGTCTGAGTCTAAGGCTGAGTGGAAAAGATAACCGCTGTTGATTGGTGATGCCTGCAGTGGGCACATAGCAGGCAGAGCAGTGGAGGAGGCTGATTCCTGCAGTGTGGGCAGCAGACACTGTTAACATGATGGTGCCATTGTGGACAGGGACAAATATCCCTGTTATCACAGGTGTTCATGGGACGGATTACGAGGGCATTGGGGCCTGGAAAACCTCTGGAGGTGATGATCACTCCCTTCCATCCAGAAAAAGAAATCCTCCCAGAAAGATTCTTTTCTTCTCCATTTCCTCGTGCTCCCAAGAGAGGCAGCAGGTCAAAGGGAAGGGCTGTTTCCTCCTCTTTTCCCAGGGAGCGAACTGAGTGTTGGCCAGCGGGGGCCTCTTTCTCCGGGGCTGTCCTGGAGCTCGTGTTTGCCCAGGGCAGCTGCAGCCGCACAGTCGTTTCTTGTCGTGGAAAGCTGAGGCTTCCCGAGCCCAAGCTAAATACCGGCTACTGCGGCGGAACATCCAGTTTTTTTTCATGAGCCCCTGGTGAATTGAAGCCCAGAAGCCAGAGGCCCACCTGCCAATTATTGCAGTTATCTGCACAGGCCGGACTCAGGAACCGGACAGAGAGTTCTGTTTGCTGCTGGGACTGCGCAGGGCCAGCAGGTGGGAGGGGGCCGCGGCCATGGGGCTGTGAATGCCCTCTGTGTGTCCAGGCCTGGGCCTGGCTCCCACAGCGCCCTCCCTTGTGCCATGAACTTGGCATCCAAGTGTGACTTCAACGGGGCCTCTTTCTCCTTGTGTCTGCCTCTGGGATCAGAGATTTTGACTGTCAAGAACTTCCTCTTGCTACGTGCCGCAGCCACCTGAGTTCCCCTGAACAACTCAGTGACAAACACTTGTTTTTATTCTTTCCAAAGGAAAAGAGAAAACAACACTCAGCTTAAAACTGTGGGGTTTTTCTGTTGCCTTTTCTCCTCTGACCGAATTGCTTTGCAAGATCCTGTTGATTTGGGCAGAGAACAGTCACCCTTTGTTCCCTGGAAGCCCCTGTTGTGGTGGGCCACGGTCAAGTTCAAGCTTAGTCTTGCCTCAAGGTGACATTGATTCTGGCTGCTCCAGGCTGTCTCTCCTGGGTTCTTCTAGGTCCCCTTTGGTTGATTCATTCGTGGATCCATTAACTCATCTGCCCCTGGGCTCCGGGAAGGCAGTGGAGGAAAGATGGATGTCTCGCCCTCTGGGAGTCTGGCAGGAAAGTAGACAGGAAACGAACACTCAAGTGCTGGGAAGAGGTGTGGGGGGCGGGGGGGAAGGCCAGACTCCTGGGATCCACTCCTCTACCCCCCTGCTCTGCACTTCAGTAGGTGGACAGTGCAGACAGGTCACACAGAGCAGCACCCGGCATGTGGTGCAAACACACAACAAAGGACTACATTTAGACCCAGGGAGATGCTGCCCAGGAAGCTGTCCCTAAGGTGGTTGCATTTGGGTGGAGACCTGCACTGTGAGCAGGATGAGGCAGAGAGTGGCTCTGAGGGGGTAAGAGAGCAGGTTCGGGAGAGGAAACAGTACACAAAGGTCCCCAAGCACATGGCTCCTTCCAGCAATGGGGAAGTCCAAGGAGCCTGGAGCACGAGAGCTAGGAGAAGCCCAGCATGAGGTGAGCTACCATGGGCGCCAGGTGGCCATGCCTGGCCTCGGAAGTGATGAGAATCTAGGTCTCCTTTGAAGGATGAAGAGAGTTGATGGGATGATTTTGGCAGCCCCAACTGTGGGCATGGCACCTCCACTCCTGCTCTCATCCTGTGGCCCAGACACCTGTCCCCTGCATGTCATCTTCCACTGACTCAGAAAGGTAAGGCATTTAACCACGTGACTGCCCATGTTGGACACTATGCCAGAGCCAAGGCTAGTGGAAGGACAATGACTCCAGGGTAACAGGTGACTATGAGCGGAGTGGGCTGATCTGGAGATGGGTGACCACAATGCCTAGAGGTGTGAGGAATGGCTCCTTCAGGATGGGGAGGGCTTGGAGAGCGTTTGGAGAGGAAATGGCATCTGAGCTGCACCTTGAAGATGAGTGTGCTGGAGGAAGGCCATCGCAGTCATGAGGCCGGGGGTCCAGAGGTGTGAAGGGCATGGCGAGTTCAGGACTAGGCTTCAGAGGGAATGTTTTATTGGGCTGTACGTCTCTTGGCCCTAGAACATTCGAGCCTCCTTAATGACCCAGACAGTGGGTGGCTGATTGGAACCATATGTTGGAAGTCTGGTGGTGCAGGAGGGGGGCCTCGTTCCAGACTCCACGCTGAGGAAGCAGCTTGCTAGCTCGGACCCTTTACTGCACCCCAGCTGGGAGGGGATGAGGCTGCAGTGTGCTGGATGAGTCCCTTTTCCATGAAGAACTCCATCCTCTGTGACAGACAGCAAAGAAAGGGCCAGGCTGTGACTTGTCTCCACTTTCCAGTGCATCATAGACACGCCTATCCTGGGAGATTTCTGCACCAGAAAACTAGTCTTTAAAAAACCTCCTACCTGCCCAGGGACCCAGGGGATCCTGTGCCCTGCGCTCCCCTCTGGCCTCTGCTGCAGCAAATGTCTCCTCTCAGGGGCTCAACTCCCAGTAGCCACCTTAATCACATGGTTGAAGCATCTATTTTGGTTACATAAACAGAGTTGTCTGCATTTGGATTCGGGGCTGGCTACAGGAATTTGTAAACAGCGTGGTGTACGTGTTTCACAGAAGGTTGCCAGGACTTGCTCCCTTTCCCACTAGCCTGTTGTCCAGTTTTCCCTTTTATAGAGAGTCTGGCTGGGAAAGAGAGACAGAACTTATTTGGGAATGGAGGACAATCTCTCAGGCAAATTCCTCTTCCTCCCCCAGTCACCGCAACGTCCTCTTCCTCAATTTTGAGGTCTGATATAAAATTAAGATGGCTCCTGAGTTATGAATCTCTCCTACCTGCAAGCCCCTCATACACATAAATATAAACCTCATGAGAAATAAATGGGGGAGATTTTATTCCCAGAAGGGTAACAAGGAGTTTTGAAGTTTGAGGCAGATTCTGAAAACCGTTGGACACTGCTGTCCTTATCTGAGCCAGGACCCTATGTGACATCATGACGCCCCATTCGTCCCCTTTTCTACTCCCTCCTAGGAGCTTTCTTGAGCTTTCAGAAGGGGCTTATAAGGCTCTTAAGTGATGACAGTGGTGGCCCCAAGGAAAAGAAGAGCATTCACTTTTTTTCCCCCTTTCATTTAATAACCATTAATGAAGCATCCATTTGAATTAGATGCCGCGTTCAGCACTGTGGGCCTTAGAAGATGATTGATACAAAATGAAATGTTGGCATCAAAAACTGCAGGGAAAGGTGGAAATGTTAAGAGTCACATAGATGGATTTGGGATGGCAGAGGACATTGGGCTTCACTTTATGTTTGCTGCATGAATGAATGAGTGAACCCATGAATAATAGGTCTGTTACTGAGAACGAAGCCTGCTACCATGGTTGAAGCTGAATCTCAATCTTAATGCGGGTTAACTTTTGCTCAAACTTGAAACTAGGGTGACCAGCCACACTGCTTTGCCTAGGACCAAAAGGGTTCCCAGGACAAACTAGACCAAGTGGGTCACTGTACTTAAAATTCAAAGAAAAGAGAACTAGGAAGAAGAGAAGTTCTGTGTAGGAAATATGCAAACTAGGGAAACAGCCCTTCCAGGTCACGGGGACATGAGGCATGTATAAAGCAGTCGTCTTTCTCCATTCGTGGGAGAATGAAGAAAAAGAAAACAATCTGTCCACACAGAAAGAAACGGGGGAAATTAGCAGGTTATGAGAACTTGGGCATTGACAAGCAAAGCAAAAAGACTTGAGTTCTTAAAACATTCTCAAACAAACTCAATATTAAACAAAGCTACGGATCTGTTTTAACTGCATCTGCACAGAGAACTGCAAAGGCTTTTAATCACTCAAAATGCTGTACGGGTCTAAAACACATCTATTTAACAGACACATCTGTATTCAGAAAATTTGAAGATAGAATAAGCAGCATTTTAAAACAATTGATGTTTAGTGAAAACATTTTATATTATACCTGGATGTTGCATTTCTTTAATTTTTGCTGTGAGATGTACCCTTTTTAGAAAGGCATGCAGATGTTAATAGTGATTTTTAAGGAAGCACGGATGTCTGCTATTTTAACAAAGAACTTAAAGTGCTAGAAATGATACCATTGGGTTGGAAGCCTTTGCCATGACATGAGAATCAGCTGAGGGCTCCTGTGAAGTCAGGCTGATCACTGGATTAATGAAGCTCTGCTCTGGCGCTAGCTGGCTGCCACCACCGAATTTCAGGTATAAACCCAGGAAGAGAGATGCACTTGCACATTTAAGCTCAGAAAATGACAGGAAAAGCCACTTCTGTCACGAAAAACAATATTTTATGCATTCTTTACTAGAAGGGGGTGTGCAAAGGAACAACCTAGACTTGGTTCCTTTGTTCCCAAACTTTGGAGTCAGAGCTTATGACCTTTTGTAGACATTTCATCTGTCAGATGGGGTTCCTTGTAACCACCTTGCAGGGTTGGCATAAAGACCAGAGCCACAGTGTCTAAAGTTCCTCATACATTGCCTGGCACAGAGCAGGTGTTCGACAAATCGGAGTAGCTGAGCTGGTAGCAATGGCTGTTGATATTACTGACGGGCAGGAGGCAAGGTGAACCTAAGGAAGCTGGCTGTGTGCTCTAAGTTCACATTGTATTTGAACTTTGTTGTTATTAGTGATTTCCTGAGAGTAGATAATGCAGTGTTGCTTTAAGAGTCAAGCCATGCAAGAATCTGAAAGTGCAACTGGAGCCTGGTCTCACTAATGGAAGCAAAGCACAAGGTCAAATTTCCCGGACAAGACTTTTCCCAGAGGCTTGAACAAAGATCTCAGGTCCTTCCCAGCCTTTGGCAAGTTTCCCAGGGATATTATAAAGAGGAGATGGTTCTACCTGAGAGGGGACAAACAGGGAAGGTGGTAAGGATTCTGGAAGGATTGAAAGAGGTAGAAATGAGGGTCAGGTCCTTTTTCAGCTTCTTGGTTCCTTCTGTAGAATCAAGGGGCTGGACCAGATAATCTTTAAGGGTCATTTGGTTCTAACATTCTTGAGTCCTACGGCTTCATGACCAAGAGGTACAAAAATCACAGCCTTGCAGGTGAGGATTTGGAGTAGCTGGAACTCTCACTCATTGCTGGTAGGAATGTAAAATGGTACAGCAATTCAGAAAACAAATTTGGCAGGCAGTTTCTTGTAAAACTAAACATGCATCTGCTATAGAACCCAGTGATTGCACCTTTGAGTGTTTGGCCCAAAGAAATAAAAATTTATCTTCGCGCCAAAACCTATACATGAACATTCATAGCAGCTCTATTTGTAATAGCAAAAAAAGAAGAGAAATCAAATTTCCTTCAATAGGTGAACGAATGGTTAAACATCCCTGTGATGGAATACTACCCAGCAATGAAAAGAAAGTAGCTATTGATCTACAAGACAGTTTGGATGGATCTCAAGAGCATTATGCTCAGTGGGAAAAAGCTGATCTCCAAAGGTTACCTACTGTGTGTTCTTATTTCTATCACATTCTCAAAATGACAGATTTATAGAGAGGGATATATAATTAGTAGTTATTAGGGGCTAGAAATGGGAGAGGGGGGTCAGCTATAAAGGGGTGGCACAAGGGAGATGCCTTGATTGTGGTGGTAGCTCCCGAATCTATACATCAGGTAAAACTGCATCAAACTACACACACACACACACACACACACACACGTGCATGTAAATACAGTGAAATCTGAATGTGGTCAATTTCCTACTTTTGATCCTATTCTACAGATACGTCCCATATTACCACTGGGGGGAGCTGGGGGAAGGGTACGTGGATGGAATTCAACATTTTTGCAATTTCATGTGAGTCTATAATTATTTCCAAAAAAAAATTTTTTTTTAAAGAGAAATATAGAGTGGTGGTATCCATTGTTCTCTAAAATTAAAAAAAAAAATGGAAAAAGAACAACCCCCAAGCCTTTCCAAGGGCTGTTGGCAGTGGGCGCAGACGGTGGAGACAGCTCCACCTTTCCAGGGGCATCAGGGCTGCCCTTTGTTGTCTATGCAGAGGTGAAAGCCTCTGGACTTTGCCTGTTGTTTTGTGAGCCCGGCGTGCTTGGCAGCGCTGTGGGGACACGGTGTGGCCATTTCGAACACCACAGCCTCTGAGTTTAAATTTTCTTTCTCTAGCCCTAGCAAAGGGGGACCTATTGTAAACACCCTACCTAGTCAGGCTTGAAAACAATGCACTGGAACGTGGTCATCAGGAATCCTCCAGATGCACACAGTAGGTTCTCCTGGGCCATCCCCTTTCTGGGTGCTCGGTCAAGCTGTGCTGTCTCCTTAAGGAAGCAAATTCTCAAAGCTACCACATTTTGCAATCCTGGAGAGGTCTGGAGATGAGTTTTCTCTAAGACAAGGCAAAGAACCATGGCTTTGTTCTAAATTTTCATGAAGATGGAATTGTTTGAAAGATTTCCCAAGGGAGCAGGAGCTTGGCTTTGGTGGGTGTCCTCACTGAGGGCAAATCTGGGGGCATCAGGAGAGTGGAGAGCAGGAGTTTGTGACGGGTGGTTTCCCCAGGGAGGGGTACCTGGGGACGCTTTTCCTGCCCTGAACACTCTCCATCTTGGGCTTCTGCCTTTGAATCAGAAACAGAAGTTCCAGAGAAAACCTGCTTGAAAATCTGCCTAAACAAAGCTCTGGGAGGAAGGAGAGATGCTGTCAAGGATATGCATGTCTGAAAAAATGATATAGCATCTAACAAATATTGGATAAAACATCAAGTATTTTTATTTCCAAACAAAATAGTTTAGTCTTCATATAGAACTAAAATAATTTCTATAACCCATGTTTTCATTGTTCTTCAACATTTCTCTTTTAATCTTTTTGATTTCCTTTTTTTATAGTCTATATGTAAGGTGCATAACATGATGTTTTGATATGCATACACATAGTGAAATGATTACTAGAGTCAAGCAAATTACCATATAGTTTTACATATTTATATTATCATTAACATATCCATGTTCGTGTGTGTGTGTGTGTGTGTGTGTGTAGTAAGAGCACCTAAAATCTACTCTCATAGAAAATTTCCAGTATACAATGTTTACAATAAATTTTCTTAATCAAAACAAAACAACAACAAACACCATATATCTGGAAAGGATTTTGCTGGATGCCTTACGAGGAACTGGAGCTCTAAGCAGAGACTCAAAAGGCAGGCCTGATTCTTGGCAAAACTGGAAAGCAGGCAGTTTGCATGTGAGAGCCCTCCCTCTGGTCCCTGGTTGGGTTGATCTGCTTTTTCCTACAAGAGCCCAATGGCCTCTGATAGATCCTGGGGAAATGAAGCCCCCACGGCTGTCCCCTGCAGTTCCAGGCCTTCCTGCTTCACCTTCCCGTCCAGTGTTAGCCCCGCACATCGGTGGCCTGCATACGGGGGATCTTTTCTGTTTGCTTTGATTCTCTTCCTCTTTGAAAATTATCTTCATGAAACAACCCTAATATAATGGTAAGGTGCCATTTCACTCCAGGTTAAGGCACCGGGGAACAAATGCTACCAGGGACTATAAGTGACACACAGCCCTCAAGATCTCCGGGTTATGTTCACTTTCCATGAGCAGAAATTAAAGACCATACCAGCCACTAGGTCCATGACATCTGTCATTGTTTACTTTTGGGGTCACTGAAGTTGAATAATGTCAAGGAAAATAGAACACAGTGAAGCTGAGGTGTCCTTTGGCTTTAGAGGGTAAAATAGGTCCCCTGATTCTTGGTGGCAAAGTTCTCAATTCCAGCAAACGAAGCCAGCAAATTCAGGAGCGCTTTGGGCGAAGGCCCCATCTGAAGGGAATAAACTTCAACAAAACGTGCTTTGCTCTGTCACTGGAGCAGCAGCTCCAAAACATCCTACAAAGTTGCTTATTTTGTTGCTAAACAAAAGAAGCCCCACATGTTCCGAGAGTCCTTGGTGAAGCCATGTTTGTTGGCAATAGCCGTGCTTGTTTGTAGCTTAGAGAAGAAGAAAATCCTAGTAGTTCCTCAGTCATATGGTGTTATTCACTCCAGAATCTTGTCATCTCTTCTAATATTCTGACCTGGATGTAGAGAAAGTAGAGGCTTGGTGTGTAGCTGAATGAAACTATAAGGGATTCTTAGAGCAGCCATTGCCAGCTCTTCACAAAACCATTGGCTCATGCTAACATCATCGAAGAAAGCTTCCTATTTCATGAGCTCCACTGGAAACTTCAAGTATTGTTCATGAAAAAGTGAAAAGTTTTTTTTTTCCAGCATCATTTTCATTGGAATAATCCTAATCTTTTAATATGTGCTTATTTTATTTAAGGATATTGTGATTATTAATATATTTGGATGTTATCTTGGTTGGGGATACTATAACAAAAATATCATAAACTGGGTGACTTACAAACAACAAAAATTTATTGCTCACAGTTTTGGAGGCTGGGAAGTCCAAGATCAAGGTGTTGGCAGATACAGTATCTGGTAAGGGCTCCCTCTCTGGTTCACAGATGGCACCATTTCCCTATGTGCTCACGTGGTGGAAGGGGCCAGGCTCTCTGGGACCTTTTACAAGGGCACTAATTGCATTCATGAGGGCTCTACTCTCTTGACTTAATCACCTCCCCAAAGCTCCACCTCTTAATAATATCACACTGGGAGTTAGGATTTCAATACATGAATTTTCGGGGGACACAAACATTAATGCCATAGCAGATATATTTCTACCACATTATTTGGTGATTTCTGTTTAAAACTTTTTTTTCTTTAAGTGCTTTCCACTGAATGGATAAAATATTCTACATTTGCTTTTATTTAAACAAGAAAATTAATTTTGCTGCATTCCAATTTATAGATTTTATTTCTGTTTCTCTCATAATTACCCATACATTTTTAACATGATAGTTTGTGCTATGTGAGGTCAAAAGACTATTCAATGTTGGAATAACTCATTCAAGCAAAATGGCAGAGACTTCTCTTAAAATTGGATTTTTTGACAAATAAATTTACCTTTTGTATTATTTGTACAATTTTATTTCATTTTAATTCATTTTCAAAAGAATATCACATTTTGCATGAAAAATTTATTTTTATATTCTGCTTGTATAAAATAAATATATTTATAATGCAATCAAGTAAAATTGAATGCAAAGTTTTTGGAGGTATGTTTATGTGCATTTTTTCTGAAGAGAACTTATTAATGTGTACCAGATTCTCAAAATTCACAACTTAAAATGGTTAAGAACCATGGGTTCAGATCTATTCTACGTAAGACAGGGGCTGTGTACCACTGGCCCTAAAAGATTGTGGGAAAAAAAGTTTCTACTATCAGATGTATTTGGGAAATGCTGCATAGAATAGCCTCCTCCTGGCATTTGCCATGCTTGGGTCATATTAAAGGCTCTAAGAACTCCTACCATAATGAAACCTCTTTGTTAAGCCAGAGTCACCCAAGTTAATTTGACCTCAGAACCCTTGTTTCTGATGTCATTTATTAGCGCCTCCCCCCTCCCCCCGCCAATGAACATGATGGGAAATGGAGCTCTAGAATATTCTCAATCTTTGGATTATGCCAGAGTTCAGGGAGCTGTTTTATAAAACTACTTCTACTGAACTCCGTCTTGACTTGGGACTTCCAGCCAATTTTGAGGAACTTCATAAAATACGGGCCAACAGTCAGAGATGTTTAGGTACCCTGTTCCTCAAGAAAGAGGGAGAGAGGGATCCCAGCCTAGGAGAGAGATGAAGAGAATTCTCAGGATGGTGGTGAAAGAAAATCCCAAAAGGACAGCTCTATGCAGGCTTAGGGAGCAACCAGTCCAGGTGGAGTACGAGGATGGAGCCCCTGGGGGTGGCTCTAGCGAAAAAATGAAACTGATGGATTATGTGATGAGGCAGGCCAAGTAGGAAATTGTATTAAGGACTTATTAGTTAGCCATTGAGGGCTACAGGAAGAGGTTCAAAGACAGCTAAGTAAAAATGACAATAAAATAAAATGAAATAAAAAGAGAAAGAGGGAAAGAATGATTAACTACTACAAGAAAAAAAAACTTGTATAGGACAGACATAATTACAGTTCACTACTAGGCTCATCCAGTAGCAATAGTTATATCACCATAGTAATGCAAACTCCAAAGTTGGATTTAACCCTAAATTGTGATGTAACTATTAATATATTGGGAGGATATGGCGGAGGGAAGCGGGTGTAGCCCTTGAGGCTAATATCCTCACCTACCATAACAGGAAGTCAATAGGTAGAGTAGCCAGTGTATCCATTGTGGGATAGCAGGATAGGTATGTAGGTAGCAGGACTGGAGTGAGGCAGAGAGGCAGTGATTTGAAGATCTCCAAAAAAATTATCCAACTCTCTACATCCCCCATTATTTGTCATTAGCAGTCATGTTCTATTTAAGGAATCTTGTTAGCCTACTGGTTTGTATCGCTAAGAACAGAACCTATAGCTTAAAGGTAGACTCAACAAGACACAAAATCTCCTGTAGCTCTTTTCTTTTGGAGAATTTTGGGTTTTGTTAGTGCTGGATGTCAGACCAGATAATATCTCATTTTAAATCCAAAAGCAGGCTCAATTCCTTGGGTTTCATAAACATATGCCGTATGTAGGCAGCAGAGCTCTGTAAAGGTGTGGGCTGCCATTTGATTTGCAAAGAGAACATTTGCTTTTACATACCTTGTTTTCTGGGCAGATACCATTTTACTCTCCTCTCAGGGATGATGATGTCAAGTGCATCTACTGAGAGCCTCTGCTGTGCAGATTGAGGAGGAAGAAGCCTGTTGGAGAGAAACGTTCAACAACTCTTTCCCCTTCCGTTTTCCTCTCCACTCCCTAACTGATGTTGGGTCATATTTACACTCTGTATCCATTTCTTAAGGTCCCCATCTCATTCCAGATTCTCAGTCACAGTTTCGTGAATTGTGTAGTGAGGTATGGGTAAGAGCTTTCTAAAAATAAACCATTAGGGAGCCACTCTTCACCTGTTGCTAGAATGTTCTTTTGCTTGGTGAGGTCAGGTCAAGCTCTACTTTTCACTGGCATGTCTTCTTGCTTATTTCTCTTAAAAATAATTGCAAAAGCTAATACGTATAGGGCACTTACTATCTTACCTGTGCTGGGTTCCGTACTGAGTGCTCTATGTCCATTATTTCGTTCAATTTTTATGACAACCCAAATGAGGTAGGAGCTCTTTATAGCTCCATCTTACAGATGAAGAATCCAAAGACCAGGGACGCTAACTAAGTAATTTGTTCACCTGGTTTGTCAGCCCCCGTGGCATACTGTCTTCTAGTTCTGCCTTTAAGGACCAGAGCCTAGACTTGCACACGGGCTTCTCCTCCTCTTGGAACTTGGAGAATTCAAGGGTGAAGTTAAGCAGAGAGAGCTGCTTTAGGAGTGAGGAAGATTGGCCGCTGTTCCCTGTTTCCACCAGCAGGTGGCACAATCAACTAGCGGAATTTTCATTCGACTAGCCCACTTCTATGGGGGCACTGACAGCTCTCAAACTTGTTTTCTGGCTCGGTTTGTCTGACCTTGGTCAGTGAAGGCAGTCATGAGGACAAATGGTGCAATGAGAAGCCAGCGTGGTGTTACAGGGATCCTTGTATTTCTTTGGAATGCACCTAGTATGCTCACTTTATAGATCATTTTAAATCTTAGCCATCTTCCTCTTGCTACCCCGTGTACTTCAAGCCACATTGTTCAAAGCTCCATTGAATGAGAAGACCCAATTTTAAAACAAAGGTAAACTTCCTTTTACACAACAACAACACAAGTTACAGAGTAGAGAGCAGCTGTATGACCTTGAAGTGATTTTGACAGCTGTCGTGAAGCCCCACTCCTTCCAGTTCCAAGGACTCCCACAAATTCTATTTACCGAAAGAATCTTTTGGCAAATAGAGCTTATTTAGCTCTTGCTAGGACTTTAAGTATTTTGTTCCCTCCCTACAGTACCTTTGCGACCAGTTTCTCTTTTACAAGACAACAATGTTACAAAGTCGTTTGCAGAGTGTCCCAGAGAGGGGTATTTAAACAAAATTTAGCTTACACGGAGGCTTTCAGAACACGGGCACCTGCCTGAACTTATACTGGCCTTCTCCTCAACCAACCACCCACCCAGAGATGGCCATGCTCCGCTCCTCTCCTGGGTCCCCTTGACGCTGTCCTTGAGCTTGTGTTCTGACGGGGAATGGTGCTGCCCGCCCAGGCTGCCCCGAGGGGAAGGCTTTTCCTGGGGAGAGATGCTCACACTGCCCAGGCCTGCCTTGGCTGGAGCTGGCATCTTGGGGCCCCAAGAGGGAACCTGTGCCACTCTGCTCAAAGCCACACTCCGCTCGGGCACACCCCATCAGGCACCAAGGTTAACTCCCAACTGCTAGTCAGTATTTAACTTTCCACGTAAGATTAGATTAAACATTTGGGTTCACAAAAGCCTGGGATTGCAGACTGCAGTTAGCGAGGGCTTAGCTGGTCACAAGCTGAAGGTCCCCGGGAGGCTGAGGTTTATGTCTGACCCTGAAGAGAGCTCGCTAGCTCCAGCCAGAAGGTTCAGAACAGCCTGGCTTTGTAAAGGAATTTCATACGCTCACACACCGCTTAGGTACGTTTTATTACAAATTCTTCTTTTTTTGAGTAGTTACGTAACAAAGTTACCTATTTTCCTTTTCCAGAAAACTATAAAAGGAATGATTTTCCTGGTATATGACCTAGCTTTCTCGCCCGCCCGCCCTTCCTTCCTTCCTTCCCTGTGTTTACCTTACTTATTCCTTCAATGACTGCTTTTGGGTAAAAATTTTGAAAGTTTTTTTTTTTTTTTTTTTTTTTTAATGGGGGATTCATGGGGATAAATGAAATAAATATCTTTTTCTATTCTTGATATGAAAATGAAAGACATTGATGCCTATTTTAGGCCCAGGTGACACTAATAACCCACCGTCTTTCAAGAAATGAGAACTTTGGACTTTGGGGTCAAATGAACGTTACTTTCTTTATAGTGTCCAGATTGCCCTTGTCATGAATCATGCACATTCGTGACAGGGACAGCTGGAATTAGGATATCATTCTGTAACTGGGAGACAGGTCACAATTAATGAGGTGGGTAAGCTAAGACTGTGGTCTTGGTCTTGTATCTTTTACCCAGTTGAGCCAACCAGCCACAGGCAATGGAAACAGAATTACTGGAATGTGTGACCTCTACTAGGACAATGAGTGCTGGGCACTGGCCTGGGTGACTTGGGTTCTAGTCCAGGCACTGTGGCCAACTTGAGAGCCCTGTGATCTTGGACAGGTGATTTAAGCTCTCTGGGCTATGTTATTCCACCTACCAAAGACCAAGCCAGCCCAAATGATCTCTGGGGGCCCACCCTTAGTGACTCAGCAAGAACCATTTATTGGAAATTTAGATCCTGTTAGGCTGAAACACATAAAATTGCCAATACTTGACCATTTCTAACCTATATAAATAGCACTTTCATGATGGTTCAAAAGAACACAAATAATAGTTGTCTTAGCATTTCTAAAGTAAATGCCTATCATGGTATTCTATTTAGGGGTAGGATAAGTATGTATACCAAATATGGGCGATGTCTACTGGTTAAATAGTTATTCCGGGAATCAAAATTTAAATTAGCCCACTTATAATTTGAATATATTTTGGCATAATGTCCTTCAATGAAATTGCTTTCATATTCTGTGATTTGGTTCTTTCCTGTGGTCATGGAACAGACACGGGCTACTCAGCCACGTCTCATGCGTCCGTATTCAAAAAGGGGATCCCCTTGGACCTTACTTTTTCAGCCTGGCCAGGGGTCAGCACTTAGCTGTTTAATCCCCACAAGCCCTCCTCATCTCCATGATTAAGTCTTACCATAAAGCACCTCCTGATCTGCCCAGCAGTGGGCCTTTGTCCAGGTTAGAATTGCTGAACAAATAATGGACAGTACTGGCCACTTGGCCCTAAAGGGCTGGCGAGTGCTGCCATGCCCACACCTGGAAACAAACCCAAGTGACTCCAGTGGCATTCAGCACTGAAGTCCCTTATCTCAAAGGCATTTCGTCGGAGAAATTCTTGGACGGGCTTTCGGGGGGCCCAGGAGTCCCATAAAATTGGATGTAGAGCTCCATATGTGCACATGTATGCTTTTCTGGGGAAAAATAAAATAACATAGTATTATTTTATTTTTCAAAGGATCTATCACAACCTCCTCCCACCCAATTAAGAATCATTGTTCTGGTGGTTTCGAATTGAATTCCGCAGAGAGAGGAACTGTCGTTCATTCACCAAACATTCAGTAACGATCTGCTCTGTACCCACCACTGTGAAGGGCCTGGGACCCAAAGATGAACACAACCATCCCTGCCTCCAGCAGCTCCAGCTCCCATGTCATCATGATTCATATTACTTAATTTCTCTAAACATCATGGAAGTAAAAAATTCGAAGAATAAACGGGTAATGGGAAAAAAAAGGAAACAAAACCAACATGGTAGTTTGCAGAGGAGCGCAGAAAAGGGGTGTCTGCCTAGACTTAGGGAGATCAGGTAGAGTATTGTGGAGGCAGTGACAACCCACCTGGGTTCCTAAAACTACAAAAGAAAAAGAACTATCTCACCTAGAGTCTGCAAACACAAAGTGTATTTCTTTCTCCTCATGCATGGTGACACCAGAAGCAGAAGGTTATGTCACTGTTCTCTCCTCTTTCCTTCCAGCTCTGTCTCCTCCCCAATACTTACTTCAAGTGACCCATCCCTTCCCAGCCCTTGAATCTTAAGGCTTCTCTGGGGCATCCGGTCTCGGTGGCCTTGCTAAATGTCAAGGCATCCCTCTCCCATGCCCGCTCCCTCGTATGCCAGACAGCTGGCCTGCATTTCTCACATATGGTGAGAAGCTCCTGAGTTACTTTGATGAAAATGTTCGCAGAAAGATGTGGGTAGTGAACGTGGCCTATCCTGTGGCCATTGCCGTAGAGTATTAGGATGTTTCCTTCTTTCACTTAAAGGAGTCACTGGGGGAGCTGCAAGCTCAGTGGCACAGTCCACGACAGAGCTACGTGGGCGGCCGGGTGGCAGAAGAGCGCAAATCACCCAGGAGCTTGTGATGCTGCTGCCTCTTCGGGGAACCCAGGACAAGGCAGGGCCCTCTGCGACCCAGCGCGTACACAGAACTCCTTCAGAGAAGGACTGTCCAGTAACCAGCAATACCTAGAATAATTCCAGTCTTGACTGCACCCCAGGGAGAACACGACCGGGCATCTGACTCCCTACCCAGAGGGTCCCCTTCTCTGGTTTTCTCCTCTGCCACGGTTACCCAGGACCATTTCACACACAGCTCCCCGAAACGCCCACCCCTAGGGGTGTTCTGCGCCCACCACCGGCCCTTTGTCAATTAGCTCTTCCGGTTCTGTTCTAGCCGTCCCTATGCGCTGCCCAGTTTTCCAATTTGGCTTCACAAAAGGAAACTGAGCTTTCTCTAGAGGGTGCCACTGCGGGGACGTATTAGCTGGCACCATCAGAATTTTCCTTGTTGGATGAAGCTGTGGAGATGGGTTGGAAGCCACAGGAGGTGAAAACACTCACAGGTGAAGTGATCCTGCCCCACGGACTTTTCCAGATTAACCCAACATTGCACAGAGGGAGAGGGTGAGGGTGGGCTCGTCTATTGACAGATGAAATGAGTGTGAACTCACCCATGATGGGTAGACTTTGTCTTTTCAAGGGTAAAGGATCCAGAGGCAAAGTCTAGTGTGGATTAAAGCCAGCTCAGCTCCACTCTTTCACAGTGAGCTGTATTATTTTAAAAGAAAAAAAACTTGTCTCTGTTACATTGCTTAGAAAGTGTGCTTTGTGTAGCTTGGGGCAATCTGATCTATTTATTACGTTTCCTTCCAACCCACTAGGCCTTGTCTGGTGAGGAAAGGGAAAGAACAATCTTAGAGTTCCTTGAATAATAGAACTTAAAATGTTAGATTGACAAAAACATACTGTCTTGGTTACAGTAACTCTCAAGGAGGTAAATGTTGGGAAGGCCTATTCTGTGGGACAAATGCCTGGAAGTTTATTTGTGTCTCTTTCCCAGAAGGGGAGAGCTAAACCTCTCTTTTAGTGAAGGAAAGCAAAGATGCATGTTAAAGAGAGGGGACACTGCTTTCAGAACAGTAGTAGGCAGACCCAGCATTGGGACCTTTGAGTTTTACTGGGTAGGTCGACCTGCAGGTTCTGCTAATCCCAGGTTTACTCACTGTGTTGCTTCCAGTTTTGATTACGCTGACTTGCCCCATCTATGAACCGTGTTCAGCCCCATTTTCTGAGCTCTCTTATCTCTTTTCTTCATATCTGTTGCGATTCTTTGCACATTGCATTGTCATTTATTTGTTCTCTCTCATGAAATTAAGCCTCTGAGAGACAGAGTTCCTATTATCTCTGCATTCTCAAAGCCTAGCACGGTGCCTGGCACTTTAATTCATTCCTCAAACATCCATTGAGTGCCCTCTGTGTGTCAGGCTCTGCGTCTGACATTTGCTATCCCAGGCTACACAAAGGTGGTGGACACAACAGTCGAGTGGTGAGATGAGACCCTAAGCCAATAATTCACACACACACACATACACACACAGACACATTGTGTAATTTAATTCCCACATTTGTAAAGAGTGCTTTTGAAGAAAAAGATTAAGATGCTATTGGAGAAAAGTGGTGGTGGGAACTGATTTAGAGTCAAATCACGGAAGTCTTCTCAGAAGAAGTGACAATTAGGCTGGGACCTAAAAAATGAAGAGGTAGCAGGTGTAAGAGGATGACAAAGGTATTCTAGGTTGAGGGAATAGAATGTGCAAATGTCCTGAGGCAAGAGAGCTTACTGACGGAGAGGAAAGAAGACAGGTGTGAGCAAATTGTGGTGAGCAAGAGGTAACTGGGGAGGTGGTCAGGAGCCTGCCAGACCAGACTGGGGAAACCCTGTTAAAGAATTAGGATTTTACTTTAAGAACAACAGGAAGCTATTGCGTCATTTTAAAAGCAAGCAAATGGCATGATCCCATTTCTGTCTTAAAAAGGGCACATTGGGCAGGGCACAGTGGCTCACGCCTATAATCTTAGCACTTTGGGAGGTTGAGGCAGGAGGATCGATTGAGGCCAGGAGTTTGAGGTTGCAGTGAGCCATGATCATGCCCCTGCACTCTAGCAAGCCTGGGTGACAGAGCAAGGCCCTGTCTCAAAAAAAAAAAAAAAAAAAAAAAAAAGGCAGGGGGGGCGGAGCACATTGACTGCTATGCAGAGCAGAGAAGGGCACATATAACCCCAGTGAGATGGGTTTGGGGGAGTTGTATTGTATTGCATTGCATCAACCAGGTGAGAGATGTTGGTGGCCGGGCAGTGCAGTGGTATGAAAATGAGAGATGGCTTTGGAAATATGAATGATCTCTCAGATTGTTTCTTTACATCACTTACATAGAGTACTTCTTTCAGATGTAAATATACGTACTCCTCCTTTGAGGATACTCGGGATAGGACACTGCCCAGACATAGAAGATGGAACAAATTGGAAAGTCTGTCAATGCCTCTTACAACCTTTTGCCTCAATCTTATATCTAAAGCCCCACAATTGTCTAAAACCAGAGACTACACATGAGTCATGGCTTCATTCAACTGATATTTGTTGAGCACTTATAATGACCATGGCATTATTCTAGCTGTTGTGTGGTTACTGACCTTTTTAAAAACAAAAGTAATGCAAGATTACTGATGAAAATTTGGAACATGGGAAAAGCATAAAGAAGAAAATCTATGTCTTTAAGTACACTACCCACTACTAACATTCTGATTTAGTTACTTCTAGTCTTCCCCATTTTCATATGCATGTATACATTTGTTTACATATATAATGATATCAAAATGTGTATGTATATATTTCCTCCATTAAAATTTTATTGTAAAATAATCATGCATGCAGAAAATGAATAAAATGTATATAATCAGCTTAAAGACTAAGAAAATATATACTCAACCAATGACCAGCCATGTTAAAAGGAAATAATATTACTTCTCCCCTTGTGTCTCCCTCCCTCCCCTGAGGTAGCCAGATGCTGAAAGGATCTGTTTCCTTAACCTTGTTCATCTATTTTATTATTTAAATTGCAGCAGGAGGGAAACA
This sequence comes from Eulemur rufifrons, assembly GCF_041146395.1. Classification (NCBI taxonomy): domain Eukaryota; kingdom Metazoa; phylum Chordata; class Mammalia; order Primates; family Lemuridae; genus Eulemur; species Eulemur rufifrons. The sequence goes on along the minus strand of NC_090989.1, from coordinate 10,602,541 downwards.
TGTCTACTTTATCTAATTTGACACAGACCCTGGAGGATGCCTTCAAAAGGATTTTTATTACGTACATGGACAACTGGCGCAGGAACACGACAGCTGAGCAAGAGGCGCTCCAGGCCAAGGTGGATGCTGAGAACTTCTACTACGTCATCTTGTACCTCATGGTGATGATCGGAATGTTCTCTTTCATCATTGTAGCCATCCTGGTGAGCACGGTGAAATCCAAGAGGCAGGAACACTCCAACGACCCCTACCACCAGTACATTGTGGACGACTGGCAGGAAAAGTACAAAAGTCAAATTTTGAATCTAGAAGAATCAAAGGCCACCATCCATGAGAATACTGGTGCAGTAGGTTTCAAAATGTCCCCCTGACAAGGGAGAGAGGCACCAAACCGATATCTGATATCCGGATATGAAGAGATGCCAGGGCCTCGAAGCAAGGCCAGATTGTCATTGTTTGGAAGAAAGTGAGTTCCTTCCTCTCTGCTGAGAATTTTCATGGAGATTATGTGGTTGGCCAACTAAGACAGATGACTTTTCAATTTCAGTGATTTATGTTTGCTTATTGGAGTACTATTTTGTGCTGAAGTCCTCTTTTACTTTCTGGGCAATGTAAATGTCATTTTAATCAATGTCAATAGTGAAAATAAAGCCAAATTGAAGTAAAGTGCTTGGGCAGTGGCAGCGGGATAGAAAGCAGAGATTTACAAATCACTGAATCTTCTTCCTCATCATTTGTATGTGACAAATTCAATTTATAAATAACCCAGATGTACTTTCCAGAAGCTGAGTTTCAAAATCTATCACTTGCTCACCGGATTGACATAGGAGAACTTATTTATTATTTCATGAATGCTGAGTCTGAAGTAATGAATGAACAGAGCCATGAGGTGACTTTACGTTTATTATTTTCCTGGCATTTAACTTATTTGGAAGTCTGAAGACAGAACAAACATTTCAAAGGGCAAATGATCCAGACCAGAGAAGTCAAATATTTAAGAACTACCTGGTGCAAGAGAAACATATTTTTAAATGAGCATTTAAAGTTTTGCAGAAAACTAACCTTTAGAAACTCTTGGCATTTAAGAAAAAATAATAAAAAGTTATAATGTTACTTTATAAACAATTGCATTATGATTTTTCATTTATGTTTGAAAAAACTAAAAGTACAGAAAGTGTCTAATTTGCTGATGTCTGTTGAAAAGCTAGACAGTAACTGCTTAACATTTTGCACGGTGGGGTGCACGATATCATGGAATGTCAGGGCTGACCATTCTGCTGTTGGCAGACCACTTCATTTATTCAAGAGAAAACCACAGTCCACTGAGATTAGATGATTTCATTTGCTAATTCAATCAGGCAACATCGATCCACTTGGGTCACTGGCCTAGACCCCAGGAGTGCAGACATGCACAAGACTCCGTGAGCTGGAGGAACTCATACAGCAGAGAGGGAGTCAGAGAGTGAGCATTATGATGATAGAATGTGGCAAGGGGCTACCAGAGATCAACACAAAGTGGGCAGAGCCAGTGCAGGGAAAGGAAGGCAGGCCAAACACGGGGCAAGGTCTCCTCTCTCAGAGCAACTGAGAGTGGGAAGTCAATGGCAATAGATGTGCACGGCCCCAACATCTTTTAGCTTCATGCCTCCTAGTTGGCCATGTTCTCTCTCCCCTGCCCAGCCTGGCAAAGCAACTGTGTGCAGGGCTTCAAGCCTCGGGGAACTAAGATGAAATTCAGACAAGGAGCTCTTCTTCAAAGCATGCTTGCAGGACTCCCATTATCAACTACAAGCTTTGTCTCTCCAAAATGACAGAGTGAGATACATATGAGTTATCTGTTTCCTAATAACAGATTTGCCATTATGCTAACAGAAGCATTCCATACAGTGTTCGAGAAAGCCATTCACATTCCAAGAGCAGATGTGGCAAGAGCGGCCTCCTCCCTCAGATCAGAAACCCAGAAATGCTGTCCCACACAGAAACACGCATCCCAGAGAGCCCAGAGCAGCAGTGGGGCCATAAATCCCAGGCCTCTGCTCTATATTCAGACAGGGATGTGAGGTTTCCACCAGGTGACAAAGACTTTCTCCTTAAACCAACGAGTCAGGCTCCTCTGAGCCCTCTTCTTGACTAGACCCCAACCTTGGCCTATAAAAACTGCAGACTCTTGGCACAAATGATTTCATCCACCTCCGCACACTAAGAGACTTGAACAAACACTAGCATAGTTTCTGACAGCTGAAGGGTGTATCCTGGGGGTGACTCCAGGCCCCCTTAAAGTGCCTACCTGAGAAAAGTGAATGCTGCCTGGAGAATTTACTATTTGTTCCAGCCAAAACCTGATGACAGGCAGATAGGCCCCTGAACCCCCTCTTAGAGCAGTTACTTTAGAAAGCTTGCAATTATAAATCCTATCTCTCCCCCTTTGAGATGTAAATCTTCTACCACACCGAGCTGTTTTGTTTCTTTGAAATGCAAACATTCAAACTCTCCCTGCTGGGTGAGGGCTTTGCTCTAACTTACTGCCCCGGGTTTTGCTCTAACTTACTGGCCCCATCACGGATAGAAGTTAGTTTCTGCTCCAGGTATGCACCAATTAACAAACCCAGATCACATTGACCAAACCCTCCCACTGTTCATATATTGCCACTTCCCTGACCCTGCTCCAGCCCTGCCCCCACACTCAGTCACCTCTGCACAAATGGGAGTTGACCCTCTTCCCTATTGTCCTCGTTACTGAATTTCTATCCTTATTGCTTTAACTAGTGTCTGGCTTTGTTTACCTTTGACACAGGGAAACAATCCAAGGAAAAAAAATCTAGCTTTTCCTAATTAAATACATTTTATTTTTTATCACTGAAAGTATAAGTTATAACATAGAAGGTTATCTATCTATCAGTCAACTTCACTTTCGGGAAGTGGGAGAAAAGCTTGATCTTTACAAGCATGTTGGTTGTATAATGGTTGAACCATTTGCTACATTTTGCCACTCCAGGATCAACTCCCACCAAACTCAGGCTTTCCACTTTCAGCCTGGCACCTAAAAGTGCCAGTTCAAGCAACTTGCTGTTTTTCTCTACACCATTTGTTTTTAGAGTTCCTTCTGCTTGGTCTACTGGCTCCACGTGACCTGAGTACCTCTTATTCTTAAAGCATAGCTCTGAGGCTATTTAAAAAGGAAACCATGGTAGTGGCTGATCTGATAGACTCTAGATTCAGATTACCTAGAGTCAAGTCCCAGCTCTGACACTCGTTGGCTTTAAAAATCCTGGGAAAAAAATTACTTTAATCTCTTTGTGTCTCCATTTCTTCATTTGTGAAATGGTTATACAGGTGACCCTTGAACAATACGGGTTTGAACTGTGCTGGTTCACTTATACGTGGATTTTTTTCAATAAAAGTTACAGTGTACCTGCCTCGCCTATCTCCCCTTCCACTTCTCCCACTGCTTCTGCCTCTGCCACCCCAGACAGCAATACCAACACCTCCTCTTCCTCCTCCTCAACCTGCTCATGTGAAGACAACAAGGATAAAGACCTTTATGGTGATCCACTTCCACTTCATGAATAGTAAATATATTTTCTCTTCCTTATGATTTCCTTAATAATACTTTCTTTACTCTAGCTTATCATAAGAATGCAGTATATAATACATATACAAAATATATGTTTATCGACTGTTTGTTTTCGGTAAGGTTCAAAGTCATAGGTAAAGTTTTGACTGCAGTGTCCCAAACCCTGAGTTGTTCAAGGCTCAGCTGTAATTATTGCGAATCCTTTATTAGCTTGTTATGAAACTTTTAGACAAGAGCCGCAAAGTGCTTAGAACAAAGCTATTTGTGTTACTTTCTCCAGGAAAACTTCCCTGGTCAACAGATGCAACCCCCCACCCGTTTGCTCTCTACGTGCATTCTGTCCTGCCATCCTCGTATCTCGGGAACCAGTTTGCCCTCCCCATGGAGCAAGGACCGAGTGGGCTCCAGCTCTGCACGCGTCTATGAAGCATTTGTTGAATGACGACATCTGGGAACCTAGTGTTGGGGATCCCCACTGTTATGCCAACGGAAAATGCATGCATGTTGTCAAAGAAAATGAACGCTAGATTTGGACACTTCTTATGGGGGGACCCACGTGTCCTCAGCCGCAGATAGCAGCGGGGACACCCAGGAAATGCGGGACAGCCCAAGGCGGGGAGGGACCCCGCGACCACCAGCCCTCCAGCTGCCGTCCTCCTCCAGCTCAGGAAGTTCAGAACGAGAATATGTCCCCGGCCTGGACCAAGGTGCCAGGCCCATATCCCATCACTCCCCCAACTGCCAGGCCAACACGGACTGCAGTGCCCAGTCACAGCGCCAGGGAGGATCGCCTGGGACCCACTGCGCCTGCGCATGCATTGATGAGCCCCTTGGAGCTGCCCTTGCCAGCTGCCCTTGCCAGCTGCCCCGGCGCGCAGAGCGGCGCGCCCCCACGGAGGCGGCCCGAGCCCACTGCGCCTGCGTCCCACGGAGGCTACCCGGACCCACTGCGCCGGCGCGCGAAGCGGTGCATTTCGGGACGTGTAGTTTTCCCCGGCAGCACTGCAGGAATCCTGGTTTGTGCGCTGGCCCGGCGCCGGAGGCTCCATCGCAGGGAGCTGTGAGTGCGTGACGTCGGGGTCGGCGGGAGCACGATCCTAAGCTCGAAAGCTGTTTTGGGCGCTGGGATCTGGTGGCTGGCCCTGCGATCGCGTTTTCTCTCTGAGACGAACGCCTGCCGGAGTCCGCCGCGCGGCTCCCGGGGTGGGGCCAGGGAGGGTGACGGGCGCGGCGGTCCCACCCGCGGAGCGGCCCTGCCCGGCCAGGCCGCCCAGGCCGCCCAGGCGCCGCAGAATCCGCGGATCCGCGTGCTCAGGCTGGCACACGGCCCGCGCGGGGCCCAGCGTTAGTTCCGACCGGAGGGTGTTGGTCTCCGAAGGGTTTTGGGAGAGGAGCGAATGTTCTGGACACACTGTTTTGTGGAAGGGTTGGGGAAGCGATGAGGGCCCCTAGCCCTTAACCTCAGGCCTGAGTGTGGCAGGTGTTGCTTCCGAGTGTTGAGGTCGGGGGAAAAAGGACTCCAGACTGGCGCACGGGTTACCGAGAAAGAGCTGAGGCCCACAGGGGTTCAGCAACTCGCCCAGGGTTGCACACCGAGTGCAGGCACCAGCGCGGCTCTCCCAGGGCATGGATGGCTCCTAGCATATCCCTGAAGTGATGAGATGTGGAGTCTGAGCAGCCGAGATCGGGTGGGGCTGGTTCTCCCCCCGACCCCTGAGCAGAGCCAGAAGGGACAGGTGATGCCCAAGGTTCACCTGGAACCCTCCCCGCCCCCGGACCTAAAATGATTGGGTGAAGGATTGGCGTGAAAGGGGTAGATACTGAGTAAGAGAGAAAGTTCAGGCAAAGGGCAGCGCCTGATTAGTGGCTGGAAGGAGTTAGCCACCAAAAGATAGACTGACCCTTGAGTTTCTTAGGTGTGCCAAGAAGAAAATGTAGATTGTGGGCAATAGATTGTCTATATTGCTTTAATTGGCCTAACCAAAATAAGCGAGTATGTTTTTTTGTTTCTAGGACAAGCTTGGCAAAGGAAAACTCAGGATACTTTTGCAGTTAGGGAGATAGAAATATTTGGAGTGGTAGCTAAGCCAATTGTCGGTTTTTTTGTTTGTTTAGTTTTAAGCTAAGACTGGATAGTTCCATGGGAAGTTTAAAATTCCCTGCCCTTGATAGATTTTTATGCTTGTAAAAATTGTTCTCATCTTGTTGGCTTTTGCAGTTCAGCCCTCAGATACCTGCTGCCTCTTGTTTCTAATATTGCATCCGGTGTACATATGGCAGCAGAGCAAATAGCTCAGTGATATTTTTAGCTTTTTTAGTTCTCATTTGCAGGAGGGAGCAGGGTGCTGTGATAATGGCTGACTTGGGGCATGTAATTTAACGGAGGTGGGGAAAAGTAGTTCAGAGGCAGTGGGTGGGAATGAGCAAGGCTAATCAGGGGGGTTTGCCGTTTTGTCCTCCACCCTCACCCACACCTTCCACTCCTATTGCAGATTGACTTTACACAGGTTTCTTTCCTAAAGAGCTTGAATTCTGTCACTCTAGGTATGAAGTGGAGGCAACCACCAGTATATTTTTAAGTCAGATTCTGTAATATCAGAGAGGATGGTTGAGTTGTGGATTCCAGAGTTGAAGAATTATCTTTTGCACTCTTATTTTCAAAATGAGAACATTTTGATTCTTAGGGTTAAAGGCTTGCCCCAGATCACATGTCCCACCATTGGTGCCACCAAGAACAGAGTCCAGATCTCCTGTTCTCTTGGCCATCAGCTTATTCTTTATTCATATCCTGCTGTCGTGGAATGACTGCATTTCCTGCTGGGTGTGACTTGTGTATATCCTTCAGCTTGGGATGTCCATTACTGCAAGAAGAAAGATTTATCAACAATAATGGTTGACATTTATTTAGTGCTTTCTGTGTGCTGAGCATGGTGCTTAATGTTTACAGTCCATTCTGAAGGAGAATTTACAGATGGGGGAGTTGAAGCCTGGAGAGGCCAAGTGACTTGTCCAAAGTCACATTGCTGGTATCATAGCACATGTTTACCAGAGGGCCAGACCACTGGATGTTCTTTTTCATTTATTTCCTCCTGCAAGATTTTTGGACCTATTTTTTGTCCTTGACCTTGGGAATCAATATCCTAATCAATTCACTGGGTCTATAATTTGGTCTCAGAAAATCTGTGGGGAACAGCCAAAGTCACCTACTATATTTGTATACAACTCAAAGGAGGAATTTTAAAAACAAAATGTACAAGCCTTAAACATTTTATTTTAATATACAACATAGCTAATCCCTAAGATTATTAGAGATACTCAAAGGGAAAATTCTAGCAACAGTTATAACATGTTAGGAACATACGTCTTCAGTGCAGGTCAGAATCTGCTGCTACATAAGGACAAGTGGGCCATGTATACAGGAAGGTCATGAGCACTGTCAACCCAAATAAATGACAGAAGCAAAAATCTCTATCAGTGGAGATCTCAATTCAGCCCAGATTTTGAGGATGCGTCTGGGAAAACCACAAACAGCAGACAAGCTGTGGCTGTTTTTCTGAAGGGGATGTTGGAAACTTCAGCATTTTATAGGCATATAGACAGGAAAAAGGCGGGGGTGGGGGGTGATGAGGTAGCAGCTACCTTCCTGTGAGGCCCAAGAAATCTACATTTTACATAATAGAAGGGAGTGAAGGAAGCATCAGTTATGTAGATGTGTCTGAGAAGGTGGAAGAATGTCTGATTCTGTCTTGTCCAGTTCTGTTACCTTGTAAGACAAACTTGTAATTCATTATTAGTGTGGAATTGGATAGGCTTTAGCTTTAGGTGATAGACACAGGTACAGTTTGCATATTCTTGCTTATGGGAGGTTAACAAGGAATTTTCTTACTGAATGATCTATGGGGCCAGCTCTTCACAGGTGTCTGAGGCTGTGATTTTCTTTTTATAGCACCTTCACTTACCGTGATTACATCTAAACAGATCTACAGTGTAAATTCATATTGCTAGCTTATCTGACTTTGAAAAAGTTCTGGGGAAAACTTGGCTATCTTGTGCCAACTACTAGCTTGTTTTCAAGATACTATAACCTTGAAGAGATGAGATATAACTTTTTATATTTACATGCTTTTGTAATTGAATTTTTTTGAAAACATCTTCCCTGAAGTTCATCTTATCCCCATTCTAAAGGCCTGTGAAATTTTCTACCACTTTTCTTAATTCTGACTATAAGTATGTTTAAAGGAAAGTGTCGCCATGGTTTTTGAATGCGGAGCTCCCTGCCTGCATCAGGATGGTACTGAGGTTAAGGCCCTGGAACCAGACTGGATGGGTCTGAATCCCAGGCCCACCTGTAAGACCCTGGATATGTTACTTACACTTTCTTTCTTCCTCTATGAAGTGGAGTAATCAGCTGCCTTATTGGGCAGTCTGTGAGGACTGAGTTAGTTCATCTGAGCACGTTAGCATAGCCTGGCACAATAAAGTGAAGCTATGATTATTATGCTATAAATCATTGAATTTCAGAAAAAGTCAGGGTCCTAGACACCTGTTTGACACCTCCTTTCTTCACTTACAGATGAGACTCAGGCCTCAGAGGGAAGTCAATTATCAGAGCGTGTAGGTTCTTCATGCAGAGAAGAAAGTCTTCTGGCTCTTGGGGTATGTGTTCTAAAATTAGTGACCTGTGAGGCCCCAGAGCAAATCCTGTGCTCTGGCTGTGTCCCTGCCTTGTCACATCTTGCCTTATCTTCCATGGTGCTTTAGAGGGAATTCTACGTATGAATTGCTTTCTTAGGACAATTTTTTCCCCTGTCACTTATTCCCTTGCCTCCAGATAATCTTTTAAAAACCAAGATTAGCTTGATTAACACTCAGAGGACCTGAGAAACAGAAAGACACCCATCCACAAACCAGCCCGTGTTCAGGGCAGGAGGTGGGTGGAGGGACAGCCTTTGGACTTGGGCTCTTAGTTCCACAGATGAATGGGATGGGAGCACATGTCCCCTCAGGAGTGGCACTGCCACCTCTGCTGGGGGCTGAGGAGAGCTTTCTGCCCAACAAGAGCCAGGCCTGTCTTGGCCCTCACCCAGCCTGTCTGCTTCCCACCGGGCTCTAGGTCGCCTTGTCAGGACAACCCATCTCTCTGCTTTTGGTTTGCGTGCTCTCTTTCCATTGAAGAGACATCTTCCTAAGGTGGTCTGCCCCGGAAAGCCCAAACTGACCTTTTTCTTTTCTTCTCGCCCCAGATCAGACCTTCCAGTGCCCTGAGCCTGACCTTCTAGCTCCTTCTCCTCATGTGCTTGTCTGTGGGGGGCCTACATTGATCAGGAGTAAATTCACAGCTAGTCTGCCATGAACTGGAAGGTAAGAATAGTTTTAAGTATTTATGGTTTGGATTTTTTCTTTCCTCCTGATTGTAAAAATTCAGAATAAAAGTTCTGTAGAAGTGGGTTGATTAAAAAGGAAAAGTAAATGAAAGCGTAATAATATTTAATGTTAAAACATACAAATATGCATTTATTACCAGACTTCTGGAAGAAAGCCAGACCTTTCTTTGAGTGCGCGTCTGCTGACTTCAGATCTGCCTTGCTTTTCTTGCAAAAAATCCTGCCTTTAAAGCTTTACCTACAGTTTTACATTTTAGTTTCTTTAAAATAGATACAATGAAGTGAATGTATCTCCTCCAAATTCGTATGTTGCAACCGTAACACCAGTGTGATGGTATTTGGAGGTAGAGCCTGGGGCAGATGGTCTTAAGGCTGGAGCCCTCACAGATGGGATTAGTGCCCTTCTAAACAGGACTCCAGAGAGCTCTCTTGCCCTCCTTCTGACATGTGAGGGTACAACAAGAAGTCGGCAGTCTGCACCCCGAAAGGGGGTCCTCACTAGAACCCAACTGTGCTGTACCCTGATCTTGGACTTTCAACCTTCAGAACTGTGACAAATAAATGTCTCTTATTTATAGTCACTCGGACTGCGGTACTTTGCTATAGGAGTCTAAAGTGACTGAGACAGTGGATTAAGATCCTATGAAGCAATCTGCATACAAAATCTTTCCAGATTTTGATGCTTTTCCCTAATGTTTTACACTTGTCCTACCAAGAGCATTGTTTTTTTCCAACTCAGACTTGAATCTTTCAAAGCATTCAATTCAGTTTTCACGGAAACAACTTTTTCTTTCGTAGTCATATTTCCTAAGTGTTGTGTTTAAATAAATTATTTAATATAGCATTGAGTACAACCTAAACTGGTTGGTGAGTAAACACAACATTCAGCTGCTGGGAGCAGAGGTTCACCGGAAACCAGAGTCACCTGCTAGCTAGAGGCATTCAGTGGCTGTGGCAACTGTCAGCAGGTTTTACGGAGAGAAAGGAAATGCCACTTTTAATCCCTGAAGTCAGTAAGGTGAGGCGGAGGTTGGTTAAGAGAGCAGCCACTAAAATATGTGATTTTAACTGCTTTGAAAAATATAAAATCAAATAAAAACCCTAAGTAGTTTCACAATCCAGAGATGGCTACTATTAAATATTAACAGTTTTGGTGTATTTTCTTCCGGTATTTTTTTCCACATATATAAGTATGATGTGTGTATTTTCAAATATAAGATCTTATTGTATGCAATCTTTTCAATTACTATAAACATTTCCTTCTTCAAAACCTCCAGCAGCTTTCTACTGCAAGGAGAAACTGGAAGGGTCTGGAAGCAGGATCAGGGAGCTGGGAGAGTGGCTCTCCCCCTCCCGCAGCTCTGTGGCCGTAGGGCTTGGGGGGCCCTGCAGGAGGGCAGAGTGAGTCTTCTGTGAAGGTGTGGACAACTAGGGGAGTTTGTTGAACATGCTTTTGGGGGCCTGAGCACAGCGGTGGGGGTGGGGAGGGGGACGAAGGGGGAAGGAGCAGAAAGTGGGGGTAAGATTGAGAGAGGCCATTCATCACCTGCTGCAGTGGCTGAGTTGGTAGGGTGAGAGGCAGTAACTGCTACCAAAGGCTGTGTCAGCAGGGTTCAAAGCATTCTGTTTAGTGCTCCAGGGCGGTGGTCCTCCCACTGCTCGTGCATGGCAGTCACTCTGAGGTCTAGTTAAGAGTCTCTGATTGGGTAGGTCTGGGGTGGGGCCCGAGTATTTGCGTTCCTCACAAGTTCCCAGGTGATGCTGATGCACACGGGTCCAAGGCACCGCATAGAGTTTTCTCTTTAACTGTGAAGCGACACCAACCCACTTGACCACCCAGCCCAGTCCTGCCTGTGACAGTCCTTTGCTGCGTCAGGAACAAAATTGACCCAAACCTTCCCAGCTGTAGGCAGACACAGCACCGTGGAGCAGCCTTGTGTTTAAACCCGGGCCCCTTCTGGGTAGTGTCAGAAAGGAACGGGCCCTGCTTACGCCGCCTGCAGAGAGCTGCAGGAAGTTGAAGGCATCCTGTGGCCGTCCCCTCCGGCTCTGTGTGCCATGGCTGGCAGCGACAGTCAGCACTACTGTGCGTTAGCAACGAGTGTGACCTCATTATTTAAAAAGTTAATTATTCCCATTTCACAGATACTGGGATTTTGTTTTTAAAAAGTAGCATAGATCTAGTCCACCCCAACATTGTTCATTTTCCTCCTTGGAGGTCTGCATATTTTGAGAGATGTAAGGGGTTTGTTAGAAGGAAATCAGAGCGGGATTTAACACAACTGAAGCTTAGTGCCCTCGAGAGGGGCAGGAAGGGGCTCCCCTCAAGCCCTCGCTTTAGCCCTTTTAGCGTCCTTGACCTCTGCCGCCCTTGCTCTGCCTTCTCCTCAGTCCCAACTTCTGCCTCTCCACTGCCTTTGACAAGAAAGTAAATACCGCGCCACTGACCTGCGCCCACTGGCCGGCGAGTTTCCGTCGCAGGGGGTTTGCTAACTTCCTGCTGAGGTCGTACCTTCCTGCGACATCACAGAGAACCACGAGCTATTGTGTGGGCTCCGTCTAACAGACTGACTCTAGAGACATTTAGAAAATCAGAAGAGAGTAACTTTCCTAGTCTGAGTCAGTGCTTCAGTTAGCCTAGAAAATCCTAATAAACATGAAAAGAGGTTTATATAACAATGTTAGACATCCTTTTCATGGCTGGTTTGTATAAATGGAGTCAAACCTCCACCTCTCTAAAATGTGAACCTTCAAGAAAGCAGAGAAATTTGAGGATTTCAGGCGGAGGGCAGTGGTTAGCAGTAGGGCTAAGGGAGGAAGAGTCTAGAAACCAAATCAATATTTTAAAATGCTTATATTGACCAGGGTAAAGCGTTTGAAAGTTTTACTTTCGTAACTGTAAATCTTTCATACTGTCACCAGAGTGATCTTTCTGAAGTGATTCTGTGTTTATTCCTGTTAAAATGATTTCATCATTGAAAACTATTTTCTGGTTATGAAGTGTTCTTGTGTTCTTCCTGTTTTAGTTAAAATGACTTAAATATTTGTATTCCCCTCCCCCATGATGTCCATTATATTCTTATTGTATCCTGTTACAACCTTCCGCAGATATCCATACGTACCCACTTAAATGCTTTCAAAGGTAGTGAGTCCAGTTGCCTCTGGCAAATTCAGTAGCCAAGCCATCGTTTCTTTGCATAATTTAACTGTAAAATTGCCAGGGGTGGGGAGCACACCATACATGGTACAGGACACTGTGTCGGTGAAGGTCAAAGCCGGGTCAGATTCTCCATTGCTTACCGTGTTCTCAGCTCCACGATCAGAGTGGTCTGTCTGCCCCGTGGAGAAAGCGTGAAGAACCACGTAAGGCACTTAGCACCTGGGAAGTTCCCAGCGTACAGCAGCCGATGCTCCGTCTTCTAACTGTGGAATCCACATCCAGGTCTGAGTCTTAAAGAACTTGAATAAAATCATTGGAACATATATGGACATAAATCGTGATTTCATTAATTCCACTTCATCAGGAATCAGGACTCAGGGGAAGGGAGCCTGGCCCGGGGTTAGACTGTCCGTTCCCGCTCCAGCCTCCTCGCGAGCGAGCTGCAGGACACGGCAGACCTCCCAACCCGCAGCGGCTCTGCTAGCCTTGCTCAGAAGACAAGGTGGCGGACTAGTCTAGGTCCTCCTGAAAGTTCTTTGCAGCCCCGTAGTTCTGTGAGCATATTGTTCTCACTAGTTTCAGATCACTTTTCATTAAACTAACTGTTAGAGGGAGGTTCATATGTACTCCCTGTAGTACAATCTCATTTTATTGGTATTACATGTAATAAATGATATTTGGCAATTTAATGTAATGATTTCATTGGAATAAATTCTACCTGGTCCTGTAAAATAATGATTACTCAACAGAAGCATACCTGTTCACTTTATTTGGGAAGGAACTTTTAATAACACGAAAACCTCATAATTATTCAGTCATACTAACCACGTGTATGAAAGTAGGATAGTATTTACTTTGAGATACCATCATGATAAATAGAATTTTCATTATAAAACCTACTAGTGCAAGGAGTGGGGAATTCAAATCCATAGTTATTCCCCAGACTTCGTTTTAGCCAGTGGGTTTAAGGGAGCAGTTAATCAGTAGCTAAGTTTTAATGTTTTGAGTTTTGTTGTATTTTATTTTATCTTCAAATGCCAGTGCTAATGAGTTGCTGGAAATGAGGAAATCATAGAGTGCTAGAGCTGGAGATTCTAGAAGGAAGGTCTAGCCCAGCCTTACTTTGTAGGCAAAGAGGTGGGAGCCCAGAAAGGCCCAGTGACTGACCAGGTCACACAGTCAGTTGGTGACAGAGCAGAGCTGTGACCCAGGCCGCCTGGTTCAGGCTCCTCTTGCTAGACCCGGCTGCTGGCGCAGAAGCAGGGATCTGGGAGGCCAGCAAACTGCACGAGACCAGAGTCACTATGCCTGTAGCTGACTAGTGATCCTCCGTGAAGCCAGTAGCAAGCCAGTGATGAAGAGCAGGGTGTAACTAGACTGTTGGCCACACGAGGACAGGGACCTTGTCTGCTTGGTCCCCAGTGTAGCCCCAGCACCTAGCCTTGTGCCTCTTGCAGAATAGGTGCTCACTAGATATGGGTTGCATGAAGTTAAAGAAACATCCCATATCAATGATAGAACATTTCAAATGGTTTCTTTCCTCTTGAAGGCTCTTGAACACGTGCCCTTGCTGCTGTATATCCTGGCAGCGAAGACATTAATTCTCTGCCTGGCATTTGCTGGAGTGAAAATATACCAAAGGAAAAGGATGGAAGCAAAACAGCAAAAACTGGCGGCTGAGAAGAAGCAGCAGTCAGAGAAGAAAGATAACTGAAGGGGAATCGAGGTACCCGACCTTGCGAATGGGAACCAGCCAGTGGTCAGGGTGGCCAATCAACGGGTGTGACAGGTCTGAGAATTCCATGTCCCTCAGGTCTGAAGGGTTGCTCGAGGGCACGTGGCCCCACCTGCCCTCTAAGGTGCAGACCCTCACCCTCGACCCTGTCTGCTGTGGAGCCAAGGTGCACGGAGGATGAACCAATCAGTTCACCCTTCTCTAAACCTGCAGTGGTTTTTAATAGGCATAGGGTCTCAGGACTCTTGAGAATTTAATGACAGCTGTGGGCATTCTCCCCAGAGAAGCACACATACTAAAAACACCCAAATTGTGTATAACAGTGGTCCCCAACCATTTAGGCACCGGGGACCAGTTTCATGGAAGACAGTTTTTCCACGGACCAGGAGGGTGGGGGGGGATGGTTTTGGAATGATTAACTCGCATTACATGTATTGTGCAGTCAAACCTCTCTGCTAATGATAATCTGTATTTGCAGCCACTACCCAGTGCTAGCATCACCGCCTCACTCCACCTCAGATCATCAGGCATTAGATTCTCTTAAGGAGAGCGCAACCTAGATCCCTCACACGCACGCGCAGTTTATAGTAGGGTTTGAGCTCCTATGACAATGTGATGCCGCTGCTGATCTGACAGGAGGCGGAGCTTATGCAGTGATGTGAGTGATGGGGAGCGGCTGCAAATACAGATGAAGCTTCACTCTCTGGCCTGCTGCTGCTCACCTCCTGCTGTGCAGCCCTGTTCCTAACAGGCCACAGACCAGCACCAGTCTGTGGCCCAGTGGTCTGGGACTGCAGGTGTTTAAGCTTGTAGATGTAAGTGGAGAAGGTAGAGGTGGGGAGTCGCAGGTCATTTGAAGATTGAGAAACGACCTGATTTAAGAAACCCTGTTATCTTCAAGATAAAGTCTGAGTCCTTGGTGTGGCAAATAAGTCCCTTGCCAATCTGTGCTTAACCCGGATCTCATTTGCCACCTCTCCCACTTCCTCCCCCCACTCCTAGGGGCCATACCTTGGCCACCATAGACCTTCGTGCCCCTCAGCCTTGCTGGTTAGTCCCAGGCTAGAGGGCCCTTCCCGACGACCTCCTCACCAGTCACGAGGGCTTAATTCATCGCTGTAGCCGGTGCCTACCACAGTGCACACAGGAGGCCCAGAACGTGCTTGTGGAGTTGAACACATCAAGGCCCCTGTTACAGATTTAACACATGACAGCAGTCTCCTTCATTCTGGTGTGTCGATACAATCTGTTCATCTATCGGGTTGAGTTCTGGGCTTCTCTGAAAGAGGATTCAAATATGGCAGTAGGGGGTTCTAGATCAGTGGTTCCCAAACCTGGCTAAGGATCAGAATTGCTGGGCTGCTTATTAAAATGCAGCTTCTCAGGCTCCAGCCTCAGGGAGATTCCAATCTGTCTCCGGTTATGTCTGGGCATCTGTTTTTTTGAAAACCCATTAGATGACTCATACATAGTCCTCTCAGCAACAGGTCTCTGTAGGAACCACTGGGCTAGGTGACCACACACCCTGCCCGAGATTCCTCCGAATATAAATGGGAATCCCCTTGCAGCACTGGCAGACTAGGAGGTTAAAGGCATACTTAGGAGTAACAGTGGCAACACTTACTGAGTGATTATTCTGTGCCAGGCATTTTGCTAATCATTTCGTACACAGCTGGGTTATTCAGTCCTGACAGCTCTGTGGGGTATATCCAGATTGAGAGAATGGCTCACACTGTACCTGCTGAAGGGCAGAACCAGAAATTGAGCCCAGGTCAAACTGATTCAGCCACCGTGCCCAGCCCGAGCCGCGCTGCCTTCCTGAATGCCGGCACGTGGGCTCGTGGGAGCACTCCTCTCGCTTCCTCACCCTTTCCAGCAGCCGCAGCCACTTGCTGGTCCTCAGGGAGCTGTGGGCTCTTGCCAGACAGAAGTTACTGTCGTGGAACCTTGCCTTTTACTGATTTATTTTTAAAGTTGTTTCATTGACTGAAACTCAGGAGCAGGCACTAGGAAGGGGGAAGAGAAATTTTAAAGGGTGAGGGAAGGCAGTTTACATTGCAATGTTGCTGATTGAATTCATATTCCTGACAGTCCTCATTTTGCGGGTTAAACTGAGAAGAGGAAGATTAGATGTGAGATCATAAAGGTTTCTTCTCTCCGCAGACATCACCGGAGGGAGACCTGTTGGTTAAGTAGGCCTGGGTGGCTCCCCTGCTGAGCATAGAACTGACTGGGAGTTGGTCTCCCCTCTCGGCTGGCAGCTTCTCAAAGACTGGTGCCTTGTTTTAAGCAAAACAGGTTTTCAGATGAAAGGGAAATTGTGGTGCTAAAAATACATTCATTAATAGATAAACTTGAGTAGTTTCTGTTTGTCAAGGCTGAACTTGAGTGTTAATGCTGAACAAGTAAAACATTCGCTGTAATTTTATCAAACAATTTTCTCCTACTTACCCTTTGGTTTTCCTTTCTAGCTTTTGCAATGTAAATGTCAGCTCCAGTGGACTCCAGCCAAGAAGCAAGAACCACTGAGTGATGTGTCAGAGAATAAACTCCCAACCTGGGCCTTTAACTTAAGACAATGGGAATTTTTATATGCTTTTAAAAGAATCAGTATTTTGTTTACTAAAATAAAATACCTTTGTAAAACGGGTGTCTCTGGTCTTTGGAATAAGTCAAGGAGAGTGTGTATCTCTCACACTCTCTGACATAGACACACACCTATGTTGTGAGAGGAGGGAGTTTTGCATTTCTAGCTGGGGATCCCAGCGGGGGCAGGCGAAGCAGGCATCTGCTGTGGGGCTGGGATCCTGGTCACCGGGAAGCCTCGGCCCCTCACCCTCACCCTGATGGGCTGCCTTCCCCCAGGCCCTTTTCTCCTCTCTCCCTCCTGCAGGTGCTGTCGCCCTGTGTGTGTGCTTTCATTGTTAGGGTGGAGGGAGGCTAGGTGGAGGTGCTGCCCCGGGAGGTCCTCACAGGGAGGAGGTGCAGGGTGAGAGCCCTGCAGCAACAGGCTCTGCGTCCAGGAAGAATTCACTTCTCCAGTCCTGGCGTGAAAAAAGAAGAGGAGTTCCCGGCTGCAGTTTTGTCCTCTCCTTACCAGTTTGCTTGTTGGGATTTGCAGATAAAGGTGAAGGGCAGGACGTTCATAGGAGACTTTCAGACTCTAGAACAGTGGCAACAGTAAGGTAAGATTGTTTACTGCTCAGCACCCAGCACATTGAGATCTCTATGAAAAGGATTTGTTACCGAAAGCTCGACACTGGTCCTTGAGGCCACATCAGAAGAATGAGAACAAGTGGTTTGAGAAGGAGAAAAAAGAAGTTTATTACTTTGCCAGCAAAGGAGGAAAATGGCAGACTATTGCCTCAAAATCCAAATTCCTGTACATAAGCAGAAATACAGAGCTTTTAAAGGGAGGGCCCTCAGTTCTGGGCTACTTGTCCTATCTCTGCCGGAGGCAAAGCCTGTGGCCCCCGCCCACCTGGGAGGCCCACCCAGACCTCTGCAGGCCAGGTGCCGGGCCTGGGCTGGAGCCACAGTTCAGCTGAGCTATCTGCTATAACACAAAGAACAAGAGACAGTCCCCTGTCCCTCCCGACCACCTGCCCCAGACAGGGATTGCAGGGCTCAGTTCCCAGAAAGGGTCAGGAAAGTTTCAAAGAGACAGAAAATATCTTTTGCTGTTTTTTTCCCAGGCCATTCCCTCTCTTACAGGTTCACGTTCTCTCACTTCTCTCAAGATACCAGGGTGGACAGGGAATGAGGAAGCAGTAACCAGGGCCGGGAATATGGTGGCATGTTTGTCTCGCAGCTGATAGCCACGTGGAAAATTTGTGGGAGTGTCTATTAATAGATGTCAATCCCACCCGCTGTTCCCAGTTTGGTGGAGCTTTGCAGTTTCAATGTGAGGAGTCAGGGGAGTTACAATCACAATTTAGGAAGCAGGAAAGAATTTACATAGGCTCTACGTTCTAAGTACAGAACAGACGGTGGCACTGCAAGGTGCAGACCTCACCCTAGTCAGAAGAGGATTTTCACGTAAGCCCGTACCTCCGCCCCTATAGGAGCCTGCTCCAGCCTTTGCCTGGGAGCCCGGCTGTGGCCCGGAGTCCTGTTGGAGCATGGATGTGTGGCCAGAGCAGAGGCATAACGCCCTTGGATTTCTGCAACCTGGCCCCCACCCACGCTCCTGTGACCTGCTCAGATGGGGCCCAGCACTGACCCAGGCCACAGCCTACCCTCTTGCCTTTGTCAGGAACCCCTCTGCAGCCTGGCAGCGTGCCCTGCCCACCCTGGTCCCTGCTTCTGCACCAGGGGCCTGGCCTCTCTCACAGCTCACTCTGCAGGACTGGGGCATCACCTGCTCCCGCCATGCCTGGCAGCAGACCTGGCAGCTCTGGGTGCCACTTCCTCCCTCATGGTCACCCAGCCGTGTGCCCCAGAAATCCAAGGCGGAGGGTCTGTTGGCTTTTCATGGAGAATGAAGTGTGCCTGACCAGTAGATCCTCAAGTGTATTTTAAACACAGGCGCTTTCCTAGGCTTTGGGATTTAAAGCTAAGCTTTGGAATTTGTGCAACCTGTGGCCACCTTCTTGGAAAACATAGTGGAAGATGGCAAGGATTGGACCAAACCGCTGAGCATGCCCACGGGTTTTCTGTAAAGAGCATTTGGGGTTTTGGTTTGTTTTCAGTTACCTTTCCTATACACTCTTGTACCACTAGGGGGAGATGGTTAATCACTGATTGGAGTTACCGGCCCCATTCCCTTCCATGGGTATGTGAAGTAGACAGACTTGTTTGATTTTAAATAATTGGTTGGCTGCACGTGTGCACGGCTGGATGTAGGTAGGAGGATAGAGTGATAAAGCCCACTGCCACTGTCCCCATCTGGACCCGCCGTCCAGCAGCCCTTTGGACCATAACTGAGAACAAATACATACTGAGGAGGTGACCATCCCCGGGTAGCTGGAAGACACTGCAAAGCGCAGAAACTGAAATCCACGTTCTTGCCCACCGGACAGCCCCAGGCCAGCCTTTCAGAAGAGGCCTGAGAATTCATTGCACGATCTCCACGTGCCAGCAGACCCCACACGGGAATGCCACACTCGATGACGTTATGTTCATCACGGTGACCTCAGTCATGAAGAAAAAGTTAAACGGTTTCATATATTCTGCTTAATGAAGACATACGTAACAGAGACGTTCATGATGTATTTCACAAACCAAATAGTTCAAACAAAAAATCTGGGATTCTTTCAGTAGGGTTACCCTCCCCAAGCTTTCTTTCAAGTCTTGTCTAGGAAGCAGAGCTGTCCGAGCAACTCATTCCTGAAGATGCCCACATGCCTGATCCTCACAGTACTGCGTCTCCCCTAGACTTGGTGACACGAGTGTCCTCGAGCTTTGTTCAGTGCCCTACTCTGTCCTGGGCCCCGAGGGGAGAGACGGCTGGTACCAGTGTGACCTCAAGGAGCCTCCGCTGCCAGAACAGGAGCGTGACAGAGGTGTGAGGGAGCCCCTGAGTGTAGGTGTCGCCTGTGTCAGGGTGAAGCCAGGGATTGTCACCGGGAGACAGTCTTCCTCCCTTTCTCCTTTTTTTTTTTTTTTTTTTTTTTTGAGACAGAGTCTCACTCTGTTGCCCAGGCTAGAGTGAGTGCCGTGGCGTCAGCCTAGCTCACAGCAACCTCAAACTCCTAGGCTCAAGCGATCCTCCTGTCTCAGCCTCCCGAGTAGCTGGGACTACAGGCATGCACCACCATGCCCGGCTAATTTTTTCTATATATATATATTTTTTTTTAGCTGTCCATATAATTTCTTTCTATTTTTAGTAGAGATGGGGTCTCGCTCTTGCTCAGGCTGGTCTCGAACTCCTGAGCTCAAACGATCCGCCCACCTCGGCCTCCCAGAGTGCTAGGATTACAGGCATGAGCCACCGCGCCCGGCCCCTTTCTCCTTTTTTACTGCCTGGAATGCTAATGCAGTGGCTTGTGCAGCAGCCATTTTGGACTATGACGTGACTTTGAGGCCTGAACCAAGTCTAGGACAATGGAGTAAAAAGATAGAACCCTGGGCCCTTGGTGACCACGGATCCATTATATCACCCCTGAACTGACACCTTGACACTTCTTATTTTTGGTGGTGGTGGGGTTCCTTCTATTTTGTTGACATCTCTGTGGACTATTCATAGTCCAACCTAATCCTCGCTGACACGTGGAGCCAGGTAGAGATGGGTGCGAGGGCTTTCTGACAGCAAGACTTGGGTTCTGGTTGTGACCCTCCTGTTGCTGCTGTTGTGTACATGCCCAGGTGACTTAGCTACGGCCCCAGCCTTGTCTTCACTGGTAAAATGAGCTCAATGATCACTGCCCTGCCTGCAGTATGAGGTGGTTGTCTGAACTGAATGAAGTCAAGTGTGTAGAAACAGTTCGGATGTGGCAGAATGATCGCCAATGGACAGAGTGTTTTCTCCCTCAGTGGGCAACTCAGCCCCGATCGGCCACACGGGCCCCATCCAACGCAGACGGATTGAACTGTGGGTAATATGCTCTCTTCGCTTATTTCCCTCCTGCCTCGTCCTGGGTCCAGCACCGTTTCCTGACACTCCCCTCCTTGGGAGTCACCTGGTCCATGGGTGGGGATGGGAAGCTGGTTGTTAGTGACGGTGAAGGCCAGAAAGGACTGGATGTTTGATCAACCAACCACTCAGAAGGAGAACACCACCACCACCATCGCCGTCTCACTTCCAGAGGACTGGTCTACCGGTGTGTGGCCCAACCCTGCGTTGCCATGTGTTGGCACCCACTGTTGTTAAGTACAGTACACTAAATGTGGCTGTTCCCAAAGAGATTCTGGGCTATCCTCACCAGCCTCCCCGCCACACCCCCACCGGAAGAAACCTCTTATTATTAATATTATTAATTCCCCAACCTATTGCAGATGGTCTTAAAAGAAATGCCAGAGAACAAAGTTTCCTTTGATCAAAGTATCTTAAGATGTGTCTATTCTTATTACATCCTGGTGATAAAAAGAAGCAAAAATTTTCCTCAAAGAGCAAAAACGAAATGAGGCCAGTGACATTAGGTCTAATTGTGGACACATTTGCTTCAACCTCAGCATGGACTGTAATGATAAGAGCTTCAGTTTTTTGAGGACTCAGTAGGTGCCAGACACAATGTCGTGGCTTGGCATGAGCTACACCATTTTACAGGCATTAACCTATTTTACTAATGAGTTGACTGAGCCTCAGGGAAGTAAAGGAACTTACCCAAAGTCTCGTAGCTTAATAAGCTAGAAACTTGAGATTCCAACTAGGTCCCTCCGATTCCCAAAGCCCAGTGCACTTTCTGTTGGTTTCTGCTGGAAGTTTCCACACTTAGTATAAAGTGGCATTTCTTAATTATGAATACAATCTTATGTAACTAAATTGCACATTAAAGGTAGCGCTTTTGATCTCTCTGGTTATACTGATGTTCTCTTTCCTCTGCTGGCTTTTCTAATGACTAAACAAGGCCTCAAAGGAATAAAGCCCTAAGCCTATTTTGCTAGATTGTTTTGGTTTTCAAACAAAAATAGCTCCTGTGGGTTCATCTTGTTCATCTGATAACCTAAAAACATTCCATTTTTTTTTTTCCTCACTGCAAAAAACTGTGTGTTTAAAAAGATATTCTGCCTCTTCCTCGATTTGGTGTGGAAAAACTTTTGTGTTGTGGTGTCCAGCTGTAGGTGGCCGTTTTGCCAGCT
The DNA here is from genome assembly GCF_041146395.1 of Eulemur rufifrons. Lineage (NCBI taxonomy): Eukaryota > Metazoa > Chordata > Mammalia > Primates > Lemuridae > Eulemur > Eulemur rufifrons. Next base: position 10,580,948 of record NC_090989.1, on the reverse strand, counting down.
GCCGTCTGGTGTGATGTCAGAGGCCAGCCCCACACCATATAAATTACGGGAGTTAGAAAGGAAAAGCCGGGCTCTGGTAGCTGAGCTAGGCATGGCGGTGAGCGGCACGGGCTTTGGAATCTGGTGGCCTTAGTGACATTCCAACATCTCAGTTTCCTCATCTGCACAATTGGAAAAATGAGAGCACCCACCTGATAGGGTTGTGGTGAAGATTAAATGAGTTTCCTGTCAGTGGAGAGGCAGCGTGAATAACGGCTCTAAGCGTGAACTCTGCATTGAGTCTCTCTGTGCCTCAGTTTCCCACCTCTGTAAAATGTAGATTATAATAGTTCCTGTATCATAGACCGTTGTGAGGATTAAATGCATCAAGCACGTGTAGCTATCAGTGCTTATTATTCGGGAACTCTGGGGAGGTGTGGAATACATGTGATGTGGGGCAAAACACACTCGTGTCCCCAAACTCAGGCCACCTACACTCGGGCCTGCACAGCGACAGCACATTGAAGGGATCAAGGAAGTTTGAATACTATTACTTGCTCTCAAGGAACTTCAATCCTAAAATATACGTGACAGAGAGAAAAAGACCACACAAATATACACACAATAAAAGTTGTCTCCCCAGGTTAATTGCCAGGGAGAAATGCCATATTTCAATGGGCAGAACAAGACTTTGTTTGGCATCTGTGGTTGGCTGCATAATGATCCCCAAAGGTATCCAGATCTTACTCCCTGGAACCTGTGACTGTTACTATATATGGGAAAAAAAGTCTGCATATGTGATCAAGTTAAGGATTTGGAGATGTGAGGATATTCTGGATTATCTAGGTGGGCCATAAACACAATCACAGTTGTGCTTATACGAGGGAGGCAAAGGGAGATTTGGCACAGAAGAGGAGAAAGTGGTGCAGCCACAAGCCAAGGATGCTGACAGTCTCCAGCAGCTGGAAGGAACAGATTCTCCCCTGGAGGCACCACCCTGCCGACACCTTGACCTTGGCTCAGTGGAACTGACTTCTGATTTCTAGGGGAGAACTCTAGAACTGGGGGAGAATAAATTCCTGTTGTTTTAAACTTGCAGTAATTTGTAACAGCAGCCAGAGGAAATGTATACAGCACTCTTGGCTGTCCAGTGGGATCCGCAACAACTGGAACCTTGCAGTTCGGAGTGGTTGGCTGTTCTGGGTGCATGCTAGGGTTCCTGTTTTTAACAATGACAAAATGCTGCAGAAGTCCACCACTCAGTCGCCGAAAAGCATTGAACGTCTATTTTCATCTGACAAAGTCTTTCTGAATAACACAGGGAGGTTCTGGAGAGAAAGCAGACAAGCAAAGCAAACGACGCTGTCTGCACCTGGTTCTCAGGAACCTGGCCTCACAATCTTATAGCCGTCTGTTAGGAGCTAGCTAGAAATTTCCCCAAGTTATGTTCAAGTAGAGTTTATTTTTTAAGAGCCATTTTTTAGGTCCACAGCAAAGTTGAGCGAAAAGTACCGAGTTCCTCTATACCCCGGCCCCCACACGCGCAATCTCCCTCCCTAGCAACAGCCCATGGAAGTTACTCTTTGCACACCTCAGGATGATTACTTCTATTGTACAATTACTGCCTGGACATGTATACACAGGAGTGAGTTTTATGTCATGTTTAATAGCGGTCCGGCCGTTTTCTATCAAAGTGAAAAATACAACCACAAATCCTCACAACTTACAACGGCAGCAACCCCAAAGTTGAACAGAGGGTGGTTGTGCCAGCTGCAGGTGGCTTGGCTGCAGGGCCTTGAGCTGAAACTCCATGGCAAAGTCTAACGCCCTTCTGTTGGGATTCTTGGAGTTGGCAGGGAGGTTGGTTGGATAACAGGGTTCCACAGACCCTCATCACTGCATCTGTTCACCCACCAAGTCCCTCTGGAACCAACCACTGTCGTATCTCTCCAGGTCCCTTGCTGGGACCACCAACTCACCTTGGAGGGTCTGGGTGAGGTCTCACCTCCTCCCATGCCTCACTCACCCTCCACCGCCTTGCCGTCATGAAAGGAAGGAAAGAGTCTTGCTCGGCCACTGTCTGGACAATGTCCCTTGCTGATGGCTCCCTGTGGATTATTTTGTTGGGTGAAACTGGTTGGCACACTACTTAATTTTCACTTTTTAAAAAAAATTATTTGTAGAGACAGGGTCTCACTATGTTGCCCAAGCTGGTCTCAAACCCCTGGCCTCAAGCAATCCTCCCGCCTCAGCCTCCCCAAGTTCTGGGATTACAGGCATGAGCCACTGTGCCCAGCCAGTTTTCGCTTTTTATTGCAACTGCATGCTGGTTCTCCTTTTCTCTTGGGACCTAAATTTTGACCACACGACCTTTAACCCTGCTCACCCCTGCTCACCACCATCCTCCTTTGGGTTGGGTTAGCTCTAATCCTCTCAGTAACAAAGCCCTCAAAGTGGCCTTAACATGATGAGAGTTGAGATCCCTCATTTACCAACAAGCTTTAATGAAACCTCCAGTAAACTCAAAGCAATTTGCTAACATCCTTAGGAAGCCGTCAGTCCTTGCAGCACCCCTGTGAGGTCGCTGTTGAAGTATCTTTGGCCGCAGTGCTCTGGACTCCAGTCCACAAAGTTGGTGGTAAAGACCGTACACATAGCAGAATCTCACTGCTTTTTGGAGGAATTGCCCTTAAGAAAATTTCCCAAGATAGTAGTTTTCCCATCTCTGTACTTTGTTAGTTAAAGTTTTCCACTTGCTTGGGCTTATCCTTGCAATCCCTTTGCTAATTAAATCACTTAAAAGTATATACTGGTACAAATAGATATTGTCAATGGACTGCAAAGAAAACTCTTTTCTGTTATTGATGATAAACCATTTCAGGGAAGACCAGGCTGCGTCTAAAGGGCTCAGGTAATTGCAAGGGGACGGCAGAGAGAGTAGTTCATGGCCACAGGACTTGGCCACCTCTGGGCAGCACACAATGCTGGTTAAATTAATGACCTTTGGGATGTAGGGCTGGACCTCAGCCTCTCTGTCTTCCTTTGGCCTCAGCTCCTCCTGCAGCCTTCTGTCTTTGACCACAATGGCACACTTCCCGTAAATCTTTCTCACCGCATCACAGAACTCAGAGAAGAGGCTGTCTTCTTGTTTGTTACACAGCTCATCTCTCAGGAACATCCGGTATTTCCAAGGCACCCATCCTTGACTACCACCGGCATGCACAATACACCAATTTGGAGTTTGAATGAAATATCCATCACTAAAGTCTTGCCCCGTCACAAGGCTTTCTGGAATATTGGTTTCCCCCAAATATACAGTCTTAAATCCATCAGATTGCAGCATTCTTAGGGTTTTCAGATATTGGAGGCATTGCTTCCTCCTGATGCTATCAAATTGACTTCTGATAATGATGTTTCTTAAAAGAGGGTTTGCAAAGTGAGGCATGGTGGCTTCTCAAGTGGTTTTAAAAGCTTGCATGTCTTCGTCTGGGGAGGTCTGGCCAGCGGGGGAATGATGACCTCATAAAGGGCTTTCTTACAGCTGGGTCAGTCCCATAGATACATTTTGGACTTCAAAGCATCATGGAGTACATACTCAGAACAACTCCCTGCTTGCCCACATGATGTGGGAATGGCAGATGGGACCCATGGAAAATGCTACTTTGACATCACTTCTGCCAAAGGTCTGGGACAGAGGTTGGCAATCTTTTAATAGCAATGAGCGAAGTGTATGGCTCTACACATTTGATTTATTAGAGGGAAATATTTACATTCATTTATCCATTCCAAAAATAGTCACCGAGCACCTTCTATGCTCCAGGCATTATGCCAGGCACCAGGGATATAGTCAGGACGTGTCCAGGGGGGCCTCGACTTGAGTGGTGTGTGTCTGTGTGTGCACAGAATTTGTGTAAAACCATGATCAAGAGTAGTTTTTTCCAGATGGCAGAAGGAAGGTATGGCAAAAAGCAAAAGGAAGTCAGTCTACACACCTGTCTTCCACTGGTGTTGCCAGTTTTTGAGCCAATTCAATGCCCCATCTGGAAAGCACTTTTAACCTTATATACACAGGCAAAGTGACCGTTGCCTTCACTCTCTAGAAGTCTTTTCAATTTCCTTTGTATTTTCTTCTCCCTTTAATCAGAGCTAAAGGCATTTCATAATGTGCACAGGGACGAACGAAGACAAGGACAAGATGATTTTTCAGGTCCTTTGCTCTATTGTCGAATGGATGAGGATTTTTCCCCACGCAAGAGTTTTCTTGGGACTCAAGTTTGGATGACCCCAGACAGTAAGGCCATCCCATCATAGTAAAGTTACCATGAAGAATGTGGTCCTCAAACAGAGGGGTCCCCAAACAGATCCCCTCCCAGAGGCCGGGATCAGCAGGTTTGGTTTGATAACTGGCTTGCGGTCATTTCCTCTTAGGATTTTTCTTTTAGTAGTGGAAACCACTTTTAGACCAAATTTGACATGGATGCCAAATGTGTAGGACAGAATTGGGACTGCTCTGGTAGAAGTGGTAATGGTGGTCCCAGTGTCCCCCTGCTCAGCCAGCCGCTTTTCTCCCCCCACCCCAAGGGACCCTGTGGCCTGGGACAACAATGTGAAACACAGTGTAGTGCAATGGATCAATTCTAGGGCAACAATTCTTTGCCTCTTTCATTCAATTTTCAGTTTTGGATATGAGAAACTTGTTCAGGTATTTAGACAAGTATAAATATTATGTTATCTTTTGTGTGTGTAAATATGCATATATATGCAGTGTGCTTATATGTTCAAGTACAAACCACAGAAGACTAAAGCAAACACTGATTCAAATGCTTACCTTATAAGGAGAAGGAGAGAACAGGAGGGAGGAAAAAAGTAAGAATTCTAGGCTTCTCTGAGTGTACCTTGTTTTATAATTTTAATGGAAAATGTCAACATTTTATATATTTTTTAAAAAAGGTAAATCAAAAAGAAAAATAAAATAAATAATCATTAAACGATACAAATAAAACAGAAACCAGTAAACCTCGCTACTTATCACATCAGTAACAAAATCACACAGACATGAATTTATTTCAAATGGTACAATATTTGGGTTATATATTCACACGATATTTGGATTATATATTCCCTCATGGGATATATGCTGAGGACAAAGAAAAACACATGCAACCTGAAGCTATAGTCAGTAGTTTTATTGTCAATAATAGTACTGGTATCATTATTTTGAAGCTCATGTCTGTTTTATGATAAATGAAATTACTTATGATAAGTAATTATGTTAATGTTAGATTTTCAGTCTAAAATAATGTGAATGTAAAGGAATTGACTATATCAGTATTAATTAATGATTTATTTTTCTCTTTTAAAAATATTTATTTCCTACCTCTGTCTGCTGGAAAAGACTGAGAAGCAAAAGCCACCCAGTGGTGATTTTTAATGCTAACCCCAGACTGTAGTCTCTAAATATCATTTCCTGACCGAGGAATCAGGGAATTCTTTGAGTCTGGGTCTGAGGAGGGAAATGCACAGTTGAGCTTGAGGCATCTCATGCAGCCTGAAAAAGCAAGGAAGTCACCAAAGACTACAGGCTTCTGCGGAAAGAGCCCAAGAGCTGATGAAGAGCGGCTCCTATTGGCCAAAGATGGAAGAATTTGAGCATTGATCAGTAATCAATAGACAAAAAATGACTTAATAAATTCAAGCAGAACAAATATATAAAAATCTGTGAGTTCACAATGGTACAAAAAAGTACTCAAAAAACTCATCAGTCACCTTTGGAGGTGCCTTTGGGGGGTACCATTATATTATTGTGTCGATTAATAAATAGAAGAATCAAGTACTTATCTTGCCTTTCCTGGCGTGGCTTCTATGTCAGAGTGGGAAATGCTGGGACAGAGTCCAAGCAGGTGTCAGGCCAAGGTGGCAGGCGTGAACGTGACCCCAGGGGGCTGTGTGGTGAAGCAGAGGTCAGCTGAGTGCTGGGATGTGGGCAGAGGCTCTGGCACTGCATGCGGCCAGGGTCACATCTCAGCTACACTCCTCACCAGCCTCCACTTCCCTATCTGTAAAATGGGAGAATATGTATGTCAAAGCTACTAATGTGGTAGCAGACATGACCTGCTGACTCAGAGCTTAGTAGACGGCTGCCATTATTGTTGAGAGAGACTGCCTGGGAAGACAGCCCCAAGAGAGTTGGGTGGTGACTCTGGAGGGACAAGGAAACGTGATAGGAGGGAGGAGCGAACAAACAAACCAACAGAAATTCAAGACCGAGGACCAGTATTCAAATGAAATAAATGTCTTCCCATGGCAAAAATGGAAAATGTTCCCTCCCTCCCTTCCCTCTTTGCTTCTGTTTCTCTCTCTTTTTCTCTCTATTTCATCAACAAATCTTGAGCTCCTTCAGGTTCCAGGCTCTGCCTAAATCTTGGAACGACGGCAGAGTCCCCACCCTCAGGGAAGGTGCCATCTAGTGGGAGAGAAGAAAGGTCAAGAAAGGTCCAACACAAGGAGATGGGCCTTGGCAGGGGAAATGGGCACCCCAGGAAAGAGACTCTGATCACAGCAAATCCAATTTTAGCAAAAGAGCCCTACTAAGTCAGATAGCAAGTACCCCTGCCCTTGATACCTCATCACTCTCAACATCTGATCAGGTTTGTCATCCTCTACCCACACCACAGGTGATGTCTGGTCACCCTGGCCTGTCTTCTACAAAAATCCTGTTAAATCACTTTAGCCAGAATCCTCCTTCCCCCTGGTGCTTCCTCTTAGTAATTTTCCATCACTGACCCCCACCCTGCTCCTTGGCTACATATAAATTCCCATGTGCCCACACTGTATTTGGACTTGAACCCAATCTCTCTCCCCCGTGGCTACCCACCACTGCAGTGGTCCCTATACCTACTGCTATAGTCTCCCCCTTGAATGAAGTCTTCCTCATGGTGCTTTAACAAGTGTCACTGAATAATTTTTCTCTAATGCTTCCCTAGACTCCAGTAAATGTGTAGTGGATGGCGGCTCCCAAGGGGACTGCAGCCAGCAAATCTGAAGGTTTCTCCATTGACGGGAGGAAGGGGCTGAGCAGAGGTGCAAAGAAGTGATTGCAAATCAGGGCAAGGGACAAGAGGGCGTTTAGAGTGAGGTCACAGGCACTCTGTTTACATGCAGTGTGTGCTCTTCCTGTTTTCTAAGTGTTCTGTTCATTAAACCCTACACGTACCTGGGGGTGAGCAGACTTTCTGGTCTTTCAGGTATCCCCAGGGTTCAAAAACAATCAATTGAGAGGCCATTAGCTGAGACAGCTCCAGTGCCTTGGGTTCCTGTGTAAGCAAACCGAAGCTCAACCCAATGTAAACAGTAAAGCAAAACTTAAGCTTAACCAATCAGAAACCTCCAGACAGATAAACATCCCTTTAATAGATGTTTGATTTTTAAAAAATCATACCCTATATTTCCTTCTGTAACATGCTTTTTGTAAACCTAATGATAAATCACAAACATATTGCCGTGTCATTAGCACTGAAAAACCCCATGCTTTTTAATGTACTCATTGCATGGACGGGGCACATACTATTTGATAAATCCCTTATCTTGTGTATATCTGGATTATGTCAAGGTCTTCGCTGTTTCAAGCACTGCTACGGTGAGTGTCTCCTCACAGGTTCAGGAGTGCGCATGCAGCCGTGCACGTGTGTAGAAGGCAGGGGAATGGAGGAGTCAAAGCCATATGGTTTAAATGTCACCCTCTGGAAAGGCTATGCTGATTTGTATTTCCCAGGTCTTTACCACCTCATGATGTTAATAACTTTTGACCTTTGTCAATTTGAAAGGCAAAATGACATTTCATTATTTTAACTTCTTTAATTCTGAGTATATCTGGCAATATATTATGAAAACAATGACAAGAGGAATTTGGTGTAAGACACACAAATTTAGACGTCCTTGAGGATGATCATGGAGCCAGCATAGGGGCCGTGGGTTTGGAGGATCATGGAATCCTGGAAGCATTTAGATCGAGGTTCACTCGGAGACCAGACTCAGGTGGGCTGTAAGAGGGGCCCTAGGGCAATAAGGCAGGATGCAGGGATCTGGGGGTGGCATCCTAGGAACCAAGAGGCACCAGTAGAGAGGTCTATGTGGGGACTCCTCTGTGACCAACCACCACTGGCCAGGGAGAGGCCAGGCATGAGTCTGGGCAGCAACTGCTCTTGCACAAGGAACCGGAAGTAGCCTGCCCTGGTACGTGGGGGCTCAGAGGGGCCCAGACTGAAAGAAAGCTTTGTACTGTGGACCACCAGAGAAACTCAGAGAACCTTACTGTGTTTGCTAAAATAAGCTCTCTCTTCCTCTACAGCCTCTGCGAAGCCAACTGGACAGCACTGTGGGCACCTCTCTCACCATGGGAGGATCCCTGCCCACTCCTTCCCTGGCATGAAACCTCGAGCATCCTCAGAACTTCCCTTTCCTGGCTGTCAGCTCCACAGGGGTTTCTAAGGACCTTGGAGAGAGAACAAAGACTCATGAGGTCACCTCCCATTTTGGGGATTTTGGAGGGTGTTGGCAGGATACCGCCTTAGCATGAACCCTAACCCTAACCCTAACGTAACCCTAACCCTAACACTAACCCTAACAATAACATTAGCCCAATCCTAACCCTAACGAACCTTAACCCAACCCTAATCCTAACCCTAACCCAACTTCTTTGCAGCTACTTCCCAGGATGGGAGGCTGAACCTGGCCACCCCCTAGAAGCCCTCCACACACTGTCCCCCTCAGAGTGTCTCCCTCAGCCCCAAGAGCCACTACTATCTGCTTTTCTAGAAAAGATTTCTTTACTTCTAATTCTTCTCCACTGCCCAGGCAACCAAAATTCTATGATGGAACATTGCAATATGTTTAATTCATTTAAATTAACTTTGTATAATTGAGAGATCAAGTTTGTTCAGTTCAAAGACAGAAAGCTTTAATGAGAACTCACACGATATGGATGGCTGACCCTAAATTCAACATGTGAGTGTTGCTGCAGCTCTGTTGGGCTGTCTTCCACCTACCACAGACCACATTCTTCATCAAAGAAAAGAGAATATTTAGAAACTAGTTGCACCAAAAACCAAACAAACAAACAAAAACCAAAACCACAAAAACCACCAAAACACTAAAAAACCCAAAGCAGTTGCCACTATAAATAGATGTGTGTATAGACATGGTGGATTTGAGTCTTACTCCACAAATTCAGTTGTGCAGGGAACATCACATTTATTTAGTTAAATCAAATCGCTATGGATTCAGGCATCACTGGGGCTCCTTACTGCCCCCCCAAAGCCAGTAAGGCCCTTACCTGCTGCATACTGTGGGCAGCTGGGGAGGTGCCCAGATCCAAGCCCCCGTGGTCCTGTCACCAGGCCCTGGAGTGTTTGCTGGGGCTAAGAACCTCAAAGCCAGGATCCAGCCCATCTAGGTGTACCCAAGGCCACTCCCCCAGGAAAGCCGGTCATTTTAGGGGGAACCAATATTGATAAGCCTGGGATCCCTCAGTTCCCCCAACCCCCAAGAGCCTCGGTCCCACTCTAGGCTAGGGGACAGCTCTGGCTCCTTCCCTCCGTTTGGTGGCACCATCCTCTCCCCGCTCCCTCTTTGGAACAAGTAGCACAGTCTCCTCACCACTCACAGGAAACAGGTCTCCCCCAGGTTTCTGGCCTGGCATCTCCAACCTCCTCCCAGGCCACAGGCCACAGAGGGCCTGGCATCTGCCCACGAAAGGCAGGGCAGGAAGGAAAACACGCAGGGAACAAACCTCGATTAGTGACTCAGTAGACGATGCTGCCACCATCCGTGTGCGAGCATGTGCGTGTCAGCCCTTCCCATCCTCCCCAACCTTGCTTTTGGGGTAATGCTTCCGATGACACTGGTCTGAATGTGAGGTCACAAAGCCCCTGCTCTGCCAACAGCAGGGGGAATTATCACGTTTTTGAGCACTTAGTACCAGGAGAGGCCCTGTCCCCTTCATAGGCACATCTTAATTAATCCTTGTTGTGACGTGTGGAGTTGGGACAGACATCATCAAAGCGTGCAAGACACAAGCTGCCTAGGAAGAGAGGTCTGTGCGCCCCTTCTCTCGTCCTCAGCAACCAAGAGAGGAGTCCGCGGTCACCTCTTTTTCTACAGAAGAAATTCTTTTAAAAAATCCTTTAGGCCAGGCACAGTGGCTCATGCCTATAATCCCAGCACTTTGGGAGGCCGAGGTTGGAGGATCATTTGAGGCCAAGAGTTGAGACCAGCCTGGGCAACATAGAGAGACCCGTTTCTTTTTCTTTTCTTTTTCTTTTAATCCTTTAAAGAAAAAAAAATCTTAAAAAAAACTAGAGAGAGAAAATGTACTTTCTAGAATGAAGGAGAGGTGGCCAGGGCTGAGGGACAAGGGACCCTCTTCACATTCCATGGCCTCTCTTCAGACCTCCTTTGCCCACGTGGAAAAGGAGAGAATGAGGTTCACTCACCCTCAAATTTGATCTTTCTCTTTCTTGTGAAACCAGAAAGGTGCGAGTGTGCACGTCAGAGTGTATGAGTGCACAGGTGTGTGGAAGTATGGAGATGTGTGTGGGATGTTGTTTATGTGAGCGTGTGTGTGTATATTCACAGGGGTGTGCAAATGCGTGTGAATGTGCACTCGTGTCTGTGTGAATTGTAAGCACCTGGGACCTGTGGAGCACGCTCGGCTCCGGATGCGCTTCCTGTTTCCTCAGCAGCCGTCCCCAGGCCTGGCAGAGTGGCAGCACTTCCCCGGCCCCAGGCACCCCTCCCACGACATCCCCGGCTGCCCGCCGCTGGGAAGGCGCTGGACGCATGAGTCAGGGCGATTACCGAGTTCTCATCCACCTTGCTCAGCCTCTGGCTTGGCTGCGGCCGGCTCCCATCCTTGGCCTCCCTGGGGCTGGAGCTGCCTTAGGGCGGCCCGGGCGGCAGACCCAACCTGGCATGTCCAGGCATCACCTGGGGGATTCCGCAGAGTTGCTGTGTCTGGGCCTCGCTCAGAGGTCTGACCAGTTGGTCTGGGGCGAGGCCTGGGAGAGCTTTCTAAGCTTCCGGGTGATTCTAGGGGGAAGCCAAGGCGAGAAGCCTCGTCTTAGAACAAGGTCGACTCAGGGCTGGTGGGATCTGTGGGCGCAGCGTGTGGGAGCTGCCAGGCCCTCAGGCTTCGCTGGTTTGTTTTGTTTTCCCAGCTGACACCTTGACTTCATCAGGGTTAGTTTTGAAAGGAACTAGAACAAGAGCAAGTCTTTTTTCTCACATAGACATATACGTGCATAGACTTTTTAACGCAGAAAGGTTTAATTTTACGTAAATAAAGAAGATGGAAAGTGGTGAATGCGATTGGGCGGCCCCTTCGTGTCAAAAATGGTTGAGGGTCACGGAGCCGGTTTGACCGTGTGGTCAGCGTGAGTACGGCTCCTGGGATTTTTGGCTCTTGGCCTCCCAGGTGCACGGGATGGGTGGCACTTCCCTGCCCCTTGTGGCTGGGAGCAACTGTGGGCTAATTGCAGCCCTCAAGCAGTGGGTGGAAGTGACTTGTGTCCCTTCCAGGCTGGAGCGTTTACTGGCCCAGGTGGGGCCCTCCCGAGCTCTTGTCTCCGGCAGTATTTCAAGAGGGGCAGCGGTGGCAACCTGGTCTCAGGGCACAGCCCCCAGTTGACCTGCTGCGTGCTCGTGGCAGGAGAGGGAAACAGAGCTAGCTGTTAAGCTTTCAGCCACTGACTTATTGGGGTGCTGGTTTTTCACAGCTAAACCAGCCCTGATGCACACGAAGTCCTGAGTTATACAGACACAAAGCTGTCCTTCTGCTCTAACAAAGTGATAGTCTAGCTAAATCCATCTATCTAGGAACCGAAGGGGCAGGTGCTGGCTTGCCACACCCAGACAATTGTTCCAGCAGTCAGCGCACCGGGACTGGACTGAAACCCCAGCCACCCTTCCATGCAAGGCTCCGGAGGCCACACAGATAGGAAGTGGCAGAGCTGGGACAAACATCAGTCTTCTGACTCCTCGCCCAGCATGGAGACTAGCAGCCCTCCCAATCCTCACCTTGAAGGAAAAGAAAAATAGTTTTTGGACAAATACTTAATGGAAACATGACACAGACTTTGGAATCTATTAGAGCTAGCTTTTAGCCTCTTACTAGCTGTGTGTCAATCTGCAATTTTCTTAACTTCTCTGAGCCAGTCCCCTAATAAATCCTCCCTCATGGAGTTTATAAGAAGAGCGCCAGCGCTGGCATATGTCAACGCACCTAGCATTTGGTAGTGTTCATTAAACCTTAGTTATCCTCTCTCCCTGTCACACCTTTAATGCACTAATGGTTGCCTACGCAGCTGCCGTTTCCCCGGCAGTACCCTGCCCTTGGTTCAGGTGTTCATCTGTCTCCTATGAAGCTCAGGTTCCTTTGGAGAAAGCCACGCCAAGTCCCATTCCTGGCTTAAGACGTCAGCACGCTCCCCTCTCCAGCCCGTTGCTGTGGTTCGGGGGTGTGCTTGCAAACACAGCACTCCGCCCCCAGATAAATATCAAGATTCTTGCTTGGACTTCGGGGTGCCTGGGCCCCCTGCAGTTCTTTTCCTCTAGGAGGAGATCTGCCCCTCACCCTTCACATAAACCCTCATCAGTACTGTTCAGACACGTCTGACCCCAGCAGGGGACACAGCCTGGGCTCAAGCTGGGACTCGCACTTTATTTGTTTTCTGCTAATTAAACTTCCTAATATACTCCATGCTAAGTGTGTCTGCAAGGCAGGGGTGTGGGACGAAGAGCTCTGCCTGGCGTGGAGAGGCGGCGGCTCCCTGCTGCACTCTGCACTAAATAGAGAAACACACACGCGACTGTGTCTGCCTGGGCCCTGGTGGCAGCTGAGGGCAGCAGGCGCGTGACAATCAGGGTTCCAAACAACCCATGAAGAACACTGCAGGGCAGGCACCTCAGCATCCCCCTGGCAAGTAATAATTACATAATAATATACTCCAAGAACTTTAGGATTTGCATGCACATGGAAGCGACACAGAAAGTCGTGTCATTGAAACGACATGGCTTAATTTGACATTTACGACTTTTACTGGAGGTTCAACAACGTGATCCTGCTGTGTGGTTTCACTTCATTAAATTTTCCAGTGTGTCTAATTATATTGCTAATGCTCCTGGTGGATGATACACGTCTCTTTTTCTGCCCTGTCCTGAGGTTTATTGATTTTTCCGGCTCTACTATAACTTATTGTCCTGAGTCACTGACACTTCACGCATGCCTTTTTTTAAAATAGAGTTTATAGCCTATGGAAGACTATCCACCGTCTAACCCTCCACCAGGTCTAGGAGGAGTAGTCTCCTTTGGTGGGGGAGGGGGAGGGCATCCATTTCTCGGTGGTTCAGGACCACCCAGAACCTGGACAGGCCATGCCTCCTTCTAAACGTGATCGGCCCTGATCACTATTAAATGTCAGGTCCCTGAGAGGCTCTGGGGTGGGCAGTCTGTCCCTGAGCCCTCCCTTACATCCCCCCTGACAATTTCTGGCCAGGGTTACCTGTCCCCTCCCTGCTCCAGTAAGACCCTGCCTCATCTCTGCTTTACTGTCACCCTGCCCGTGGCAGTCCGTTGGCACTCTCTCTGTCTCCCAGGAATGGCTGGAGGGGAAGTTCACAGAGTTCCTGGGCCAGAGCTGGTCCACAGTCACCAGGTGGCAGGAAACGGCCCTCCTGGGCCCAGGAGAGCCAGGGCTGATGGGCAGGTGTAGGGGAGCCAACACCATCACCCACCACGGTACAGCCCAGAGAGCTGTTTCTCACGGCCCTCCCGATGGGACACCACATGCCCCAGGCCACCCACTGCCCTACCTGCCCCCAGGCTCCCAGCACCCTGACTCCCTGCATTACGGCCTGGCGTGAACACGCACACCTGGGCCAGGCTTACCTGCCAGCAAGCCCCCAGCGACCCAGACTCCGCAGGCACGGGGGACTGGCCTGGACCCTGTGCTGAGGGACCTGACCACGCTTCGGCCTGGCTTCCAGCCGCACCAGCCTGCGTCCCGAAAAGTGGCCCCAGCCCGCGCTGCCACACCGCAAAGTGCACGTCGTCCCTGCCACCTGGCAAACCATTTTCTGCAATTCCCCACTTACCCCTCCGCACTCTCCGCTTCCACGTGGCCCTTTGGGTTCCCTTTCTGATCTCCCTTTAAAGACCTCAGTCGCCCTTGTCTTAGCTGGAGTTGAACTTAGCCTACACTGGAGTCCCTCTCCCCTACTGCAGGAGTCTGAATGAACCTGTCTTGCTGCCTTTCATAAGCGTCCCTTGCCGTTTTTTTCTTCCACACTCTATCTTAATCAGTTTGGGCTGTTATAGCAAAATACCATAGACTGGTGGCTTAAACGGCAAACATTGATTTCTTTCTCACTGCTCGGAAGCTGAAGTCCAAGACCAAGGTGTGCACAGATTTGGTGCCGGCTGAGAGTCTGTTCCCAGGCTCACAGGCAGCGCCTTCTTGCTGTGTCCTCACGTGGTGGGCAGAGAGCTCCGGTGTCTCGTCTTCTTAGGGCACTAATCCCATCATGGGGGGTCCACCATCATGATCTCATCTAAACCGAATTACCTTCCAAAGTCTCACCTCCAAATAACATCGCATGGGGGATTAGGGCTTCAACATGTGGATTTTGGGGGGATACCATATTCAGTCCCTAGTATATGTCAGCACCTTGACACCCTTACGCCCCTGCATGCTACCCACTAGGCTCAGCCAGCCTCTGCCCTGGAGGGTGTTTCCCATGGTCTTCCTGCCACGGGCGTGGATCACACCAAGCTATTGGCCACCCTGCCAGTGAGTGAACACCCTGACTCTGGTCACCCACTCCCCGGTCTTGGTGCTGCTGTGCCCTGGAGGACCTGCTGCCTGGTGACTGCTGACCAGCTGAGGCCCAGGCAGCCGTGAACTCTTACTCCAGCCAGTGGCTGAAACGACACCTTCTCTAAGGACATCTGAAGCCCAGCCTTGGGGAGGGGGACCCCTCCAAGTTCATCCTTGTCTGGATACTCAGCCCTAGATTACCCTTTAGAGTTCTCTTTGCATCTTTATAGTTTATTCCCCACCATATTTTAATAATTATTTACATGAAACTTCCTCTGTCCAAGTGACCGTGTGGTTTCTGTCTCCAGCTTTGTTTGTGGGTGTCGTAACAGAGGCAAGTGCAGGACACCGGGGTACGGAGGACGGGCAGCTGGCAAGTGAGATGCTACCTGTAGGGCATTTAGTGGCTGGTACATACCAAGTCCTTTCACTCTAGCTTTTATTATTTTTAAATGAGTATTGCTATTTTTAAAGCACAGCTGCAAATATTTATTGTGTGTTTTGCAATGAGTGGGTAACACCAAGATCAAGAAGATGTTATCCTTATTCTTAAAATAATAACCTCATGGTTCAGTGGGGCAAACAGCAA
The DNA here is from genome assembly GCF_041146395.1 of Eulemur rufifrons. Lineage (NCBI taxonomy): Eukaryota > Metazoa > Chordata > Mammalia > Primates > Lemuridae > Eulemur > Eulemur rufifrons. The sequence goes on along the minus strand of NC_090989.1, from coordinate 10,565,510 downwards.
TATTTACCCTATTATAGTGTAATACTTACATTTACAGTGCGAGGTGATAAGTGCTCTAGTAGATGGACCTAGTTTTCAGATGCCTCCCACAAGTACCCACCTCCAACCTCCCTCATCCTCATCCCATTCTATAAAGATTTCTTTAAATCTGGCCCCAGCCTTAGTTTGACAGCCTCTCCATGACTTTGTTAGCTTAAACTAAACTAAAGTAGTTGACCCTACACTAAAGCACTTCTGTCCCTAACATCCCATATCTGCCTGTTGCTTCGACCCCCACGCCCCCGGATCTGTCTGGACACATCCCTGCATCCCTTCGTTGGTGTCCAGGCCACGCACTTCAGGCATTTATTCCATGGGTTTCATAACATTACGGAGGACCAGGGCTGGTGGGGGTGGAGGTGGGGAAGTCACAGCAAGGCCACTTCTCTTCGTGTGCTGCCCTCCTGCAGACCCCCAAGCCATCCCTCCTGTCTGTCTCCATGGAATAGTTCCACCTGCATTCCCCTGGACTCACTTCCTGTGCCAAACACTTGGCAAACAAATGCAGTTCCTGTCCTTGGAGAAGTTCTGTTGAATAAAATTTATTCTCTTTGAATCATCCAAGTGTTTACAAAGTGCTACAGTAGCCCTGGAGGAGAACAAATTCTGCCTTAGGGGGTCAAGAAGTTTTCACAGAGGGGGTGATAGCTGAGCAACAGTCCCTCTCATTAGCATTTTCTTCCGGTCCTCTGAGGGAGCACATGACCCAGCCCCAGCCCGTCAGAGCTGTCCACTCCCTGGGCCACCTACAGCACCTGCTCTTTCCTGATCCAATGGATTGTGCTCCCCCTGATGCTTGAAACTTGCGCAGAGGCACAAAGAGAAGATGTGGGAGCTGAGCCAGCTTCTGGGAGGGTCCTAGAGAGGAGGTTCTCCAGCTGCGGCACTGACCACGGGCCTCGGAGCAGACTGCCCCGTCCTTCCTGAGAGCTGCTGTCCCTTAGATTCCGTGAATTGGCTGCCTTCCCAAGTCATATCTGTGCCTTTATCTTGTATTTATTTTATATATATATAATGTGAACACATACAATCTTTTTGCATGAATTAGAATTGTTTTCTGTGGTTGCCAACAGAACTGTACCTCTATTTGAAGAGTGGCTTGGCATTCTTCTGCTCCAGGAGAAGTCCATACAACCAGGATCAGTTATGAGAATCAGAGCCCACGTGCTATGCTGGGAAGGGTTGTATAAATACTAACAAATGCTTAGTCTCTAAATTCTTTTCTAAAATCCTTTTTAGAAATGATAATTTTTAAATAATGATAATTATGTCACATCAGAAAATCAAATCATAAGGCAACTGAGTTGGTGAGAATTGTATTTAGGACAGGTGTGTTCCAATCACCTGGGGAAGCTCTAGTAACCTTGGTTTGGTTTGGTACAAACCCTGGTACCACCAGCTACAGATCTTCAGAGGAAGTCATTCTTGGAGCCATTCTGCATGGATGTTAAATAATTTCCATTTAAGAGAAAGGCCTTTATCTGACCCAATCCCTTAAATCCTGGGGGAAATTTACTACAGGCACAGAGAAAGGCATCTGGAATGTTGGGAATCGGTGTGCTCTGTTCCTGTCTCCACCACGGCTGGTGGCCCGGGCAGATCTCTTTCCCACTCTCTGAATTGAGCATGATGCTGTGGTGCTCACACCTTCCCTATGAGTCAAGTTCAAGTTCATGAGCTTGTCAAGATAGTGATTAATGGCTCTGACCCTGAACATTTTAGATTTAAGTGATTTTGCACGGAAAAATCCATAATACTTGAGATGATTTCCCATCAGTATTTCTTGAGATGGAGCCCACACAGATCTAGTTCCTACCCAAGGACACATCTCCAAGGCAGACTCTCAGACCAGCTCCTAGAAAGTGTGTGAATTTGGATCAAGCAGAAGTGAGGTAGCCTGGGAAAATGTCCTTGGAGTGCATGTAACTATGTCTGGGTGCCAACAGGACCATGGTGGCTTTTGCTCTTTAGGAAATGCCTTTGGAGCCAGTCTCTGGCCACAGGTCTACTGTGACTGGCCCCCCTCGGGGTTTCCATGGCAGTTTATTGACAACTCCGGGGTTGAGGGTTAAACGAGATAGAATCTCATTGACTCTCTTTGAGAAGTCAAGCAACCAGAAATCTGAGGAATGATCAGTGGCTGAAATAAGAAGCATACCAAGTCTATTTTTTCCCTATAAATACAAAAAGCCTATAAATAGAAAAATATTGGAGAAAAAAGTGATCCCAACCTCCCACATACAACATCACATATCTTTTCTTTTCAGATTCTACTCCAAGGGCTGCTTTTTTTAGGAAATAATTTGTCCATTGGTGTTGAAACAGAGGACGGACCTGACTGAGTCCTGCAAACTTAACCTGCCTTGTTTACTCTTAATCTCTTACTTCTAGCTGATCTGAACATTCCCGCTAGCAAGTCACTAGCCACATAACACACAACTGAGCTCCCACTAGCTTCCTTACAGATGACCTCTCTGGCTGTGCGTTTATAGTAACAACAGAGACTTAAAGTTGTTTCTCAGGAACTAGGGGCAGCTTTTGTCGAGTTCAAGCTGGTTGAGACCACTGACCCTGCAGCTGGGCCTGTGGGTGCCTGAAGAGTGACCTTTTGACATCAGACGGCCAAAAACTCCCCCTCAGGTCACATTAACACCACGTTGTCTGCACATGGGTCCTATGAGGAAACGTAGCTTGATTACGCTTGCACAGAAACTCCAATTGCTGTGATTTTCCTACTCACCAATCACTACCCTGTAAAATACCCCAAGCCTTATTTTCAGGGAGGTGTATTTGAGACTTGTTCTCCCATCTCCCTGCACGACAGCCTTATGAATAAAATCTTTTCTTGTTTGCAAAACCTGTGGCCACCGTTACTGGCTCATTGCATGCAGACAGGAAGCTGGCAGGTAACAGCATCATTTGGGATATTTTTGGTTGTGAGGGAGAAAGAAGCCGCGTGCCAACACACTTACTAAAGGGAACTCATCAGCTCACAAACTGAAAAATCCCAATGGTTAATTACGGCTTTGGGCACAGGTGATCAGGGCTGTGGTCTCCACAATTTCTCAGTTCTGCTGTCCTCTAGACGTTGGGTTTTGCCCTCAAGTTGGCTTCTCTCATATCGGCAAATGGATCCAGCAACTCCAGGCTCAGGTCTGCTTTCAGTGCCATCCTGAGAAAGCGTGAGCTTTCCTGCTCCCGAATTCTGGTCATTCTGATCAGGGTGGCTTGCTTAGGTCAGGTGTTCACCCTGGACCCGATCTGTGAGGCCAGGATATGGGGTGCACTGATTGGATTAACTAAGGTCTCTTACTCTAACCAAAGAACTGGGTGCAGTTTCAGCTTCCCTGGAGCCATAGCCGAAGGCAGATGGGGAGTTGGGCTAAGGAAGGGAGAAAGGCATGCTGCAGAGGCAACCAACAAGGTACGGTTGTGCCAATTAACTTGTCCTATCCTTAAATTCACTGAAGTCCTGACCATTCATCCCCACTTTAATGCATTCTGCGCTTTCATTCACTGTGGATTACACTTTTGTCCATCTCTCTTCTGTTTTGTCCTTCCCTGTAAGCATCTCAAACATGTACATAAAGCTCACATGAACTATTTAAATAAACTAATATTTTTGTTTCCAACCTGTGGGATGATGATGATGGTAATGAAGATGTGGAAAATGTGAAAACAAAACAACAAAAAAAAACTTGGAAGTATATCTCACACTCCAAAAAAAAGCTTGGAGTTTCATTATGATATTTACGAGATCGTGGGGCTGATTGCAAACCACTTCTGCAGACAGGAGAAAGTATTTCATCTCCTGCCTAGGAGCTATCTCCAAAATCTGACCTGGATGAACTTTATAGAAATTGGTACAAAATGTAATTTTTCTCTTTGCCTGCTTCAAGCCACTTGTAGAAATTCTGCTAATCATGATCTCTTTAATCAGTTATAGATCTTATTTATTTTTTAAGCAGAGACAAGTATATATAAATAACAGGTATTTGTAAAGTATTTGAGTGAATCATATGATTTCTAGTGTAAGGAAATCTCAAAGCATCTGTTTTATCTATGTGGAACACCTGAATCTCACAGATTCAATTCCTAGCATAGGTCACCAACCAATAGACTCTCCTGTGGAAGAATCTTCTGTAGATCAAGGCAACACAGCCACTGTTGAGAGACTAATTGCCAATGGACTAGTTATTTCCTGTAACAGAATAGCATCTTCATTACCACCATCAATATCAACATCAACTGTCACCCCCTCCACCATCAACATTACTGACCATCACCAATACTACCATCAATAACTATCAATATCAACACCATATCAACACCAACTACCACCACCATCACCACCACCATCATCAACAACCCCTACCACCACCACCATCCACACCAACCATCACTACCAACACCACCCCCATCAACAGCAACCACCACTACCAACATGACCACAATCACCACCACCATCATCAACCCCCACTACCACCACACCGCCATCAACATCAACCACCACCACCAACACCTACCATCACCATAAACTATCAACACCAAGAATACCATCAGTTTCAACTGTCATTACCATGGTCACCACCAACACCACCACGGAAAGCTTATATTTACATATTTATTTTACTTTTCAAACTACATTCATATGCATGATTTCATTGGATCTTATCTACTTGGCAAGGTTGGCAGATCTGGCATCACTATCCCCATTTTGTCTGTGTGGAAATTAAGTTCTAAAGAGGTGAAGTGATAGGAGAAAGGACACCAAAGCGGTTGATAATCAAACCCAGACTAGAGTTTGGTTCTTCTGACTCCAAAATTAAGGCTTTTCCCCAATACATCCCATTCTTTCAATGAAAATGAAGAATTTCCAACTTATGATATTAACAAATTTGATGACTCCTTGAAACTATCTGTCCCAGCCCCCACATGTTCCAGGCGAGCAACTAGCTGCTTGGTTTATGTGACCCCCAGAAGTTGAATTTTAATCCAGGGCATTTGACTCCAAATTCAGCCATCCATCCATGACAAGAAGCCACCTTCTTGTGCAGCCCAGGAGTCCCTCAGATTCATCTGAGAACATCCAGTACCCACACTCTTCCCTGGAGCACAGGCTTTGCCAGTGAAGGGCGAGTGTGGCTGGAAGTCGCTGCCACACTCTCTCTTCTCAAAACACCAGAAAGCCTGAGAAGGAAATAATTTACAGGCTCTGGTCACACCCATTAGCCAGAAGCACCCATGGCTCAGTGATGTTCCCCCACCCAAGGGCTCAGTTCCTCTCCCAAGGTTCCAGGTAAACCCAAAGCTGCTGCCCCCGAGAGAAGGTTGGAGACCTGCTGGCCTTGACTTTCAAGGGATCTCCTGGGTTTCGGTCTGGGGTCTGCTGTTTGCACACTTTGGCCCCAGGCTGGCCTGGTTGGGCTGCAGGGCAGCTCTGTTGCTAATGGTCAGTGCGGTACATTTGGCTACCGTGCTCTGGAGCCCTTTCTTTTTGAGTTCAGAGGTCAAATTTGAGTAATAAAAATCTTCCAAGGACTTATCATTTGTTTTGAGGATGTTGCTGGCCAGCCGGAAGAGGAAAATTACCCCGTAGATGCCAATGATGGTGAGGATGTACCAGGCGGCACTCGTCCCATCTGGCACCTTCAGGGCCCTGGTGGAGTTGGTGACATTCCTCCCCTCCACGTGGTCACCCAGCAAGAGCCCCAGGAGAGTGCTGGCCTGGGTCTGGTTGAAGTCTTCATGGGGAGTCCACTTGATCACTGAGAAACAGAGAGATCCTGATGAGACCCAGCACCCTGGAACGAGGGCTGCCTGGGTGAGCCAAGGACAGCGCATGCAAAGGATACAGACAAACAGATCACAGGAAAAAAATGGACATTGGACGTAAAAAGAGCTTCTCACTGACACTCCTACAAGAAAAATGCAAATTAAAACTACCACTAGATAACATTTTGTTGCCTTGCCTATAGGGTTTGCAAAGTCATGATGTTTCAAAGTACATCGTGTGGATTTGTGCAGGGGGAATCAGGCCATTGTATAATTTCATGTCAGCCTGAAAATTCATGCAACTCACAGAGAGGGCACAATGACAACATCTATTGACGTTACAAATGCACTTACCTTTGACTCAGCTATTCTACGTCTAGGAATTTATTGTAAAGATGATAGAGCATGTTTGAAGCAATGTATGCTGGCGGTTAGTCATTGCAGCCTTGCTTGCGAAGACAAATGCTTGGGAACAGCTAGAACAGCAGCAACTGGGGGGTGGTTCAATACATTTTGGAACCTCCACGTGGTGGAGTACTTTGCAGCCATAAACGGCAATGAGACTTTTTAGTAAAAGAGGAAAGATTTATTTATTCTGAAGAGAAAGCAGAACGTGAGTTTTTTAAGTACTAAACGTTAAGAAGTTAAAAAATAAGCCTGCAGTGATATAGTCCATGACCACGTGTGAAAAGGGGGGAGTATATGTCACCCACTGTAGTTTATGTGTGTGGGACTATCTCTGGGAGAACACACCAGAACTGGGGCACTGTGTTACCTCTGGGGAAGAGAACGGGGAGAAGATGTACTTTCACTGCTTGCCCTTTTGTACGCTTCGTACCATATCTACTTATTTTCAGAAAGAAATTATTAATAATTTTAAAAGGAAAGAGTACAAGTTGATACTTTTCTGGTCTCCTTGGTGAAGTGCCCCTGGGTAAAGACACTGTGTGCCCTTGTCAGACCAGAAGATTAAGATCTCAATTGCTGTTTAGTTCAAAACGGTTTTCTCTGGTTGAGGGGCCAGTGAAGAAAATGAAACAATGAGAACCAGCGACGTCGTACGTGACCCTGCATCCCGCGGGCCTTTCTCGCTTGAGCTTTACTGGCTTGAACCCCCGTGTTTTGCTCTCTGTAACACACATGTATGCAGAGATATCATAGGATAAATCTCATAGCCTGCTGGGTGACAAAAGGTGCTCCGTAAAGGCTTACTATGTGATATTTGTCTGTTTGTTGCTAATTCATTTTGCTAATGTAAGTCTCAGAGAGGCTGGTAATTTTTATCATAGTTGCCAGAATGAGTGAATAATCTTATTACTTTTAGATAAAAGGAGAAACTATTTAAAAATAACTTTACAAACCATATGTGACAAAGCCCACAGTAAATGAACAGACTTAATTACATAAAATGAGTCGCTCATAAGAAGCAATACAATCTTAAATTTTACACCACTGCTAATGGAATGGTTTGATACCTTAACGTAAGGAAGGAGGGAAATCTCAAAATTATTCAAACAGACAAACAACCAAATAGCAAATCAACCCAACAAGAACATAATAAACCCTATATTAGGGGCAAGAGAATGTATTTAAACTCAGAATACATGTATAAACTCATAGAACTTTCTGGAAATAGTTATGAAATGATGTGATATGTTCAAATACATATAAAATATATGCAACTAAGAACTACAGAACATTAAATTATTTTAAATCTAGTCCATTTCCCACATGAAAGAAACTCACTATATTAATTATTACAATACATTGTATTTTACCATTCTTTTTTAAAAAGGTAAAAGTAAGTTAGGTTATACCTTAATGGATAAACATACCCTGTAGAAGAGAGAAACCTTTTTGTTGGTGCCAATTTGCACTTGTCATTTAATGATGTGAAATAGAAGTTATTCTAGAACTGCCCATCCTTGCATGGTAGCAAAATACTCACATTCCATGAGGTGGTCTTTTCCTCGACTCTTCAGGAAGCAAGTTTAAGCAGCTGCCATGGAAGGGGAAGATGGTGAAAGGAGAACTCCTCCTCCTTGCAAATGATCACCGTCCTGCGTCCTGCGGCAGTTGGGCTTCACTGAGCTCCCGAGCAGGGAGAATTTTAGGGCAGTATCAACAGAAACTTAGCAGAGAGTAAGTGAATGAATTGTCTCTCATTCAATTAATCAGAGGATCCAATTCGATCTGTCTTCTGTTGGTTCAGAATAAAAAGCACTTCCTGGCTTTGGCTTGTTAAGAAATTCTATCAAAAGAATTTTTTAAAAACACTCTGCTAGGGAATCTCCAGCCCTCCCAGGTCTCATCAGACCTGCGCTGGTAGGAAGCTCTCTCCGAGGCCGGATGGCTCCTGAATTTCCCTGTCCTGCACCTGCTGCAGGTGTGGAAGGTGGCCAGGCGTGGCAGAGGCCTGTTGTCATAGGGCCAGGAAACTCCATGGTCAGGAGTCACCAGCTTCCTCTTGGACAGTCTCCTGGATGAGGAAACCCAGACAGGAAGGGGACAGGCCCAGGGTGACACACCTGGGGACATTCAGCTCCCCTCAGGAGCCAGCAGGCCGTGGGCTCATGTGCCAGGCTGTGAGAAATGGCTCTTCCCTTTCCCATACCCAGTCACAGACCACGTTGGAGCTGAGGTAGATTTAACTGGAAAGCACTGGAATAAGAGTCTGGGGAAAGTTCTCTCAGGAACAGAGGAGGAATCACTGGAAGACTGGAAAGTTCTATAATGCAGCCATTGTCCCCAGCCCCACTCTTCCCACATCCTCACTCTGTGACCATCACCTGCCACATTTGTGAAGGTTGCTGGTTTTTAAGATGCAATTTCATTAAATTTCCATCATGGAGGACTGGTTACATAAACTATAAAATAAGCCCCAGGACGCACCAATTCCTCTCCTAGGGTTATGCCCAGGAGAAATGAAAATGCTAAGTCCACACAAAGCCTTGAACTCGAATGTTCACAGCAGCATTATTCATAGTAGCCAAAAACGGAAGCACCCCAGATGTCTATCAACTGATGAATGAAGAAATAAAATTAAGTTTATCCATGCAATGGAATATTATTCAACAACAAAAAGGAATAAAGTCCTGGCACCAGCTACTATATGGCTGAACCCTGAAAACATTGTACTAGATGAAAGAAGCCAGTCACTACGGATCATGTGGTGTGTGATTCCATTTACACGAAATGTCAAGAATAGGGAGCTCTATAAAGACAGAAAGCAGATTAGTGGTTGCCTAGGGATCGGGGATAGGGGGCTGATATAAGGCGCACAGTATTTCTTTGGGGATAACGAAATTATTCTACAGTTGGTTGTGATGCTGGTTGCATGCAGTGTGAATATACTAGTACACTATAAAAGCCATTGAATGGATACTTTAAATGAGTGAATTTTATGGTATATGAATTATATGTCAATAAAGCTATTGAAAATTATAATATACATATAAACAGAATACTACACAGCTGTGAAAAAGAATGAGGAAGCAATTTATGTAATGATGTGTAAAGATCTGTAAGGCATCCAGCCCGGGCAACAGAGAGAGACTCTGTCTCAAAAAAACAAACAACAACAACAACAACAACAACACCCCAAAAAATCCCCAGATCTGTAAGGCATACTGTTAAACGACAAGGCATAGAAATAGAGCATGCTGCCATCTATGAAAATGTATATATCTGATTTTCCTTGTATAGACATTCAAAAGCCAGCGGCAGAAGGCCCAAGAAAGCAAGAACGGGAGTTGCCTGGTGGGGAGAGAACTAGGTAGATGTAGGGTGGCGTGGGAGGGAGGGAGAATCCTCACTATGTATCTATATGCTTCAAATAATTTTAGCCGTGTGTGTATTACCTATTCAATAACAAACACACCCGTTAGTTAGATATTAAGTCTTTGTTGAAGTTTAATTCGGGTTCTTGCCATCTCTCACCATGGGATGGATATGGCATTCCTGCTCTGACACATGGACAGGGAATCACGACACTGCCTGTGTGAGGTACGAAGGACAGAGCACCTGGCTCTGGAGCTAAGGGCAGGTGGCAGTGACAAGGGCTGGCAGTCAGGGCTCTGGGCCAGCCGTGCCCTCGCCGTGCGACCCTGGGGAAGGCTCTTCTCCTCTGTGAGCCGCAGTTTCTTCGCCTAGAAGGTGAAGGTGGTGGAGGAGGAGCAGGATCCCATATCCTGGGTCCCCAGGAAGGCAGGAAGGAAGCCCAGGCTGCCATGGGGGGTGGGGGAGGGGGCGTCCCTGGGCGGGAGGTGGAGGGCACACCCACGCAGCCCATGTGCAAGAGTTAGAGGTCTGGGGAGTTGTCATTTGTGAAGTCAGGTTTTGGCATTCCGCTCAGGAGGACGTCGGCATGGGATGTGGGGAATGATAAGCTCCCAGTCATCAGGGGAGACAGATGATTGGTTGCCTTAGCTAAGCAACCAGTCTGCTCCACGGAGAGTCCTGGCTGGCCCACGCGAGGAAGTGGGCGCTGACATTAGGGAACAGGTCTGTGTCCCATGCTTCCCATGACAGCGGGTTTCCACCTCTCAGAAACCTGTGGGGCAGGGGTATTGTTCGCATTTAAAGAGGGAGACACTCAGGCTCAGGGAAGTGACTGGCCCAATGTCCTATTGCTCACAGGTGCCAGAGGTGGGTTGTCTGACACAAAGTCATTCTCCTTTGACACCCTGAATGTCACCTTCAAGCTGGACCCAGGATCCTGTGTTGTGAATTCTCCCGATCACTTGCTCTATAGGTTAATATTAAATTATAGACCGTCACTGCTCAGACACATCTGTGACCTTAATACTCCCCCATTGGGCAAAACTACCCTGCGATGTTAAAGGCAGGATAGTGGGGCTAAGTGAGAGGGACTCTGGGTACCAGTCGTGTTCTGTTTCTTGGGTCTGTTCATTTGGGTACTCGTGCTACAGGCACTTTTGCACACGTTATACTCAATAGAAATCCCTCCCTGTTATTTCTATGGGTAAACAGTTTAAGGTACATGTGGAAAAATACAAATGCTGTTTTTAAAAAGGATTCTGTATTTGGTTGTGGCTCTGGCCTTACAGTGGCATCCAATGAAGAGACCATGGTCAGCTCAGGGGCTGTGCCGCTCCCACCTTCCTGCACCCTGTGGATGACATGTGCCTGACGCCAGCTGCTTGCCATTCCCAGATGCTTACATAACAGTGAAATGGAACAGCCGGTGCCCCCACAAGGGCCAGGAATTTGCTTCTGACTCGTGTATGCCTCCTCAGCCCTCTGGTTCAGTCTAGACGAGTACTGCCCTAAATGCAACCAAGCAGAGCCACTCAGCCAGTAAATATTTGTCTGAGCTACATACAGCTCTGCGAGAAAGAACTCCAGTATCCTCTGGTACCTTTGACGTTAGTGACCCAACTCTGCCAGAGGGTCATGCCTTTTTTTGTCCCCTGAAGAGCTAGTCAGCTTAGAAGATGTCTAAATTGGGAGCAAAGGTGGCACTGATGCAGATTTGGCTCTCAAAAAAAAAAAAAAAATTTAAAAAGAAAAGAAACAGGTTCTTTTACATTTCAGGGTGTCAGAACTGGCACTTTAAAAAATGTCAACAAATAAATGTTCCTATCCACACTTGACATTCTTTCTAAGGAAAATTTTCTAGGGGAGGCAGACCTCACCAGCCAGTTCCAACGCCCTGCAGTGCAGAAGGACATTAAAAATGACAGTGAAGGACTCCTGTGGAGAGTAACCGAGACTTTTCCTTGTCCTGCTCCTCCAGAAAAGAGACTCCTGCACCACCCACCCCCAGCCAAGAGCACAGATTCCAGATGTTTCCCCCTCCACTGGAGGGATAACCTTGCAAAGAACATTTTTAAAGATGCTTTGCATATTTTAAAAATCTTTCATTTATATGTCACTGTCACTTTTCCTTTTAACTTCGTTTTTCTCTTCTCCAGCATTTGGGGACATTTAATGTTGCTCCTCGCCTCTAATGAGGTATGGAGGAAAGCTCACGGCCTTTAGAACTGGAAGACCCATGTGCCAGTCGGGACTTTATCATTTACTAATTGTGGGACTGTGGCCAAGTCCCTTCATCCCTCAGCTGTGAAAAAATGAATAACAAATTGTGATGACATTTGTGGAATGACTTCCTAAACCCAAGGGGGCAAGTATGGTCACAGCTCATTTCTCTCACTTAATCACTTGTGTCCTCAGCTGCTTGGATGTCAGCATATCCTATATTTATCTCCTTCTTAAAGCCTCCCGGTTGGCCAGGACTCCCAGGGGCTTTGTGCAGAGTGTGTCGGGTGGGCAGACTGGCGTCCTCAGCCAAGCAGAGAAGACTGGCCTCTGAGTGAACCTCTGCTGCTGTTGCTTTCAGCTGCCACATGGGGCCGCTGTTGAACACGGGCCTGGTGCAGTCGGCCAGGTGATGCTGAGGAAGGTCTTCGAAGACTTCAAGAATGTGCCCATGAGAGAAGGCACTAGCTCTGAACACTTGTCTGCTGCCAGTTCACACCACAGCACAAACAACACTGTTTGCTCCTTAGCTCTTTCCTTTTCCCTGGCTTCAGCCCTGGGGAGGTCTCCCCACTTTCCCAACTGCCGTTTTCCTGCCCAACTGCAAACCTGAGCTGGGAGTGGGTGGAGCCTCAACTTCAAATGGAATTCAGAATTTTGGTTATTACTTGAGACTTCACGTCTTAATTACTGAATTAAGACTATGTTTTCCAACATAACACATCTACAGGGGCAGGGAAAGAGCAAACCCCATTGTGTCCAGGGCCCACAGATTTAAAGAAATGGTGAGAACAGAAATAAAATTATGTTACATCCCATGAGTCTTGTTTGTAAGTGTGATGGTTGTTACAATGAGGATGCTCTGAGATGCACAGCCACATTCAAACAAGAGTTAGTAAAAAGGGAGTTGACTGGTTCAAGTAAGCAAGAAAAAGGAAGGGTGGGGCTGGCCTAAGGAGCTAGATGCAGGGAGGAAGGACCCTCAGGGCTCTCCATCTCCATTTCTGTCTTCCATCTCTGCCTCTCTTTGCAGGTTGGCCTAATTTCCTCCTGCTGCAGAGAAGCACAGAGGTGTGGCCCATGGTGCTCAGACTCACACCTCAGCAATTCCACCACCAGAGGGGAGTGGGATACTTTACTGCCTGCTCAGCCGGGACAATCCCAGGGCACGGCTCTGACTGGTGTGGCTAGGCCAAGGCTTGACTGTGGCACTGGGATGTTGACCAGGGATTGAGCCAGTCTGTGGCACATGCTCAGAAAAAGACAAAAGCTACCTGTGCTCCGTCACTCAGCTGCATCATGGAGCATGGATTGAAGAGAGATGAAACTGGAGGCAGAGAAACCAGTGAGGCAGCTGGGGGCATAATCCAGGCAGGAGACGATGGTGGTGGGAGCAAGTCTGGAGAACAGTAGATGGATCCAAGAGATTTTTAGAAAGTAGAATGTACAGAACTTAATTAGTTGGTGCAGTGGGTTGAATGCTATCCTCACAAAAGATGCATCCTCCTGGAAGCTCAGCATGTAACCGTATTTAGAATAAGGGCTCTTGCAGAAGTAAGTAAGGTAAGGATCTCCATATGAGATCATCCTGTATTAGAGTGGACCTTAATTCCAATGCCAAGTGTCCTTATAAGAGACAGAAAAAGAGAAGACACACAGAGACACAGGGAAGAAGGGCATGTGAAGACAGAGGCAGAGATTGGTGTGATGCAGCCACAAGCCAAGGAATGCCTGGAGCCACCAAAGGTTGGAAGGGGCAAGAAAGGCTCCTCTCCTAGGGGCTTCAGAAGGAGTATGGTCCTGTGAACACCTTGATTTTGGACTTCTGATATGTAGAATTATGAGAAAATAATTTTCTGTTGTTTTAAGCCACCAAGTTTGTAATAATCTGTTATAGCAGTCCCTGAAAACTAATACAGTTGAATATAAATATAAGTCCTTATATCTATCATTATCATGCATATTATATAGGACAGTCATTGTGGATAAAATTGGATTTATTATGGTTCATTCATTCAGATATTTATTCAAAAATATTTATTAAGTACCTACTATTTTCTAGTCAGACACCGCACTAGGTAAGTGCGGAGGATACAGATGAGAGCAAGATAGACAGATTACCTGCCCTCATGGAGCTTGTATCTAGTGGGAGGAGAAACAAAAACCAAGAAAGCAAACAATAAACAGTAATAAAAACCAGGCTTTGAACCATAAAGAAAATAAATCAGATGTTGAAACAGGGAATGAACAGGTGGGGAAGGTGAACTTTGTTTAGAAAGAATTATCAGATAAGGTGGTCAGGATAGTCAGGAAAATTAGTAATATTCTGATTTTATCTTCACTATATTAGATAGTCAATAGATATTACCTGAGAAATAGAGGATTAACTATATTATACATAGGTATGATTGAAAATACCCACTGGAACAAATGGCTAACAAGCATATGAAAAGATGCTCAGAATCATTAGTAATTAGAGAAACACAAACCACAATAAGATATCACTTCATACACACAAAAAAGGAAATTAACAACTGTTGGGGAGGAAGTGCGGAAATTGAAGCCCTTATACACTGCTGGTGGGAATGTAAAATGGTGCACCTGCTATGGAAAAGAATACAGTGGTTCTTCAAAAAGTTAATCATAGAATTACCATACTACCTGCCAATTCCACTCCTGGTATATACCCAAAAGAATTGAAATCAGCTGTTCAAATACTTGTGCAGCACTATTCACAACAGCCAAAGGGTGGACACAACCCAAATGTCCACCAATGGATGAATGGATAAATCAAACGTGGTATATACACACAATGGAATGTTACTCAGCCATAAAAAGGAGTGAGTGAGGTGCTGATACATACCAGAACATTCATGACCCTTGAAAACATTATGCTGTGTGAAATAAGGCCATGTATTATATGATTCCATTTTATAACAAGTGTTCAGAATAGGTAAATGTACAGAGACAGAAAGCAGATTAGTGGCTGCCAGGGATTAGGGGAAGAGGGAATGGAGAGTAACTGCTTAATTAGTATATGAAAGTGGTTGGAACCAGATATAGGTGGTGGTTGCACAACACTGTGAATGTACTAAATGCCACTGGATTGTTCACTTTTAAAAGGTTAATTTTATGTTATGTAAATTTCACCTCAATAAAAAATAATCACTTAAAGATATGAATTATAAACATTCCAAATTATCAGAAGGAGCACACATGGAAAGCAGAGAAAATAAAAACCAAATAAGAAAAAGAAAAAAAAAATTTAAAGCATTAAAATCAAAAAGCACAGTCTAAGATGAGATGATGAGCCATGACTAAATATATATGTTCTGCCCACATATTGTAAATGGCGGGGGGGAAACTATCACAAACAAAAGCCAAATATACTCTACATACAGGAGATGCAACAGGGCTTTATTTATTTGTTTTTATATTTTATTTTTAGCAAATACTTAATTAGTACTTGCTATGTGCCAATCATGTTCTAAGTCATTTTCCAATGATTAGCCAACTTAAATCACTTAGTTATATTGAGACAAAAGAATGGGCATAAAAACATAAAGTAAATACAGATATCAAAAAGCAGAAATCTCCATATTAATATCAATATTTTAAAAAACCATATCCAATAATCTCTATTAACAGTAATATCTCTGTAAGTATAATTTAAGAAAGTATTCCTTTTGCAAAAGGAAACAAAAGATAAAACACCCAAGAGTAGAGTAAATGTATAAGATTTATGCAAAGAAAATCTAAAAAACAGAGGGACAAAAAGGAAGATTTGACTAAATGCAAATATATTTCCTAATGTTGATAGAAAGACCCACTTGTATAAAGATGACAATTCTCCCTGAATTAATCCATAAATTTGGTATAATTGCAATGAAAACACAGAGGTTTTATTTGTTTTTTTTTGTTGTTGTTGTTCTTGCTGCTATTGGTTTGTTTTTCAGACTACACTGAATGCCAAATATTCTGAGTCCATATTCCATTTAATGACCTTATTCTTCTTTCTCCTTTCCAATGATATACTTTGTGCTTTTCAGGCCCACCTTTCTTTCTCTTAGTACCAATGAATAGAATTCCAGCTTTCAGGCTTGAAAGATCACAGCAAAATTGCAGCAAAATAAAAAGGAGAAAACATTTCCTCTTCCCCTGCAGCTGCAGAGAAGAGCAGATAGTATCCTGTGTCATTAACACCCATCCTTGCAGATGTCATTTCAACAGAGTAATAGGTAAATCACCTGGATCTCAGAGGTTGCTGCTATGCCCTGAGCAAAGTAACCCTACCTTCCCCGAAGGCTAAAATTTGGACTGGTTGGCCTTGGTAGAGATAATTAAATTGATACCTCTGTTTCCTCAAAGGTGTAAGCATTTATGAACTTTGTTTAGTTTCCCTCTTCTCTCACAGGGAGCATGGGATAAACAAATCTGTTAGATTTCTTATTTAAACAAAGAGTTTGAGAACCTTGCCTCATTCTAACGAATATAGACAAGTTGATGCGACAGTTTATATGGAAAATTGAACACACACAAATAGCCAAGAAAATTCCAGGGCAAAAGTAATGAAAGAAAATATCACTACAAGATGCTAAAAGATATTGTAAAACCACAAAAATTAAAAGTGCTTGATCCTGGCATTTAAACAGGCAGACAGGTCAATAGAATAAATAAAGTCAAGAAATAGACTCAAAACATTTAGGAAAACAGTATAAAAGAAAGGGGACATTTCAAATCAGTGGAAAAAAGATGAGTTATCTCAGAAATCAATGAGACAATTGGATAGATATCTAAGAAAGAGCAAAATTGGATCTTTAATACTCACACCAAAATAAATTCCAGATGGAGCTTGGTTACATATATATAACATACATATATACACACATATATTATATACTATGTACATATAATGTAACATATTATATTATAATACATACCATATATTATAATATGTATTATACATATGTATATACACTTAAATAAAACCATAAAAGAACTAGAACATAGGAGATTTATTTTTATAATCCCAGATTGTGACAATCTTTCTAAGGATGATACAAAAGTCAGAAATCATGAAAAGAAAGACTGATAAATCCAACTATATATGAAGTAAAAATTTCTTCATGGCAAAAAAAATACTATCAAAAAAATTCAAGAGATAAACGATAAACTGGAGGAAACAATTGCAACACATATGATAAACTATCAAATTTTTAATATTCAAAAGGTTTTATTTAACATGAAGAAATGGACCAGCAACTCAACAGAAAGATGGTCAAAAGTCATGAACAACTAGTTGCAAAAAACAAGTACACGTCTTTTAAACAGTTAAAAATGTGCTCATCCCCACTTATAATAATATAAATGCAAATTAAAATAATAAAAAGATTTTGTTTTACTACTAGCAAAGTAAAGATCATCTGTAAAATGGGTCTAGTCTTAGTTAATACATCCAAAGCAGTCAGAACAGTGTCTTACACAGTGACAGCTCATAGAAGTCAATTACTATTGTTATTATTAAGAATAATTGGCATTATTAAAATTTATAATGTACATACTTTCTGACCAGTCATTCATCTTCTAGGAATTTTGGGGACCTAGGTGTGGGTGTGTTTACAGGACATATGCACAGATCTATTAATAGTTATTGCCCCATTGTTTGTAACAGCAGAAGATTGGAAGCCACCTAAATGTCCATAAAGAGAGGATTGATTAAAGATAGTATGGAAATCCATGCGATAGGCTTCTATGTGGGCATTAGAAGAATGAGGCAGATGTCTATGTACCAATGAAGAATAATCCTCAATATATTGCTAAGTAGGGAAAAAAATAAACATGATGCAGATTGATGTGTGATGTATACCACTATTTGTAGTCCGATTTGCATCTTCTTAATAGGGACGTTCCCATGCATAAGAGACTCAAGAGACAGCAAAGTAAACTGCAAGTGCAGGTTGCCCTGGCTTTAACCAAAAAAGCCCCTTTGCAATTTAGTAATTCGGTCTCGCAGGGATTCGGAGACTGCCCTGAGGCTAACACCGCTAGACCACTCGGGGAACGCGCTCTGAAAGCCCGCCCAAGTCAGACTCCGGGACCAGCGGGATTCTTGCACCACGGGGCTTCGTGGATGCTCTGCCTCCCTGTGGCGAGAGGCTGCTATGACAACCAGGCCACCGCAGCGGAGCTGCCTCTGACGGATTCCGCGGAGGGCACCAAAGAGACAGCCTTGCTGATGGTGTGTTTTCCGGCCTAACAATGATTAGATATGTGGATTTTACCCATGCATATAAGAAAGCAATCGCATACAAAAGCAATAAAAAAAAATTAAGTGCATAATTCTGGACCTACTGATAGTTATTAATTAGCTTTTTTTTTTTTAATCTAAATTCTGGTATTTTATACTTGACAAAATTCCTGCAAAGAACTGTGGGGTATGTTCAGCCAGGGCCTGCCTCAGTCTGACTGAGCGAATTCCTATGGTGCATCTCGCTTGTGGCTCCTGTGTTGCATGCCCCAGAACGTGCATCCATAAGGCCATTTAGGGACAACGTGATCAAAAAATTCAGGATGATTCTAGAATGGAGCTCAGCATCATTTTTTTCTGTAAAGGTACAGATAATACATTTTTTTGGATTTGTGGTCCGTATGTTCACTAGCACAGGACTCAACTCTGCCTTTGTAGCATGAATGCAGACTTCAATGGTATGTAAATGAGTGTGTCTGTGTTCCAATAAAATTTTTTTACAAAACAGGTGGTAGACTACACACTTACTAGAATTGCCCAAATCCTGAACACTGACAACACCTAATGCTGGCGAGGATGTGGAGCATCAGGAACTCTCATTCACTGCTGGTGGGAATGCAAAATGGTGCAGCCACTTTGGAAGACAGGTTGGCAATTTCTTACAAAACTAAACACACTCTTACCATACGATCCAGCAATTGTCCTCCTAGTTATTTACCCAAAGGAATTGAAAACTTGTGCCCACACAAAAACTTGCACATGGATGTTTATAGCAATTTTTATTCATAATTGCAAAACTTGCAAGTAACCAAGATGTCCTTCAAGGGGTGAATAGACAAATAAACTGTGGCACATTCAGACAATGGATTATTACTCAGTGCTGAAAAGAAATGAGCTATCAAGCCATGAAAAGACATGGCGGAAACTTAAATGCATATTCATAAGCTGAGGAGGCCCATCTGAAAAGGCTACACATTGTTTGATTGTAACTATTTGACATTCTGGAAAAGGCAAAACTATGGAAACAGTAAAACCGTCAGTGGATTGGGGGGAGGATGAATAGGCAAAGCATAGAGGATTTTTAGGGCAATGAAATACTCTGTGTGATACTATAATGGTGGACACCTGTCACTGTACAGCAAGTCCTCAGATAACGTCATTTTGTTGTAACATTGATGAGAAAAAAAGATTCTTAGCCGGGGCTGCTGTCTTCGTGGACTTTGCATGTTCTCCCCATGTCTCTGTGGATTTTCTTCCAGTGCTCCGATTTCCTCCCACACTCCAAGCAAGAGTACATGTTAGGTGAATCAGAGTGACTATATGGTCCCAATAGTACAAAAACAAACGAACGAGAAACCAGGTGGCAGGCTGAATGTGGCCTACAGGCCAGAGTTTGCCAAACCCTGGTCTAGCATATTTATTTTTGTCTCAGAAATCCAGTGACACTGTAGCTTGTTGGCAGTGTGACATTTCCAGTCTCTGCCATGGAGAGTTGAGGGCAGCTCAGCAGTGTGACAGGCAAAGTCAGTGGCTATCGGTTGCTCGGTTGGTGTCCAGACGTCTTGTGACGTGAGTACACGTGTAACCTCTATGAGCTATGGGGCGAGCAAGGGGGGTGGGGAGGGGGTGACACACTGAACGCCTCTGTGCTGTACTGTAGAAGGTCCCACAGTCTTTGATTCAAGGAAGCTGCTCAAAAAATGCAGTCATTCAATGTTCCTACCCTCATCTGGCTGGATCAAAACACAAAATTTTCACCCCGGCTTCAACTTCTCCCAAAGATCCCATGAACATGAGCACAAAGCAAATGCATCTCCTGCCTCATTTCCTCAATGACTCCATGTGGCCCCCTCCTTCCCTTTGCTCTATGTGGTGATGGCTTTTGCTACAAACTAAATGTCTGTGTCCTGCAAGATTCAAATGCTGAAATCCTAACCTCCAAGGTGATGGTGGGGCCTTTGGGAGGTGATCGGGCCATGAGGGTGGAGTTCTCACTAATGGGATTGTGCCCTGACAAAAGGACCCCAGAGAGCTAGCTCACCCCCTTCTGTCACGTGAGGGCACAGAGAGAAGATGGCCAATCATAAACCGGGAAGCAGGCCCTTGCCAGACCTCAAATCTGCTGGCCCCTTCATCCTGGACTTCCCAGCTCCAGAATTGTGAGAAATAAACATCTGCTGTTGATAAGCTGCCTTGTCTATGGACGTTTGTTATAGCAGCTGGAACGGACTAGACACCTTTCTTTCCCTCCTTTCCTGTTTCTCTTTTAACGCAGGGCCAGCCCCTGAGTGCGTGCCCTCAGTTTCTCCATGAGTTCATAAATTCCTGACTGGGAGGGGTTCAGTCCTGCTAGTTCTTAGGGATCGTTTAATGGCTAAAATTTTGAAGTTTGTCTTTCCTTTCATCTCCTCTCCTCTCCTTCCCTTTTTTCCAAAAGCATCAGAAACACATCCTTGAAGGTAAAACAGGTAGAAAGCTTTAATCCCGTGTGCGCGCAGCAGATAGCCTTACAAGGCACCTCTCACGTCTAAGGAATAGCGCACATAGCTTGTTTATGCTCAGCCCTAAATACACGAATCTGCCTCCTGTTCCCTGCCTTAGGCAGCCTATGTGAGGATTTAGAGGGCAATGGGCTACAAAGCAGTGACCCAGTGACAAGACCCCACCTTTTCCTTTCGCTCCCTGCAGCCAGCAGCTCTGTGTTTTCTCCATGTTCCCTTCTGCGTTCTTCAGTTCTTTAACATCTGTTTAACCAATTCTTCATGCTCATTTCTCTGTTAAAATAAAGATCGGCATTTCTATTTCCCTGATTCGACGCTGACTGATCAACTCCAAAATAAGTGATAAGGACATTTGTGTCAGGGAGGAGAAAATGCAATGAAAACCTCACTTGAGAAAAGTCACGATTGGGTTTCTAGGAGCAACTTTCATTTGGTAAGAACTGGTGATCCTGGCCATGTATTAAGTGCTTCTTATGTGCCAGGCACTGTTCCAAACCACTGGCCTATAATCACTGTAGGTATAGGAGGGATGTAGTGTCACCCTCCCTCCAAATTCATGTCACCCAGAACCTCAGAATGTGGCCTTATTTGGAAATAGGGTCATTGTGGATATAATTAAGGTAAGGATTCAGAAGAGATGGTCCTGGATTCAGGCTGGCCCTAAGTCCACTGGTACGTGTCTCAGACAGAAAAGGACGCCCAGACGTACAGGAGCGGAGGCCACGTGAAGGTGGGGGCAGACGAGGGAGTGACGTGGCTGCAGCCAGGCAATGTCACCGGCCCCAGAAGCTGCAAGAGGCAGGAAGGATTCTCCCCGTGAACACGGCCCTGCCAGCACTGTGGCTTTGGAATTCTGTCCTCTAGAACTGTGACAGAATAATTTTCTACTGTTTCAAGCCACCAGTTTTGTGGTAGTTTGTTATGGCAGCCCCAGGAAACAAATATAATCACTCACTTAATTCTCCTAGAAAAGCTGTGTTTAAAAAGCAATCTGCGGCCGGGCGCGGTGGCTCACGCCTGTAATCCTAGCACTCTGGGAGGCCGAGGCGGACGGATCGCTCAAGGTCAGGAGTTCGAGACCAGCCTGAGCAAGAACGAGACCCCGTCTCTACTAAAAATAGAAAGAAATTATCTGGCCAACTAAAATATATATAGAAAAAATTAGCCGGGCATAGTGGCGCATGCCTGTAGTCCCAGCTACTCGGGAGGCTGAGGCAGTAGGATCGCTTAAGCCCAGGAGTTTGAGGTTGCTGTGAGCTAGGCTGATGCCACGGCACTCACTCTAGCCCGGGCAACAAAGTGAGACTCTGTCTCAAAAAAAAAAAATAAATAAATAAAAAGCAATCTGCAAGCCGGGGTTCTTTCTGTGCGTCTCCCAGATTTCCCCAAAGGGTGTGCGCTCTCCTCTCCTCACCTCGAGCCGCCTTCCTTGGCGCCGGGGCAGCCTCTCCATCCTCAGGAGGTGGACCTGGCCCCGCTCACCTCCTCGCTTAGAAACTGCCCAGGAGGAGCCATTTCCGGGGACCGTCTGGTGTGAGAGGGGAGAAGCTCCATGGGGGGAGAGGAGGGGTTGGGCAGGCCGGGGCCGGGGGCTGATGACGGGGACCCAGCCCTCCACTCTGCGGGAGCCTGAGGTGGGCAGCAGTTTCTCTCATTCCTCCTTTTGGTGACAATATCCGAACTGGGACCCTTGAAAACTTACCAATACCCAAACTTGCCGAGGCCCTGAAGAAAAGCAGCTGAGATGTTAAATCCCATCCAGGACAGAGCTTCCGCTGCTGCCTTGCTCTCTCTCCCGCCAGGATGTGCGAGGCTGTCAGAGGCCTGGGACTGCACCACTGGGCCACCCATGGTGCCCTTTGTACCCCACACCTGGGGTGGCCCCAGTGGTGAGACAGTCCAGTCTGGTGGCTGGGGTTCAGGGCATCATCTATACTCAGAGGCAGGTGTGGAAGGAGCAAAGGAAATGAGGGTCAGAGCCGCCTGCAGAGCCCTACAGCCAGTGTCCCTCGAGCCACTTGCAGAAGGGCACTCCTTCCACGGGGCAGCCACAGCCCACTCCAGGGCCCAGGGCTCAGCTACAGAAGGGGGCTGGATTTCATGCCCCGATCACCCCCAAGGCCCAGTGCCGGACTCGGCGCACACCCTGCCCAGCTGTCCCCAGCAGTGGTGCAAAGCCTAACGTTACGGCCAAGTACCATGTGCTGCCTTGACATCTGGTGAAACTGGGAGGGCCTCCAGTGGCCGAACTGCCAGCTCCTCTCCCTGCTCTGCTCCACGGACAAGCTCCCCCAGCCAAGCAACCCTTCCCATCATGGGGACCAGGTGGGCCCCTGCTTATTCCTGAGTAGTGGGCTCCAGTTCACTGCCAGTCTGTGGAATTATCCAAACATCCTCTCACGGAAACCAGGAGCCACCCTGCCCCCATGTTACAACAAAGCCAGCTGCCCACAGCCCCTGCTTGTTCTCTCTGCTCCTGTGTGTGACCCCCACCCCTGGGCTGTGTGTACACGTGACTAATAAGCTGCCATGATCTCCATGTCCAGCACCATGTGCCATGTGACTGACCATCCCCGTGACCACAGGGTGGGGATCCCTCCCTCACCAACTGGGCAAACAGAAGGTGATATGAAAGCCTCAGAGGCCCACCACGTTATCTAGGTGTAGAATCCCTTCTCCACGCGTAGCATGAGTGGTCGGTCACAGGCATGAAACCGAAGGGGACTTAGGTCTGGGTGAGAGATTATTTTCCAAGGGCTGGGAAGGATGATAAAGAGTTATTCCTGGGCCAGGGGAGGAGGACGAGCAGGTTCCAGCACATGGGAAGGGAGAAGGGGTCCTAGCAACTTCCCAAGAATGCTGAGTTGTGACTCCAGGGCCCTGTTCAGAGGAGGGGCCTCACCATGTACTTCTAGGAGAATAGTTCTCTCCTTGGCACTCCTCCCATTTCATGGTAGTGCCCATGGCGGGTCCTGTATCCCTGAACTTGACCGCTGAATAGAAGTCTAGCCTCCTGGGGGTGTCCACAGACACTCTGAGCACCTCCCCCAGGCCTGCAAGCACCCACCTGGCTGCCGGGTCCCCAGAGTTCCCCGTGCACCGAGAAACAGCCTCAAAATGACCACCAGGGGGCAGCCGCACCCAGAGTTCTTTCCCCTGCACCTGCAGACCGACAAATGCCAGTATTGTTAGAAATATCTCTGTGATACTTGACTACTGCTTTACTGACCTCAGGTAGTCAGACAGACCAGTGCACTCAAGGAGCTCTAAATCGCCTGACTCTTTTTTGTATTTAGATTTGTGTTATGTGTCCAATGACTCTGCTTACTTAAGGAATTTACCAATCCTCATCAATCCATTCCTAGCTTTGTGTACATTTCTTTTGTCTTCAAGCCCTGGCAGACTTTACTTATCTCCCCTGCCTCATTCAGTATTTGTGTCTCCCTCGTGCCTGCGGAGAAGTCGTCTACAGATGTGGATTTAAGGTAGGGCGCATTCTCAGGAGAGCTGTGTGCATTACCCTGCACTCACGCAGCCTCGCCTGGAGATGCAAAGATCCTGGAATCCGTAACAGTTTTCTCAGCTGCCAGCTGATTTTAGCTCTTGCAGGGCTGCTACTGGATTCCAATAGTGTCCTGAGGGGAGCCAAAGGTCAGAGGTCAGTGCAAAGGCAGTATTTCGAATCATGGTCTCATCATTTGTAACTTGGCTTCTTTTTGACTCACTCTGCTTTTTAATTTATTTTTTAATGGCCTAGTTCATAGGCTGGGCTATTTTATGTCTCTCTAGATAGACATCTGGGCATACAGTTTAAATGATTTTCGGGTCATTTCAAGTCAAGAATAAAATTGTCTGGTATTATTAAATGATATAATAAAAAATATTATGGACTTGAGTCAGTGTTTATGGAAAAATAAAATCAGCAAAATCAGAGTCACCACCTGCCCCCATAGTGCTCACTAAGTGTTTGCTCTTGGGGCTAATGACAATGACCTTTCAAAGACAGCCTGTCATGCCTTTCCTACCCCTGTCCCCCCCAGCCCTTGGTGTGAGGAGACAGCCGGAGGAGGGTAAGAGCTGAGACTCGGGAAGCAGAGTGTCTCCTGGTTTTCTCCTTCAAGCAGCAACAACCTTGGGTGTGTCCCTGACCCTCCCTGAGCCTCAGTTTCCCCTTTTGGTGTCTAGTTAACCTCCACAGAACTCTTCAATGCCACCATCCAGGGAACTGCACGTCACAGGTCTACGTTGGAGAAGTTGAAAGCCACTTGCCCAGCCAGGCCAGGGGGCTCTGGGAGAGGAGAGGTGGGAATGAAACTCTGTGTTGGCTACTTTATTCCAGTTCCCATCAGCTCTCGGTCCTGTGGGAGGGTCGGAGGCCTGATCCGCTCATAGGGTAGATCCCCCTTTCTAGGGCAGACTCTCAATAACTGGACTCCAGAGATGCAGAGTGAAATCAGAGTTGTAACGTCCTATCCTATAGTGGCAGAGAGAGAGGGGCCTGGGCTTGCATGGGAGGGTCAGATGAATGGGATGTTCTCACGCAGCAGGTGAGCAAAGCCTGATGCAGCTTCCAACACGGGGCTGGGACCTCAGGGTCCCTTGGCCCAGGACCTCACTTGGAGAAGTGCCAGTTTCTGTCGCCTTGGCAGGGCAGGGTCCCCTCTCTGACTCGGTTTATGCTTCCTCTCAGGTGTGGCCTGGGGCTGGCGAGAGCTATTATTTCTCTTTAAAGCAGAGATCGTTCATCGGTGGTCTTTGGGCAAGACCCAGCTCAAGGCCAGGTTCTGTTTGACTCATACAATTTTTAAAAATTAAATTAGCTGTCAACGTGTAAATGTGAGGCGCTTGCACAGCTTCTCTTACAATATCCAGAAGTCCATGATGACGACCCACATTCCTGCTGGCTGCAAATGCCAGGAGTTGGCAGCAGTCCCCCCTTTACAAAGGGTGGGGAGGGCTCTACAGTCCGCCCCTTCTCCATCCGGGGCTTGGCCGGCTCACTTTCTATCTGCAGGCATCAGAGGGCCGCGTGTCTCCGTGCTGACATGCTGCGTTGATGGCAGAGTTTAATTATCCCCATGCACTCTTCTTCTCCTCATTCCCAAGCCCCTGGGGCTGCCTCATCAGAGCCCCCCTAGGAACTGATATCCATCTTCTAGAAATATCATAGTGATATCAAGAGAACACACACCACAGATCGTGATAAACAGCTTTAATTTTTTTTAAAAAATCTTATTAATATCACAAAAGCATTGCTGTCCTATCAAAAGAATGCCTAAAATACTGCATGCAAAGTAATAATTGAGATTTCTATTTTTAAAGAGCTTAGAACAGTCCTTAGCACATAGCAAGCACTCGACGTATCTGAAAGCAAATTTTAAAATATGATCACAAGCATCTGAAAATTTACGGTTCAATTCTTCCCTCCTTGCCCTTTAAAACCAAACGGAAGGGGAGGGAGGAAGAGATTAGAGGTCTGCAGTGCGGAGAAGGGCCCTTCAAGGACAGGGAGGATTAAAGCCCCTGGGATCTCCCTCTGCCTTAAAAGGCACAGGAATCTCAGTGGGGGAAAGTGAAGTGGTGATAAAAAGCCGGCCTGTGTGCCTGGAATATCAAAGTCAGCGGGTGCAGCAGCCGGGATCACATTGCGGGTCACGTGTGCTCTGGGTCCCTCTCCAAACCTGCCTTCCCTTCCGTCTGCGGAATGTGCGTGTGTCTGAAGCAGGTGTGTCTCACAGGGGTGGTGAGATGCCAGCAGCCACTAGTGGCTTCCAGGGGCCCAGGAACCCCCAAGACAGTAGGGGAAATGCTGCATTTCTGTGCATTATTCAGGCTCGGGGGCGGGGGGTGGGGGTGGGGATCATAGCTTTCATTGGATTTTCAAAGGACTCTGTGGCCCAAAGAACCACTCACCTCGACGACTGTAGTCATTCAGAGGCTGCTCCCTGCCAGTGTCTGCCCCAGAGATGCCTCCAAGCACTCGCAGAGGAATCCCTGTTCCTTACGTGAAATGAGCACTGGAACCAGACCAAGCCACGTTTGTGCATTTGAAGATGGCTAAGGATGCTTGTGGGCTGCTTTTAATTTGTATTACATGCAGGTTTTAGCCAATTATATTTAACTTAAATATTCCACAGTCTTCAGGAATGCCCAGGTGGCTGAACTTTCGGGATGTCATCCTGCAGAGGGCCCTGACGCTGCAGACCACGGCGGAGAAGAAAGGTGACACCCAGGGTGCTGGTTCTCTGTGACCCTCCCGGGGCAGGTCACACTAACAGGGGCCAGGTCTTCTCCAGGTGCCACGCTGGCAGGCAGAGCCGCTGTCTCTCTCTGGGTGAGTGAGAGGGGCTGAGTTGGCTAGCGCTGCCTTAACAACGTGTGCCGGACCGAGGGGCTCGAAACAGAGATCTCATCGTCTCGCAGCTCTGGAGGCCAGAGGTCTTAAATTAAGCAGGACCATGCTTCCCCTGCAGCCGCCAGGGCAGGAGCCCCCCGGCCTCTGCCCAGCTTCTGGTGGCCACCGGTCCTTGGCATGCTTCAGCTTGTGGCTGCACCACTCCCGTCCCTGCCTCTGTCACCACGTTGCATGCTCTCTGTGCGTCTGTGTCCAGACTTCCCTTTTCTAACAAGGACCTGAGTGATATTGGATTAGGCGCCACTGCAATGACCTCATCTTAACTTGAACATCTGCAAAGACCCTATTTCCAAATAGGCCACATTCTCAGGTACTGGGTGTTAGGACTTCAGCATGTTTTTTGTGTGTGTGTAGGGGGGCATAATTCCACCCATAGAACAGGCCCATTGCCTCAAAGGCCCTGTCACACAGTGCCAGGTGTCCCCACTGCCACACCCACTTTTTTCCCTGGGCTCCTGGGGGTGGGGGCACCTCTCCCTCCTCCTGTGGTAACTGAGCACCTTCCCCTGGGTATACCTGCCGAAGGGGCGTCTTTCCTCCTCCGTCTCAGCCCTGTAGGAAGCAAGTTCCTTCTAGACTGAGAGGTGTGGGTGGGCAGTGTGTGTGTGCATGTGTGTCTGTATGTGTATGTGTGTGTATCTGTCTATATGTGTATCTGTGTGTGTGTCCGTGCGCTTGGGGGAAAATGCCTGAAGGCTGAGTGTAAGGGGGGAAGGGAAGAAGGAAGGCAGAAAGAGGATAGAGCCACAGCAGTGAACACACAAGTGACAGGGGGAAGTGGTGTGGACTTGTGACAAATAGGGCCATGTCACACCTTTGGGTTCAGTCCTCTGAGGCAGGTATATTAGTACAGATATTGATTCTACTTTAATAGCAATCAAAATAACAGTGGCTTAAAGAACAGCAGAGGGAGTTCCTCTTTCCTATAAGTCTGACCTAGCAGGTGGTCCAGGAGAGTAGGGAGACCCTGCTCCACAATGTTGCCCAGGCCCAGACCCTTGCTGTTCTGCCATCTGTGAGTCTGCTGTTCTTCCCTGGGGCCAAAGCTGCTCACCACCTCATCCACGTCCCAGCATTGGGAAGGGAGACAAGGGAAGTGGGGGGCACATCCTTTCCTTTTTAAGGATTACTTGAAAATTGCAGTCATCACTTCCGTGCCTACTGGCCAGGACTCAGTCACATGACCTTGCTAGCTGCAAGGGAGTCTGGCAAATGCAGCTCTATTTATTAGAGGATACAAGCTCAGGGATTCTGCTAAATTTAGCAAGGCAGGGACAGATGGTGGGGAATAACTGACAGTCTATTATAGAAGGAATGTGATTTTAGAAAAATAGTGTCATGAATCCACCTCTCTCCCCTTACAAAGGCAAAAGCAAACCAATGGTAACCATACAATAAAGAATAGGAGCAGCATGTGATTAGAAAAATCAGGTTGTCAGGGGGGACTTGTCCAGTTGTGGGGTTCATGGTGAAGGCTGCACCTCTGGAAGGTGTGTGTTGGGTTGCTCTACAGCCAGCTGGTTTTCAAAGACATAACATGCTCTGTAGCTCTCCAGCACCCGGGCCCGGACGTACGCCTTGTCCTTCTCCTGCCAGACGTCTGACTCGATGTACACGTTGAATGGGTCATGCGAATGCTCCAGTTTCTTCGAGCGGATGTAACTGAGCATGATGCCCAGAGTGAAGAAGCCGAAGAAGCCAAGCACCATGAGGATGTAGAGCGCTGCCAGCTCACTGTCACTGTCTCGGGGAGACCTGCGGGCCAGGCCAGACACGTTCCTGCCCTGCTGAACCGTCTCCTGCCACAGCTTGGTCAGGAAGGGCGTCACGGCTGTGGCATTGGACAAGATCATCCTGGGCTTCAAGGTTCCCCTGCTGGATGGCAAACTTCCAGCCAAACTTCTTAAAAGAAAAATGCAACCAAAAATCAAAAAGTACACCTTGGCTAAAACCCACACACACATGCACACACACACATACATAGGTTTTTTTTAAAAAAATCTGGCCGGGCGCGGTGGCTCACGCCTGTAATCCTAGCACTCTGGGAGGCCGAGGTGGGTGGATCGCTCAAGGTCAGGAGTTCGAGACCAGCCTGAGCAAGACCGAGACCCCATCTCTACTAAAAATAGAAAGAAATTATCTGGCCAACTAAAATATATATAGAAAAAATTAGCCGGGCATGGTGGCGCATGCCTGTAGTCCCAGCTACTCGGGAGGCTGAGGCAGTAGGATTGCTTAAGCCCAGGAGTTTGAGGTTGCTGTGAGCTAGGCTGACGCCACGGCACTCACTCTAGCCAGGGCAACAAAGCGACACTCTGTCTCAAAAAAAAAAAATAAATAAAAAAAAAAATAAATCTCAGGTGAGGGAGAGAGCTGACACACTCCTCAGTCCATGGCATGTGCCACCTTGGGTCTGCAACGCCCTCTCTTGATGGGATCAATTGATACATTGATTCTCTTGGGCTGCTCTGTGTGAGCACTTCCTTGCTTCCTGCGCCGTGTGGAACCCATGGCGAACACCCACTTCTTTTCTCTGTCCACTGCCGCAGCGATGGACACTGCTCTGGCCACTAACTCCATAAACAAAGGAGAGACAAACATCCTCATTCTTTGCCCCCTGTGGACCCGAAAGAATCCCATGTTTCATATACTCGTTCCTGATGCTCACATGATCAGTCAGATGAGGTGCTCTCGGGTGACCTTGGAGGTGCTGTACAAGGGCTGGTCTATTTCACCATAGAGCAAGTGTCTATGGGCAGCTGTGTTCATGTCAATGGAAAACCCACCCTATCCCATGGCAGACTTCGGAATGACTCTGGGGAGATTTCACATCGGGTTCCCCTCAAAGGGCCAGCATTACAGCTTGCACTGTATCTGCCTCCTCCCTGCCCTCACCCAAATGGCTAGCCTGGCCAGGTGGAAAGTGACATTTTCCCCAGCACTTTCATCTTGATGTCACTGTCCCTGAACACCCATAATGGGCCTGGGAGTTGGAAAAGTTGTCTCCAAGTAGCCGTGGAATTGTTAGGGGTTTTGTTTACTCTGAAACTCACATCTAGGTGAGATCACTGGTCAGCTAAAACAAGTTGTTTTTTTTTTTTAATTATTATTTTTTTTGGCAAATGCCAGCATCTACCCCCAGTTCTTGCTTGGAAACAGAAGCTCAAGGCCAAGTATTTAGGGTCACACTCCAAACTCAACCCAGAAGGGGCACTTGGAGCTATAAGTGGTCCAACTCATTTCTTAGGAGCTTCAAAGTGGTTGAGTAGAACACACTACTGAGGTATCCTTAGGGTGACTGCAGTAACCAGAGGTGAAGCACATGTTTGGGAACACAGTTTCCTTCCAGAATCGCTATGGAAAGAGAAATTCCAACATGTGCTGGGGTAGCTCAGCCCTTCTCATCCAGGATGGGGACTGTGACATCCTACATCACTGTGCATAGGACAAATGTCAACCTCAGACGCAGATTAGACCTAGAGCTACTTCTTCATTGAATTGGCTTCACTGTAACCCAGCACCAGGCAAGGACATGTGATGCCTTTCCGAGACCTCTCTTCCTCCACCCATCCCTAAAATGCTGATGCCCCTCCAAACTCTATGACCATCTTCTTCTCATTACCCTCTGCCTGGGTGATCCACCTGCTCTTTCAGGTTCATCAACATGGCCACGACCCAGGCCTCCCATCTAAGCACCAGAGCCGTGTCTCCACTTACCTGCCAAGGAGACATTTCACATTGGCCATCTCCAGGCTCCTCAAACTCAACAGCGCACCCTAGCCCGTTGGAGCTTTCCCTGCACCTCAGTGAGCCAAGTGGCGATATCACCCACTCTGAGATCTGAGTCACCCTCACTGCAATTTCGTCACCTCATTCCCCATCTCTCAGGCCTTCTCAGTCTCCTACCCACCTTCAAGGTGAAACTCCCAGTCTTCTGCATGGACATAGGCTCTAAATACAGGGGTCCCACCTTCTTGGCCCATGAAGCTCCTAAATGGTGCCTACTCATGCTTTAAAATTCAGCCCAGCTCTCACCCCTCCTGACGCCTTCTCTGAGGTGTGGGGCTGGGTAAGCCCCATACCCATACCCCCTGCCAGCACATCCATACCCATACCCACACCCCCCCACACACCATACCCCCTGCCAGCCTCATCATGGGCACAGTCTCCAGGGCCACAATCTCGCCATCCCCGGGCCCTCAGTCTGTCTAGCCTGGTGCCTGGTATGCAGCCACACAGGAGCTGCCTGTGCATGTTTATTGAATAGATGTCACCAGAACTTAATACCTTTCAATGGATGGAGTCCGGTTCTTTATAACCTGCTCACTGCAATGAACAGGTGCCAATGCACTGGCTTTAGAGCTTTGGCTAACTCCCTTTTCTAGAAGGGCGGTCGTCTCCACCCTGACCACAGCCTCAGAGAACATGAGCGAGGAGCAGAAAGAGCTCCGACTTTGGAATCCCATCTCCACCCCAATCCAGGTTTGGATTCTGGCCCTGCTACTTCCTGGCCACACCATCCTGGTCAGCTTCCTTAGACCCACTCGGTCCAGTCTTTTTCTCTTCCCAAAGCAGGGAGATGTTTGTGGGCTGTTGGATCACTGATCAGGCACACAGAGTGGCTGACACGCACAGGGCACGTGGTGGATACACACTCAGTGGTCCCAGGTATGGGTACATTGGTTTTTCTACCTCATTAAGAAATTGCAGCCCAAGGATTTGGGCTTTGAAGTTTTAGGTTTGGCTTTCCCACAGCTGACCCCCTGGGTCTCTGTTCTTCACCTTATGGGGAAATCAGCCATGCACAAGAAGCAAAGATTGTTTGTGGCCTTCCCAGACTTCCAGGCTTTTGAGTCTGTGCACAGAGATCATCTGTTAGGTGCTAAACTGCAAGGGCTCAAGAGACTGACTCTTATACAGGTACTGATATGCAAAGCCAGCAGTTAGCCCCATTCTAACCATGAGGGTAGGCAGGAATTGTTTGGTGACAGATGCAAACTCAATGCTCAACAATTTCTTTTTAAATGACTTAAAGACACTTACGAGTGCATAGAACTCTGCCCCAGAAAACAGGCAGGCCTTGATCTGATAACATGCTGCTTCCAAAGACCCAGAGTGACCACAGTTGGCAAATAGTTCTGCCACCAATTACTGTTAGAGAGTTCCGACAGCTTAATGACCATGAGAGACTAGAATTATGGCAGGCAACATCTGGAGATTCAAATTCATACTTGGGTTTACTGAGAAGACCTGTTGCTTAAAACCAGATGGACTTTTCTATGGCTGGAGGAAGCAACCAGAAACATCTGCTTTGAAAACCTCCCAGGCCCAAACCTGTCTCAGCCTTGTTCTAAGGCAGGGGTGCTGTAGCATCACTGTGTTAAAATGCAGATCGCTGGGCTCTGCCTCCAGAGTTCTGATCCAGCAGGTCTGGGGTGGGCCCTAGAATCCGCAGGTCTAACATGCATCCCACGTGCCGATGCTGCCGGGCTAGAGACCGTGGTTGGCATCCCACCCGAATCACCTGTGGAGCTTTTACAAAATAGTGCCGCCTGGATCCCACCTCCAGAGATTTTGATGTCACTGGTCTGGGTTCCTGCCTGGCTGTGGGACATTTTAGAAGCCTCCCAAGTGATCCTAATTTGTAGCCAAGATTGAGAACCCCTGGGCAGTGGTGTGGGACATTAGTGTGGGCCTTTTGTGCTACAGGGTACCTGTAAGAATTTTGTAAAAATATAAAACATGATTTCATAGCCTAATTTTCAAATCTCGTTTGTTTTTCTGATTTTCTTTTTTGGTCTTGCTTGTCTCTGATGTAGTCTGAAGAGAAGCTACAAAGAGAAAGTCCCAAGTCTTCACTGTGACCTTGGCTGCCCTTGTCCTAACTCACGGTGGCACCTTAATTATGATTAACCTGTCAGAGCTTTATGCGGACCAGAAAAGTTAAGTTAATTAGCTGCCTTTCTAATAATAACACTGCATTTAAAAAAAAAAATTTTTTTTCTTACTTTAAATGTAATTTATTGTATTGCTTTTGCTAAACGCCCTTAGTACCTTCAAAGCCTGCAGGCTAGGTCACCATGATATTTTTGTGTGATGAGTCTTAAAATGACAATGTCCTCTTAATAGTCAGCATGGCATAAATGACACAGTGTCATTTGGGAGTTTATGTCAGATTCTCTAAGTTCACTTCCATTATAACACCAAAGTACCCACATGGCCAACAGCCATGGTTTTGCACTGTTGGATTCACATGGATTTGGAGAGTAACTGACCCAACAATTTTTTTCCTTTCTTCTTCAAAATTAATTAATCAATTAATTAATTTTCAGAGATGGGGTCTCACTCTGTCAGCCAGGCTGGAGTGCAGTGGTGTCATCATAGCTCACTGCAGCCCCAAACTCCTGGGCTCAAGCGATCCTCCCGTGTCAGCCTCTTGAGTAGCTGGGCCTGTAGGTGTGCACCACCATGCCTGATTGATTCTTTTTTTCATTTTTATAGAGACTGGCTCTCGCTGTGTTGCCCAGGGTGTTCTCAAACTCCTGGCCTCAAGCGATGCTCCTGCCTCAGCCTCCCAGAGTGCTGGGATTTCAGGCATGAGCCACTGTGCCTGGCTTCAACAATCTTAATTTACAGAAAACTGAGCTCCATAGAGGTGAGATGACTTGCCAAAGGTCATCTCTCTCCCACCAATAATACATCTGAAATTTAACCTTTCAGCTATTGGTTCACATTGTATTAGTAGAGAAAAGGGAATTTCTAGGGCCTTGTCAAGAGGAAACGGGCTCTTTATTTAGGGTCAAGGAACCAAGGAATGGCCACTTTTATCAGGTAAAATTGGATCTATGCCAATGGAGATTGGCTAACTATGCCATCAGACGTCATGCCTGGCCCCATCCCCACGGTTTTTTTGTTGCTTCCACAGTGGGTGAGGGGCTGGAGGAGGCAGAGCAGTAGGAACCAGGGATGTTCCGCTCCAAACAAAATCAATCTGATGCTCAGCTCGTGCTGAACAGTCTCAGCTGTGGGCTTGTTGGACCCAGGAAGAGGGGATTTCTAGATTTCTGCTTCTGCCTGGGCTTGAGACATGGACGCTGCTCCCAGTCAAGGTTAGTACAGTTTTGTTTGTTTTTTTTCCTTCAAATCTTAGACCCAGAGCTGCTGGTGTGCTAGAAATCACTGGGGTCACAGGACTGCGGGCAGCTGAACTGAGCTAACCACCTGCAAGTGGAGACCAACTGGGCCTCCAGCACCCTGGGGCTCTGCAAGGCCCCCAGCTGCAGCCGGGGAGAAGCCGGTGGTGGACGGCGCCTCACTGTTCCCGACACACACTACCCACATGCTGACTTCTCCCACATGCTCTGGCTGTGTCGCCTATCAGCGCTGATAACGGCCTGGAAGCTTTCAGAGCAGAAGCTTTCCCAGCATGGGCAACTCTCTTTCTTTCTGAAGCACTTACTGACCGGGTGAGGCCCTTGTGGCGGACTCCAGGCTTTCTTCTAAGAGGGATAGATGCTGGGGGTGGGTAGGGAAGGCAGGGATGTCAGAGCTCAGGAATCCAAGTTCCAGCCCAAGCTCAGTCCCAGATAAACCACACACTTCCCAGGCCCTTATCGTGCGTATCTAGGTACACCGGGAGTGGCATTTTTATCAGCATTAACATCGTTCCTTAAGCATTTCCTTGAAAGAACATCCAGTCTTAAAATCAACATTTGGCCTTATTTGTTTTAAGAAGCACAATTAGGGTAAAAGCAACTACGGATAAGCCTAATTTTGGTGAATATGATCTTATTGAGTCAAGAATTCTATGAGTCAATTTTCCTTGGAAGCAACTGTCCATTGTTTTCATCTTTATCGCAACACTATGTCCAAATTCTGGAAATATATTTACCTCCTAGCAGAAGAGAAGCCACCCAGGGCCACCAGACCCTTCCAGGCAGTTAGCCACTTTGTGTCTTCCATCCTTCTCCTCCCTGCAGTGACCCTCTTCCTCAGTGGGTCACTCAGGGTCCAGGGTCTCTCAAGGAATCAGGACGAAACCATGCGGAGGCAAAAAATCCAACTGTCCTCTCCGATCAGGAAAATGTTATCTGCCACCTCCCAGCTGGCACAGTGTGTGGCTCTAGAGTCTGGCCCTTTTACCAGGAGCTTCCCAGACCTCCCCGTGGGTGACAGAGAATGGGAATATAAACACTGGGTGCCAGGGGAGTCAAGCCAGTGAGCTGGTGAGGGGACCCAGTCAAACTCAACGTGGGAAAAGGGTGAGCATGTGGGGATGGAGAACGGAGGACAGCTGGAATCACATATAAGGAGGGCAGGAAGGAGTCTTAGCTTCGGCAAATGGAATAAGTCCAAGGAGCTTCAGTTTCCTCATCTGAACACTGGGAATAATGGAATCTCCCCTGAGTCTGTGCCGCAGGGTTTTGTGCAGCATGGAATGAGCCCTCCACCTGTCTTGCTCTTGCTGTGTGTTTGCTGTTCTCCCCGTAAGAAGCATGACCACCCTATCTGCTTGTCACAATTCTACTGGTCCTTCAAAAGCCAGTTCATGTGCCACACTGTGTGTGAACCCCCATCCCGAGTCCCCTCCCTTCCTTCGACCTTGTCTGTATCTCATAGTGCCTTGTCCAGATCTCTCCCACAACACCGATCATATTCTAACTTATAATAGTTCATGGATCTGTCTGGGCATTTCCTCTGGGGAGCTCCTGAAGGGCAGAGCTATCTTGCCAGCCTTGATCTCTGCTCCAGCACCCCGAATATTTCAATAAGCGTTTGCTGAATGAAATGGGCATGCAAAGGATTAGATTCAAAACCACCACAATGGGAATGTGAGAGTGAATGACTGATAAAGCATATGACACTCAGGAAATAAGTTGTTGGATAATCAAAGGAAAACCTCTTGCAATGTAGTTATGGTGTTACACATTAAAATTTATATTATTTATACATTTTTATTATTACTCATCTTGAATAGTAAGATTTATATTAGTCATATAATTATATATGTTTCGTATCTGCAACCCAACTTATTCCTAAAAAAGGCTTCAGGCAGTCAGTGATTGCTAATAGTAGAGCATAATTTTCCTCCCTTCTAACCCACTCCTGGTAACTCTTACTGTTTTCCTTTTCTTTTCCCATAGTCCTTATCACCTTCTGATATAATAGAGTTATCTTAATTATTATCTTCACTGCTTAATGTTTGTTTTTCCCACCAAAATGTAAGCTTTTGCAGGCAGGGATCTTGAGGGCGTGTGTTGTTTCTCATTGTATCTGGAGCAGCTAGAACAGCGTCTGGCGCGTGGTAGGAGCGCAATAAACCTTGGCGATCGCAGGCATGCATGAACGCATGAATAAGTAAGTAACTGTGCCCTTCACCTGCCAGAAAGCCCCAAACCACACGGGAACTGTCTCACCCTCAGAGATTTAACATGGTAGCAGGGAGCCCCTTCGATGTCTTCAAAGGGTACTTTATTTTCAAAACTACGACGCACTTTCCACTAACCTGTCAAATGCAAGACTTACCTGAATGCTCTTGAGACTAGTCCTCTGGGGACTGAGAACGCCCTCCTCAGACGGATCCTCAGCTCACCTGCTGAGCAGTTTGAAACCGGCGGGAGAAAGCAGAAGGTTTTTGCCTGGTTATTAGAAATTCATAGAGCAGAGTCACTGCCTCCCAACTCACTTATCACACTGAATTCAAGCAACAAGTGAACTCAGCAAAGTCCCCACCAGCTGAACCATAAATGACAGCTACAGTTACTGAGAAGGTTCTTCCTTAATGGAACTGGAAGCGCCTTCTCAATCTAAACGTGGACTCCAATGAACTGTCGATTCACATAGAGCAACCTGACAACTCCGGGAGGCAATGTATTGATACTATGTAATAGATCGGGCACGTACACATGGCTTGTTACTTGGTCAACTTTCATCTAAGGTTCCCCACTTTGCCCATTACCACAATCAAGATCAGACATCAATAATGTTCTCCCCGCCCCATGCCCTTCCGACGGGGCGATCCCAAGGCCCAAGAACGGGTCAAAAAGAGGCTCCCTTTGAGGCTGGATGTGTACTCCAGTATTGCCTAGCTGAAGGTGGGGACTGGGATCTTGGGTGGTTTTAATTTTCTTTTGAAAATTGCTTTTAGGTATTTTCCAAATTTTCTACAGGAATGGTTACTTAATAATAATGGGAAAATGTTTTCGTTGTTCTGCGGTGGAGAGATGTTTTCCTATGCGTTTGTTTTGTAAGTAAGTGAGGACGGGCAGAGGGAGAAGGGGAGAGGCTGAACCATCCCGCCGCGTCTCACACTACAAGGATCGCGGCGCTTCCACTTGGAGCGCGCCCGCTGCGCGTCCGGAGACGCGGGTCCCAGGAGCACCCTAGGGTCGCCGGGCGAGGGGCTCCGAGGCAGAAGCCCCTGACTTACCTGGCTCTGGGACACCGAGAGAGACGGATGTGGAGCGGCGTTCGCGCCTGCAGAGCTCTGGGTCCACCGACAGCCGAGCCGGGGCGGCACCTTGGCGGGGTGCGCGCGGTGGGGCGGGCGGGGCTTCCCGGAGCCCAAGGGCGTCCCGCCCCGCTCCGCCCGCGCCCCGGCCCGGCCGGCCCGGGGTCCCCGGGGGGCCCCAGCCCAGCCCCGCCCCGGCCCACAGGGATCCCCCGCACCCTGCGTCCCAGGCCAGCGCCGCTGCGCGCGGGGCAGCGTTGGATCACGCCGGGTGGGCTCAGGGCTCACAGAAAGTCTGCGTTCGTACGGAGAGACCACCGACAGACAGACAGACCTACCCTCCTGTGGGAGTCTGAGGTTGGCAGGGTAGAAGCCCCTGCCTAGAGGAAGGACGTCTGGGAGACCCCCACCCTTGGCCGTGTGCCTGGACAAACACCCCTTCAAACATCCCCAAACGGAGTCACTTCAAAGACGGCTCAAAACCTCGCCAGACTTTTCCTGGCTTTATCCCACAGCCCAGATGTGGCCAGGACCTAGTCAGCAAGCATTTACTGAGTACCTACTCCCTGGGTGACCGGCCCGGAGCTGAGAGCGCAGCTTCCACCACACCGGCTGGAGCCACCTAAGCCTTGGCGCGTGCACCCGAGTCCGTGGGGCCTTTCTGTCCTTCCCAAAGCGGCTAACCCTGCGATGGCCCCGGCGACTTCCTGGCAAGTTCCACAGCAGTCGCCCACCAGCTAGCTTAGCAGGCAGGAATGAGAGGGGCAGTCCCCATAAGACAGTCCCGTGAAAGTGCTGGGGAGTGACGTCCAGGGTCGGTGTTCTGGGGACGAGGGCGCTTGGAGGCTCTCTGGGGGTCCACCCGGTGTGGCAGTCCAGGACTCTACGGACCAAAGTGGGACTGGCATTGCTCTGCACTGGGGTATGAACATGAACCCACGTGGCCGCTTTGGAGTCCTGAAATGCCCACGGCCTTTGATGTGTGACTGTGCTGTGTGAAGTCTATTCTGTGCAAAAGATCAGAACTGTAGAAAAGCCTTAAGCATATAAAAGTTCTTCGTAATTTTACTTACAATAACTAGAATCTAAACGTCCCAAAACAGAAAAGTAGTTAATTAAATTATGGTACCTAGGATGCGATATTATTCTACATGGCATGACATTATATGCAGTCCTTAAGAAAATATTTACAGATAATTTGTAATAACATAGGGGATCTTTATATTATAATATTAAATGAAACATACCCACCAAACAAACCAAAAACAAGGCCCTAAATTGTACATACAGGATGGTATTACAGGTATTATTTCAAAAGTCTGTAGGGAAACACACCACCAGGGTAACATTGTCTGTTAGTGGTGGCTTCCCTGGGATTTCTTTTATTTATGCTATTCTATGTTTTCCTTACTTTTATTCCTTCCTTCCTCCCCTCCTTCCTTCCTTCCTTTTTTTTATGACAACTCCATATACTTTAATATTTAGGAAAAAATACATAAACTTTATCTGGAAATTCCCTGGATTCTCTCTCCTCCAGTTCATGCCGTATGTATACGGTATCCTTATCCTCCTGCCACCTGTGTATAAAGGACTCCACCAGGAGAGAAAATGGATAATGGATTGAAGCTAAATGTTTGTCCCTCCACACATTTATGGGTAACCCTTTTAGTAACACTTCCTAGACCAGGTAAGCACGTGTGTAGCACCCCAGATCAGCTGTGCAGAGTGCTGTCTTCTGTCACAGGGTGGAACAATGCCTGCCCACCTGTCACCTGGTTATGGTGAGGACAGTGTGAATGCAAGCGCTGTCAAAAGGGCACAGCCTTATGTAAGTTGTGGGGTTCTTATTTCTCCCAGTTCTCCCCGTCACTCCACACATGATGCTTATTCTATCATTACCATGCCGTGGTTGTCATTTCCTGCTTGCAATGATAAGACATGATTACCCATAAGAAAGAATGTGTTTTGCTACCATCAGTGAACTTGAAGTGTGATTTCCCCTTTCCCTCTTCTCTCCCTCTTTCTTATCCCCTCACTCTTTCATTCTTACTTCTTCTCATCTTACAGGTATGGTTGACTGTAAAATAATCATAATAATAGAACCACAGCCTACAAAGTTCTTGGGTCACTCTGTCTCTCTCTCTCTCTCTCTCTCTCCTTGTCTTCCTCTTTCTCCTCCTCTCTTCTTGGTCTCCTCACTAGAGGGGTGGCAAATGTGGCCCCCTGCTGCTCTCGGTGGGTTTATCTTCATCTTCCATGAACTGCCCCTCAATGCAATGTGACGTCCAAAGCCAGAGCTCCAGCCACATCTCATCTTTTCTTGGAGAAGTCTTAAATCTTAACTCGCAACTCGGATGTCCTGAGGTGCTCCTAAGGCATCTCACAGGCTACTGGAGGAAGAGAGGCCCAGCTGTCACTAGGAAGGATGGATCTGCAGTGTCACCCACCTAGAATGCAGGATCATGTGCACTATTCTTTACTGTCCCCTCTGGCTACCATTCACCTGGTGTCCAGTTGCCTCTGAGTTGGCCTGGGGATGCTCCCTGCCCTTTGGTCCCCACCCTTGTTGTTTTTTGACTCCTTTACCCTATGGCTCCTACTGTCATCAAGGACGATTCTCATTGATTGTCCTGGGGCTTCCGGATCTTTAGTGACAAACACCCCTAACGATCACAACCTTTCTTTAGCAGCAGCAGAGCATAAGCGGAGTGCAGCAGTGTGCTAAAATCATACTTCCTTCCCACTTGAAAGAAAAAGGGGAGCAGAGCACTAATGTCCCCATCCTGTCCCCATGGTGACTGGTGATGGGGTACAGAATGATGGAAGAGAATCCAGCCTGGCCCCTCGGCCATCATCCCCAGGGCTGTCCACAGTTCTGTCACCTTCCCACACAGATGGCTTAAAACATCCCTGTCTTCTCCAATGGCCATTTGGTGCTCTTGAGCCTCTCCTGTCCCCCTTCTTTGACCAACATTTCCCTGTCTGATTCACTTGGTCACAGGAGGCCTACCTCAGTTTCCTCCCAGGGAGTGCTACACATGAGTGGCGTCCTCCCCACCCGCTGTGGTTTCCTGGCATTGTCCAAAGACCTCCTGGAAGATTGCTCTGGTTCCAAGATGAAACCACCCTCAACCTGCTCTGGGCCCTGCAGGCTGTTCCGGCTCATTCCCCACGGCTCTGCTCCTCCAGCAGAGCTTCTAGACCAGCAGGAGAGGTGCCACCAATCTCTGCAGGACTGACCTTTCCCCTCCAGACCCTTCTCGGTGGGTCTACCCACTGTGTCCAGCTTCATACGCCCCCGGATGATGACCCTTCTCCAAACAGGCCCAGGATTTTTCAAGACTCAACTCCACAGCAAAGGTCTAAGAGTGGGGGCTGCTGGACAGCTCCAAGCCTCTAGGCATGGGTCTGCTTGTTTACTTTGATTTTGAATTCGTTTTTAAGATTAAAAAATTAACAGCTCTCATATTAAGCATCTGGATTTCTGGTTTCTATTACAAAAGTCCAGGGATCTGAAAATGTCATGCCCACCTTTGGCAGAGGACAAACTCAGAGGAGCTGATCCTCTCGGGCTCTTACACAAATATGCAAACTAGAGCATTTACCACAGGGCCCCTTACCCCACATTCTCCTCCCCAGGGACACTGAGCAGGCTGCCCTGCTAAACGTCCTGCCTGCTTCATTAGGTACTGGCTTTGTCACTCTGTTCTAGGACCCACTTTCTGCAAAGCCCCTTACCTGGCTGGCTGTTCCTTCACTTTGCATACCTGAGAACTCATTTCCTCATTGAATTGCTTTGACCTTGCTAATTTGTAGTGTTGCAAGTACTTTTTGGCTGTGTCAGGTGTGCACATGCTGTTTGTCATTTTAGGGCAATGGTTCTTAATTTTTTCAGATTCTTCTTGGGAATCCGAAAAAAATTATGGCTCCTCTCCACACTCCCCCCAAAATGCACACACACACACGGAAGGTTTTACCTCCAATTCAAGAGATTTATAGACCTCTGCTATGCTAGATGATTCGTGGCTGCCACGTTAGGAACCACTGATTTAGGACTATCTTTTCAATTCCGTAGGTCTCTACTGTGTACTGTGCTGACTAAATGCCACTGAATGTTGCCTGATTGGTAGCAAGATTGTCCATCAAAATAGTCATTTAAGCTGCCTCTGCCTAGGTCTTGGGGGCATCTGCACTAATTCACAGCACCCTCAAGTCACCCAAGGAAGACAAGATGCAACTGGCTGTAGACTCGCTGACTCAGGCGTCACAGCTGCCCTTGCATTTGACAAATAACCACAACCTTCACATTGTTAGGAAAAGAGCACAAATCCAATTAAGAAAGCTTTTCCAAAAGAAGTAACAGTGTTCCCACCCCCTCTGTCTCTCCCCACCCCCTTTTTGTCCCAGCATAATGCTGTGCTGATAGGAACAGGGATAAATTAATTACAGTCTGGAATGTTATTTGTGGGTAGGAAAGAACACTAAATCTACTCGCACAATGTTTGACATTTGATTATAAACATTGCCATTATGTTGTTTTTTTTTTTTAAAAAAAAAAACTCAATCAATCCGGTTTATGCAGACATAGATATAATCCTTTTAAACACTGTGGATTTAAGAATCACAAAGGTAACAATAAGCTGGGTGTTTTACCCAGTCAAAGAACAAGGAGATGTAGGAATGAGATTAGCATCTCTTCAGTCCCTTGCATGTTTTATATTATTTTGGTGAAATTCCAATTCCTGACAACATAGAAGCACTGTTGTGGCTAATGTCCCTGAAATGAAAGGACATTGGCAATCCTGCATTAAAACCAGTGCAGGTGGCCTTTCTGGGAATATGCGTGAAGGTTACATTTTAGAAATGGGACTGTGACAGCCATTGC
This sequence comes from Eulemur rufifrons, assembly GCF_041146395.1. Taxonomy (NCBI): domain Eukaryota; kingdom Metazoa; phylum Chordata; class Mammalia; order Primates; family Lemuridae; genus Eulemur; species Eulemur rufifrons. The sequence continues at coordinate 10,523,198 of NC_090989.1, read as the reverse complement.
CATGGTTTCTGTATTACTTCAAACAGGACCTTGGGCCTGGAAATCTGGATTTTTGGAGGTTGGTGTGGGCCCCCCATGGGCACTGAATGAATATATGAATGAAACAGATGTGGTGTCTGGCCTGACCCAAAGGAGGACAAGAGGAAACATTCAAATGAAATCTTTAGAAAAGCGAATTTCAAAAAAACTCAAGGGTAAAATTTGTACAATGAAAAGATTTCGATGGCAACCTTGATCTTCAAAGTCAGCTCGATTCAGTATTTACTGAGTTCCTACAGAGTGTAGGGCACTGAATCAGAAGTCCGGATTCGCCCACCTTGCAGGGCAGAGCTGAAATGCTGGCAACCTCCTCTCACCAACGTACCCCCCTCACAACGCCCCAGAGACTTTCTGGCAGAAGTGCTCTCTCCCTGCTGGGACAACTGTACAGGTTCTTACAGCACCACCCTTGGACACCCATTGCTCTTAGAACTATTCTCTTTCATTACTGAAGCCCTTGCTAAAGGCCAGCCTGGATCAGCTCTGCCAGGAATCTGACAAGAGTTTCCAGGCTGCTCTCCTGGCTCATCTGTCCTGGGTGGCCCATTGTACCACACTTCATTTTCCACCTTAGATGTCAATCATCGATGCCCACATTTCTCTCCTCCCATGCTATAAGCTCCCAAAAGACAAGTTATACCAACTGGTTTGCCTTTCCATTCTCTATGGTGACCAGCAAGGAGCTTGATGTGTAGAAAGGGCTTCATAGATATTTCTCGGTGGATGACTGGTTACTTGTCTATCCATGATTTGGGGGACACCCCTTGCTGGACCAATCATGGACCAGACTGTACCAGGTGGAGGTGTCTGAGCACAACAGAGCCTCAGTGACCATTTGTTGAGTTAAGTTGAATTCAGTGGACTGTTGGAGCATGGACATTTGGACCAGAGAAGCAAGTAGGAGGAATAAGCATGAATGACAGTATCTAAATTAAAATCTGTTGCCATGACAGAAGATCAGACCTTTCTCCTCTGATATTGTTCTTCTGGAAATCACAAAATGTCCAAGGAATCATAAGTGATGTATAACTAGGTAAGGGAATTATCTTTAACAAATGCCATGATTGCTCAGTGTTCTATTTCTCTTGGCAGTGAGAGTGACACAAAGACTAAAATGTGATGGGATCTGAAGCCCTGCATGGGGCCACCCATTCACTAAACCTGAGTGGAGGCATGTGAGCTCTTTATTTCTTGTTTTGCTCATTTGTCACTCAGGATGATAAGAATACCTGCTCTGTTTGACTCACAATGTCCGTGTGATGAAGTCAAATAGCTTCTTTCAATCCCTCAGCAACAAAACAGTGAAATGAAAATAAGAAAGACAGGGAAGAATGTTCTGGACAAGACAGCTCAAAGACTTCATGTTTTGATCCATCTCTCAGCTCTGAACACAAAGCCATGATGGAGAGGTATAAAAATAGAAAGCTAAAAAGAGATGTCAACAGAAGCAGTAGCGAAATTGCCAGAAGCCTCTGACCCAGTGGGCTCTTTGTCTAAATTCAGCAGGAAATTTGGCCCCTGCTGGGCAAACCCAAGATGGCCGACCCAAGATGGCAGACAGAAACCAAGGACTTGCTCTAAGTCAGGAATGAGGGTGGAGCCTGGAAAGAAAGAAATAGTGCCTCACCACTGCCTGGAGACCAAGATTTTAGAAGAACAAGGGTGTAGGCAGGTGGGGCTGGAGACCCACCCCCCAGCCAGAACCTGAACTTAGTCACATACTGGCTCCCTGATGTGACAAATGTCTCCAAGGTCACTATGGGGTGGAAACCTCAAACTGCCATTATAAAATCTGGTCCAGGATGGGATCCCAGAGTCCAGGTGGAAACTGTCACAAAATGCTGGCCAAGAAAAGGCTGGCTAGATGAGGTAGAGGTAAGTGGGCAGAAAAATGAACAGAAACAAAAAATAAAAACCCACTCAAAATGTGTCTAAAAATCAAAATTTTAAAACAATGAAGAAATCTAATATGAAGGACTGCCAATAATCCTCATTTCATTTTACAAAGTTGGCACACCCTAATACCTAACCACATCAGGACAGGACCAAAAAGGAAAATTATAAGCCAATATCACTCCTGAAAATAGATGTGAAAATGCTAGATAAAATATTAGCAAACTGAATACAATAATTCTGAAATAAATACTATATCATAACCAAGGTAGGTTTATTCCAGTAATGCCAGGCTGGTTTAACATGGTATAGCATAAGAAAAATGATGGACATAATACTATATTAGCAATATCAATATTAATACTATGGTGTGATGATTAATTTTATTTGTCAACTTGACTGGCCCAAGGGGTGCCCAGATATTTGGTCAGACATTATTCTGAATGTTCCTGTGAGGGTGTCTTTCGATGAGATGAATATTTAAATCTATAGACCGAGTAATGCAGATTGCCCTCTCTAATGTGGGCCTCATTCAATCAGTTAAAGCCTTAAGTAGAATAAAAGGCTGACCCTCCCCCAAGTATGAGAGAATTCTCCTGACAGTCCTGAACTGACACACTGGCTCTTCCTGGTTCTACAGCAGTCTAGACTAGAGCTAGAACATTGGCTCTGCAGACTGTGGGCTCTCCAGCCTCCAACAGTGCATCATGTTGTACACATTCTCCTATTGGTTATGCTTCTCTGGAGAACTCTGACTAATACACATAGCATTATTATTAAATTTATGCTTAAGTATCTATCAAAGGAGAAAAACCACATGAGCATTTGTTTCTTTATTCAGTCAACACGTATGTATTGAGCACCTATTACATGTCAGGCACCACCTCAGGCACTGGGGACAGGAATCAACAAAACAAAGTCCTTTCTCTGATGAAGCTTGTTTCCATTTTGTTGGGGCAGTGGAGGGTGGGGAGGGAAAGGACCAACAATAAACAAAAGAAATAAATAAAATCCATGGCATTTTAAAATTTACAAGCGGTATGGAAAAAATAAAGCAGAGAAGGAGACAGAGAGTGCTGGCTGGGTTGTGGGGAGGCTAAAATTTTAAATAGGGTGACAAGGGGAGGCCTCGTTGAAAAAGTGAGATTTGAGTGAAGAAGATCTTAAGGAAGCACCTGGGATACCTCAGGCACCTGGAGACAGCAGGGGAGCAGTAGGTGCGAGGACCCTAAGGTGCAAAAGGGTCTGGTTCTAGGAAAATAGACCAGTGTGGCTGGAGAGAAAGAAATAGGGGGTAAAGAGAAGGGAAGGGGGCTCCCAGAGAGAGATGGGGGAAGATCTTGTAGGGGCTTTTACAAACCTTTGTACAATGGGGGAAATTGGGTGGTTTTGGACAGAGGAATGCTATGCTTCGACTGACCTTTCAATGTGCTCACTCTGGCTGCTCTGTTAAGAATCGACTGAAGAAGGGACACTAGTTGGGAGGCTACAGAGTGGTGGCCATGGCCGGGACCAAACGAGTGCAGTGGAAATGGCAAGAAGTGATCAGATTCTGGATCACATTCATATTTATTCAAAGTCACGTTTATTGAAGTATAATTTACATTCCATGAAATTTATCTTTTTGAGAGATAAAATCTGAGGAATTCTGACAAATGTATAGTCATGTCATTACCGCTATCATGAAAATATAGAATATTTCCTCCTCCAAAAAAGTTTCATTATGTCCCTTTGTAGTAATCCCTTCTTCTAACCCTACCCTCTGGCAACCACTGATCTGATAAAAATGTATAGGTCATTATGAAAAAGATAGAAAAAAATCTATAAGCTGCAGAGTAACAAAATATACTCCCTTATTTAAATAAAAGTGAATAAAGAATGCTTTATCACATCAACGAAAAACAGGAGAAAAATACTGTAAGAAAAAAAGCTGATAAACAGAAATTTAAAAATAAGATGGTAGAAATATATCCAAATATATCAATAATCACAATATCTGTAAACGGAATAAGCATACGCTGAAAGACGGAATTATGACATTGAATAACAAAGTAACATCTAACTATATGCTGCTTACAAGATGCACATATAAAATAAAACAAAATCAAAAAGTTGAAAACTAAGTAATAAAAAAACATACTAAGCAAAGGAAAAGCCACAGAAATCTAAAGTAGCAATATTAACACAAGAAAAAGTAAAAATTGAGGAGATTAGTAGGACACAAAGGTCACCACATTTTAATAAAAGAAAATCTGCTAGGAAAATATTAAAATTATGGATTTGTATGTACTTAACTACACAAACTCAAAAATAGAAAGCAATTTTGGCAGATATATAAGAATTGAAGTATCTATATCTATAAATTGATTTATAGGAAGAGGTTTAACATATATCTCTCAGAAACTAATAGATCTCCTTCTTTCCACCTCCAAAATAGTAAGCACATAGAATATTTAAGTAATAGAATTACTAAGATTTATTAAATATATATATAGAGAGAACACCACACCCAACAAATAGAGAATATGTATTCTTTACAAGTGCCCATTAAATATCATAAAATTTTAAAATATCAGTTTTATAAAGATGGGGTTATATGATCAAAATGCAATTAAGTTATAAACCAACAGTAAATATAAAGTCAGTTTAATATACCTAAAAATAAAAAACTAAATACATGTCTATTTAATGCATTCATTAAAGAAGAAAACATTATATAAATAATAAATGACATAAAAATGCCATACATGAAAATATGTGGGATGTAGCTAAAAAGGTTCTTAGATTTAAATGTATAGCTTTAAATAAATTTTTTTAAAAAGAAAAATGATAGAAAATAAATTTATATCAAAAAGCAGAAGTGCAATTAGAGTCTGAGAAGTATAGAAGAGAAGAAGCAATCCTTGAAGAAATAGGGATTGAGAATTTTCCAAACCAGATTTTTAGAAATCAAGCCACAGGTTAAAGAAGGATTTAAAACCTTAGGCAAAATCATTTCAAAGAAAATCACACCTACACACATAATATTAAAATGCTGAAAACAAAAGATGAAGAGAAAATGTTAAAAGCAGACAAAGGGAAAAAAAGATATACAACTTATAAAAAGCACCAATAAGGTAGATACTTATTTCTCATTTCTCAAAAGAATAATAGAATACAAAATGGAATGACATCTCCCAAGTGCTGAACTGCCCGCCTAGAACTCTATACTCATTTTAAAGAAAATATCCTTTTAAAATGAAGGCAAAATAAAAAACTTTAATAATTCAAGGAGCATGTTGCAATCTCTGGTGTTGTCACTAAAATAACAGTAAAAGAATGTAGAAGTAATAAATTAATAATGCGGAAATAGGAAATAAAGAAAAACACTTCATTAATTCAACAAAAGGCAAGAAATAAAAGGAAGATATGTGTAACAAATATACAAAATATTTAGTTGGTAGAACTGAGGGGAGAAATAGATGAATCCACTATTCAACACCCGTTTATCAGAAATAGTCAGGTGCAGCCTGCAGAAAATCAGTGAGGACATACATAGTTGAACTCAACAGCACTATCAATCAACTGGATCTAATTCATCGAACATTTCATTCAACAACAGCAGAGCACACATTCTTCTCAAGCTCACATGGAACATTCACCAAGATAGACCATCCTGGGCCATAAAACATACCTTAATAAATTTAAAAGAACAAACATCATACATTGCCCTCAGACCACAATGGAATTAAAACTAGAAATCAATAACAGAAAGATAGCTGGAAAATCCAAAAATACTTGGAGGCAAAAGAACACACTTAAATAATACGTGAATCAAAGAAAAAATCTCAAGAGAAATTTTAAAATATTTTGAACTAAATGAAAATAAAAATACATCTTGTCAAAATTTGTGGGATGCAGACAAAGCAGTGCTTAGAGGAAATTTATAGCATTAAATGCATATGTTAGAAAAGAAGAAAGATCTAAACTTAATAATCTAAGCTTCCACTTTAGAAAACTAGAGAAAGAAGAGCAATTTAAGCCTAAGGCAAATAGAAAAAAAGGAAATAAGAAAAATTAGAGCAGAAATCAAGAAATTAAATGCAGGAAATAAATAGAGAAAATCAACAAAGCCAAACGCTTGTTCTTTGAAAAGGTCAATAAAATTGACAAACTTCTAGTCAGGTTAACCAAGAACAAATAAGAGAAGACACCAATTACCAATATTCGATATGAAAGAGAAGTCATCACTATTGATTCTATGCGTATCAAACGGAGAATTAAAAAATATTGAGAGCAACTTTATGTCCACAAATTTGATAACTTCAATGAAATGGATCAATTCTTTGAAAGAAACAAAATAGCAAAACTCACACAAAGAGAAATAGATAATCTGAATAGGCCCATATTTATTAGATAAATTGAATCCATAATTAATAACTTTCCAAAAAGAAAGCACCAGGCCAACACAGTTTTCCTCGTAAATTCTACCAAACATTTAAGGAAGAAATAGTACTAATTCTCTACAATCTCTTCCAGAAAATAGAAGCAGAAGGAACATTTCCTAACTCATTGTATGAAGCTAATTTTACCCTGATACCAAAACCAGATAAAGTCACTACAATAAAAGAAAACTATAGACTAATGTCCCTCATGAACATAGATGCAAAAATTCTCAAGAAAATATTAGCAAATCAAATCTAACGATGCATAAAAAGAATTATACACCACAAACAGGTGGGATTTATTTTAGGTATGGAAGGCTGGTTCAACATTTGGAAATTAATTAACGGAATCTACCACATCAACAGGCTAAAGAAAAAAAAATTTATGATCACATCAATTGATGAAGAAAAAGCATATGACAAAATCCAAACCATTCATGATAAAAACTCAGCACACTAGGAATTCAACCTCCTAAAGAGCATCTACAAAAAACCTACAGCTAACATATCTCTGAGGGTGAAAAACTGAATGTTCTCCACTTAAGCTCAGGAACCAGACTAGGATGTCCCTCTTTTAACTCTTATTCAACATTATGCTGGAAGTTCTAGCTTGTATTAAAAGACAAGACAAGAAAATAAAAGGTACACAAGTTAGGAAGGAAAAAATAAAACTGTCTCTGCTCACAAATGACATGATGGTTTATATAGATAATCCCAAAGAATTAATTATAATAAAATCTCTTGGAACTAATAAGCATTTGTATTAGTTTGCTAGGATTGCTATAACAAAATACCACAGACTGAGTGGCTCAAACAATGTAAACTTATTTTCACACAGCTTTGGAGGCTAGAAGTCCAAGGTCAAGATGTCAGCAGGTTTGGTTTCTCCTGAGGCCTCGCTCCTTGGCCTGCAGATGCATGTTTTCCACTGTGTCCTCACATGGCCTTTTCTCTGGGTGTGAGGATCCCTGGTGTCTTTCTCTGTCCCAATCACCCCTTCTTACAGTGACACCAGTCAGATTGGGTTAGGGCCCACCCCAAAGGCCTCATTTTAATTTAATTTCCTCTTTAAAGTCCCTATCTCCAAATACAATCACATTCTAGTGCACTGGGGCTAGGGCTTCAACAAACGAATTTTGAGGAGAGCAAATTCAGTCCATAACAGCGATTGTAGCAAGGCTGCAGAATACCAAAATACAAAAGCCAATAGCTTCCCTACATGCCATCAATGAACAATTGGAAATAGAAATTTAAAAATGTAATACCATTTACAATAGCACCGGAAAAGAAAGAAAGAAACCGAGGAAGAAAGAAAAAATTCTTAGATATAAGTCTGAAAAAAACTATAAAACTCTGATGAAAGAAATCTAAAAAGATAAAAATAAATGGAGAGATATTCTATTTTCATAGATTGGAAGACTCAATATTGTTCAAATGACAATTCCTTGTAAATTGATCTATGGATTCAGCACAATCCCCTGAAATCCCAACCAACTATTTTGTGCATAACAACAAGCTGATTCTAAAGTTATAAGTAAAATCAAAAAACACAAAATAGTCAACACAATACTGAAGAACAAAGTTAGAGGACTGACACTATCAACCTCAAGACTTAATATACAGTTCCAGCAAGCAAGACAGCATAGCACTGGCGGAAGAATAGACGCTTAGGTCAATGGAACAGAACAGAGAGGCCAGAAATGGACCCACACACATATACTGTAGTCAACTTTGATGAAGAAGCAAAGACAATTCAATTAATAAGAAACCATCCTTTTCAACAAATGCTGCTGGAATAATTGGGTAGTCATATACAAAAAATGAATCTAGACACAGCTTATGCCTTTCACAAAAATTAACTCAAATGGATCGTAGATCTAAATATAAAATGCAAAACTTTAAGACTTCTAGAGGAAAAAAGGGAGAAAATCTATGTGACATTGGGTTTGGTGATGAATTTTTAAATATGATGCTAACAAGCATGATCCATGAAAGGAAAAAACTATAAATTATACTTTATTAAAATTAAATCTTCTGTTCTATGAAAAATACTGTTAAGACAATCAAAGGACAAGCCATAGACTGGGAGAAAATATTTGCAAAACATATATCTGGTACAAGACTTGCATCCAAAACATACAAAGAACTCTTAAAACAATAAGAAAATAAGTAATGCAATTTAAAAATGGGCTAAAGATCTGAACAGACACATCACTGAAAAAGGTATATAAAATGGCAAATAAGTGTTTTAAAAGATGCCCACCATAATTTGTCATTAGGACCTGGTGCAGTAGTCTCAGGTACTTGGGAGGCGGAGGCAGGAACATCACTTGAGACCAGGAGTTTGAGACTACAGTGCACTATGATTGCCATCTGTGAATTGTCACTGCACTCCAGCCTGGGCAACAGAGCAAGACTCCATCTCTAAATAAATAAATAGATAGCTATATAGATAATTTGTCATTAGGGAATTCCAAACTAAATCAACAGCAAGATACCATTACACACCTCTTAGAATGGTTAAAATCCAAAAACCTAACGATACCAAATGCTGACAAAAATGCAGAAAAATAGGAACTCTCATTCACTGTTGACAGGAATGCAAAACGCAAACATCCACTTTGAAAGACAGTTTGGCTGCCTCTTATAAAACTAAATATAGTCTTACTACAGAATCCATCAGTTGTGCTCCTAGATGCTTACCCAACTGATTTGAAAACTTATGTTCACATAAAAATCTGCATGTAAACATTTATAACAGATTTTTTCATAATTGCCAAAAAACTGAAGCAACCAAGATCACCTTCAATTGCTGAATGGTAAACAAACCATGGTACATCCATATAATGGAACACTATTCAGCAATAAAAATAAATGAGTATCAAGCTATGAAAAGACATGGAGGAATCCTAAATGCATATGGCTAAGTGAAAGAAAGCAGTCTAAAAAGGCTACATAAATCATATAAAACATTATATGATCTCAATTATATGACAGTCCAGAAAATGCAAGCTGTAGAGACTGTAAAATGATCAGCAAATGCCAGGGTTAAGGGGGAGGATAGAGGATGAATAGGGAAAACACAGGGTCATTTTTAGGGCAGTAAAATTATTATAATGGTGGATACGGCATTATATATTTGTCAAAATCCATGCAACAAGTGAACGTTAATAAATGCAAATTTTTAAAAAACAATTTAAGTGGTTGAGGGATCCCAGGAAGAAATACAGACCGTGAGAAGAGAATCTAACTGTATTATAAATGTATGAAACAACCTCACTGAAGAGGCTGGGTGGAGAAAGGGAGGAGATGCTGACCTAAATATCTTTGGAAATAAGTGAGGTCTATAAAATTAAAGACAAAAGGAACTGCATGTGAGCAGTGTACTCTAGTTAATAAAATTGTTTCCCATGGGGGTGCTGGTTAACAATTCTGGTATTGCTGTGTGTGTATACTGGAATGGACCAATTGCATGATGGATGGCAGATGGTAAGAGCCAGTTTCTCACCATTGGAGTGGGAGTTTATAGATGAGCAGGAGGAGGAAGCTAGAATGATCCATGTAGTGATGGATTTGAGTTGGAGGTATCAGTATGAACTCATGTTTAGCTTAATACAGATACTGGTGTTTACCTATAGAAGTGTTTATAGATACATGTATATACACAATTTAGTATAAACAAGTATATTTTTTGCTCTGTCTCTGAGAGGGCCTAAAAGAAATGACATGTCAATAATAACAAACATGCATAGTATCCAGATATTGGTTTCTAAAACTATTCTCCAATTAAAGGAACCAGGGCTCCTTGAAGAAGTGGCTGATTCTAGGACTGGGGTAAGAAATATACAGATGAGACTAGAGAATCTGGTAATGCAGGAAAGTAAGAAAGAGCCCAAAATAAAAGAAAACAAAACACTGTTGGGAGTATCTCAAAGGAGCATAGACACCAACTGGAAGAGTTCTCAGTGGCCAACGCTGGAACCATTTGAACAACAAAGCAAAGTAGTATTAGATCATAAACCCAGCATAAAGGAAATATCCATGAGTCCACATTGATATAAATAAATGATTGAATAAATTAATAAATGAGGAAGAAGAGACAAACTCCCATGCAGAAGAAGTCCAAATAATTTATGTAGATACTCTGCCTTCAAGGAGAAGAAGTAAAACTCCCCACTCCTTAAGTGTGGGCTGTGCATAATGACTCCTTCCATCGTGAACAATATAGAAAAGGGGAGAAAAAGAGTGTCTTTTCAGTGGAGAGACCTCACAAGAACTACTCAGGCAGGTGACCCAGACCACTGTCAACATTCATAAACTATGTTGACAGTATGGTGCTTGATACCATGTGATGAAAATAGCACTTTGCTTCTGTGGTCTTCCTCTCAATAACCTACAACCTCAGTTTTATTATGAAAAGAACATCAAATTCCAATAGTGGAACATCCTATGAAATACCTGGGCAGACTTTCAAAATAAGGAAAGTCTGAGAAACTGCCACAGACAAGAGTAGCCTAAAGAGACACGACAACTAAATATAATGTAGAATTCTGGAACAGAATGAAAGGACAAGAAAATATAAATAAATTATGAACTTTTGTTAATAATGTGTCGTTGGTAACAAATGTAAGATATGAATAATATGGGAAACTGGATGTGAGTATGGAACTCTCTGAACAATCTGAATTTTTCTGAAAATCTAAAGCTGTCATAGAAAATAAAATCTATTAAATTTTTTTAAATGAACAAACTACTTACAACTACACACCAAAAAAAGATGAATCTCTTGAATATAAAGTTGAGCAAAGGAAGCCAGATGCAGTCTCCAAGCTCTGATTCCTTTCATACAGAATTTTTAGACAAATCGTATGGTGGGAGAGGTTAGGAAAGTATTTCCTTTGGGGAAGTTGGACAGAGGGTGACTGGATGATGTCATGTGAGGGGGTTTTTGGGTGCAATGAACATTCTAGCTCTTGATCCAGTTGGTAGTTACATTTATGTTAACTTAAACTGACACTCATAATTTGTGTACTTTTCTGTACAATTCAATAAACTTCAATAATGGAAAGAAAACAAACAAACAAAAAAATCCGAACTGTGAGTATCCACACGGATAAACCTAAAAAGCAATGTTGAATGTTAGAAAAGTCATTTGCAAAACAAAATCTAAAATATACTAATTTTTAAAACTTATGCTTTGCAAAACAAATTATATTCTTGCTTATGGATTTATAAAATGAAGCCTAAGTTAAAAACACGCTTGAGAGTATAAGTATCAAATTCATGACAGCAGTTACCTTTGCAAAGAGAGGAAGGCAAATGGAATTAAGGAGAAGGTTCTCCTTAATACTGTTTTGCGTGTATTAAAAAATCTGAAGAACATGCTGCAAAATGTTAAGTTGTGATACAGTGAGTTCAGTTACATGGTAATTATGATATTATTCCCTATTATTAGTTTCTGATTTTGAAATATTATATATATATATGTGAATATATGTACACACACAGAGAGAAAGAGAGTGCATGCTCTGTAAGAACATGTAACTAATCCTGTAAGAACAATAACAGCCTAGGAGCATGAGCAAGTATTGTGCCATCAACACTTGTCCTCTGTGTTGCTGAGGATGGGTGGATCCATAGATCCTTGGTAGAATGGAAACTATTGGTTTCTTTTTCAGCAAGAGCAGTTCTAACTTGAAGGCTAATGACCTTTGCATTTCACCAGCGCCTTGTTAACCTCATGTCTTTCATGGCATGTAATCTCAAAGTTTCCTGGAAGACAAATTGCATTTGCTGACAAGACTGTTTGGAACCACTGGGAAGAGCCAGACACTGGAGGTCATTGAGAAACCAACCACCAGCTCAGTCATTCCCTGTGTACTGCACACTGAGCACTCACGTGGTCCAGGTCAGAAGATATGATGGGGCTTGAACTAGGCTGGTTATAGGACAGAGAGAGACACACAGAAAGAAACAGATCTGAGAAGCATTTTGAGGCAGAGCTACCAGAAGTCGCTGAATGGCTCTGAATAATGTGGCAGAGTCCAAGAAGTGAGAAGTGAATGAAAGAGAGCCAGGGTTGACTTGAGCAGCTGTGTGGAGGTTGGCACCATTAGCTGAGATACGGAGCGTGGTGGGAGCGTTATGTAGACCAAGGAAGGCTAAATCAGGAAGTTTGTCTTTTGAATGAGTGATGGGTGAGATGCCTTTCAAAGTTCAAGTCTAGATGTGGTCAGTTGTATGTTGAATCTGGGGCTAAAAGAGGAGTCAGTTTGGAAATATACACCTGGGTGTCATCAGTGTATTGATGACGCTTAATGCCATGGGACTTGGTGGGAGCCTGCACCCTGGAGAAAGGGTAGTGAAGAAAAGAGAGGTCTGAGAAGCAAGTCATCAGATGTTTAGAGCTTCATAGAGAAGCAGGGAAATAAATACATGAAGGCCAACCAAATGAGAACAACAAAAGCTATTTATTTGGAGCTGGCTGTAGCAAGGGAGTCGGTCACCGTCACTTGTGTTTTGGCAAAGACTCAAAGGCAGAGGTGTGGGAAGGCTTTATAGCGGAAAGGAGGGAAGGCTCCAGGTATGCCCTGGTTGGAGGCTGTTGGGATGGAGAAATGATAGGTAGCCTAACCTGAAGGAGGGCATACCACGTTCTTGGTTAGGGAGGCATATTTGGGTTTCTCTGGTTGGTCCTGATTTGGAAAGGGGGACAAAAATTAGGGAAGCTGTCAGTTATTAATCACATCCTGACTATTTTGGGCCAATTATTACAGATGTTATTGTTTAGCCTCCTGGACCGTCACCAGAGATAGCAGTCTGGCTTCCTACAAGTCTGACTTACAGCAGGTTGGCTTCCTGGGATGTTTGTTGTAGATAAGGGGGTTGGTTACCTGGGAAGTCATGAGGCATAGTTCTACTTATATATGATATGGCCATTGTCCGTTTGTATATCTGATCTCTCAGGTGAATAAAGCAGAAAGGAAACTGAGAAGGAACAGCTAGAGAGAGCAGGAGGAAAGCCAGGAGGGAATATCACCCTGGAAGTCAGGAAAATAAAGTCTCAAAAAGGAGGGGGTGCTTAACTACAGCAAGTGTTGTTGAAACATCTGAGAAGATGAGGATGCCAACACAGGTAAAGCATTTCCAGATGAAAAAGAGACGCCACCATCATTCTTGCTGAATTCTCAGACAGGAGAAACATTTTCCTCTGGCTTCAGGCAATGGTGGAAACAGGAACTAACAGGGTGAGTTAGGAAGAGAAGAAATTTTCATTCCCTCTAGGGTCACAGCACATCATAGTCAAGGACTAACCAGCAAATGGTGTCTCCTATTTGGAAGAAGCAATTGCCGGCCTAACATTGAACTCCATGATTGGTTAGATAGCAGCATCTGAGACTGCAATTGACCTGAAACCCAAGCCCAGGCACTTGCGGCTCCAAAATCTCACACCTGATGCTCCAATTTCAGGAACCTCTATTATCCAGTAGATTGGGGGATGTGTCCTTCTCCTTCAAAGGCTGTTAGGAACAGGGTGAAGAAAATGGAAGAAAACAATCCCTGAGTCTAATCCTCAGTTATCCCAATCCAGGAACTTCCAATCAGCCACAGGAATGTTAACCAAGAGAAGAAATTATTCAATGATACTTTTTATTATTATTTATTATCATAATTTGGTTTTTCTTTACCTTAGTAATGTAACTATGTGACAAAAATTTACAAAATTGAGAATAGATAAAAGTTACCCAGAATCTCTCTACCCTAACATAGCCCTATTAGAATCACTTAGCACTTGTGGTCATCTCTGAGGAGTGTTGTAGACAGATGTCTCTGTCCCTGCATGCGGAGACACCAACTCACTGCTTGGTGTGAACACTAACTCCAGTTCTTCTGGGAACTACCTTGAAGACAGCAGAAAGCGAAGAGCAAGAAAAGTGGAAATGGATAAGCTTGAGTGATGGTGAGGTCAAGTCTTTTTCTTAATCTTTTTTCAGACTTCATTCTCTTCTTCCAATTCCTCCAGCCCCCTTCTTAGCCCAAGCCTGGATGGTGCTCCCCTGGGCTAATTTAACAATCTCCTAACCCATCTCTTCCCTTTGCTCCTCTCCTATCCATCCTCCATGGCCACCAGAGAAGCTTTCAAAATTCCAAATGGTATTACCACTCTCCCCTACAAAGGTTCAAAGACTTCCCTTTGCTGGAAGCCTCCAGTCCCGACTTCCTAGTAATACATAAAAGACCTTCCCCCGTTCTGTCTCCCAGGGGTGAATCTCAACTTTGGCTATACTTTAGAGTCCTGGGAGCTTTAAAAACTTTCCAGTGTTCCTGGTTTAATTAATCTGGGCTGGGTCCCAGGTATCTGGATTTTTAGTTTTGTTTCCCAGGACCTAGTGACTGCTTCTTGAACTATTTGCAGATCCCTGCACTTCTGTGAGAGAGTGAGTGGTATTCTAATCTCAGAACTGAAGAGAAATGTAGGAACTTGCCTTGAGGCTTGACATATTTTTCCTTCCGCTCCCCATAGTTGATAATCAGTCTTTTGAATTTAAGTATCAAAAACAAGAAAGTCTATTGTGTTTCCAAGGCCTGGCCTCATGGTGGCATACAGCAGGCTTCAGAGGGGGTAAAGATAGGGAAAGGAAAATGTGGGAACCTGGGTCTGGGAGGTTGTTTGTGAGGTGTACCAGAATACACCACCCCAAAATATGCCTCTGGCATATGCCATATGGGTGAGAAATAAAAATAAAATCCTAAGCCCTCCAACCAACTGGATAGAGCTCCTCTCAGCTGAGGGCACCCCAGAGAAACCTTAAGAAACTGAGCTCCTGGCCATGATGGGACAGGTTTTGACAGAGTAACTGACCAGCATTCCTTCCTGATAAGAGACCACCGACCGTGGAGTGGTTCTGGCCAGTCTACAACACTGCACGCTGAATGCTTTCATGTCCTCTGCTTCACCTTTTGACATGTACAGTCTAACGGTAATACATTTAAATGTTAAGTCTCTGCCTCAACATGAACATGAGATGTGTATAACATACATGTTTGCTTATTAAACATGCGTGTGCAGCTGCTTCGTGTATTATTCATAGGTTCTCCTATAGGTTGTTAAATATGTATACTTGGCCAACTTGTTCAGCATAAATTTCTGTCTCATCCTTCCCTCCCTCAGTGTTTGCTTCCAGCATCTGCCAGAGGCTACACTTCCCAGCCTGTGGAATGGCCAGCCTGCAGGCTGCAACCCTTTATAAAAAATAAAGCCCTCCTTTCCAAATGTCAATGAAAAAGAACCCAAACTCTGTAAAATAATTTAAAAAGGTTTATTCAGAGACGAATATATGTGACCATGGTCCAGAGAGCCATGTTCAAGAAACCTTGATCAAGTGGTCCCACCATGGTTGGGTTACAGTTTGGTTTTATACATTTTAGGGAGACAGGAATTACACATAAAATCATAAACCAATACATGGAAGGCATACATTGGTCTGGCCTGAAAAGGCAGGACATCTTGAAGTGGTGTTAACAGGTTATAGGTGGGTTTAAAGATTCTTTGATTTGCAATTGGTTAAAGAAATGAAGTTTGTCTAAAGGTCTGGAATGTTTTAAGATAAAGGTGTCTGTTAATCACAGATAGGCCACTGCACATATACTGAGACTCAAGTGCTCTGTTAAGTAAACTGATGACCTGCAGATGTGGTTTAACCTTTGCCTTACATGGCCTTAGGCCTGTAATGATTTAGTATCTCACTGTTACAAAGAATAACTCCAGAAGAGAGGGAGCATAACTAGGTGTGTTTGACCACTCCTCTCCTCATGGCCGGCAACTCAGCTTGAAGATTTTTCTGGGGCTCCCTTGGCCAAGAGGGAGTCCGTTCAGTTGGCTGAGGGGCTTAAGATATTATTTTAGTTCACACGAATTTATAACCTTGTGATTCTTCAGTTGACATGGATTATTTTGAGCTGAAGGCTATTGAGAACCAGCAGATGCAGGAAATGCTCTAAAAACAGGTCCTCACTTTTCCTTTCGTAAAGGATTGTTGATGTGTCTCCTTCTCCCAGGAAGAAGTTCTTAACTACTCACCAATGAAGATGGCACAGACCTAAGTCTGCAAAACAAACCTTACTAAAGAACTCTTGTTTACCACACTTTTCCTGGTCAGCCTCCCATAACTTGCCTCCCCAACCCAGAAGCCACAGCCCCTGTGCTTTTGTTTTAGCCTAAGATGGTATCTAAGCCCAAATTCTAATCACCACTTTGAATTCCTCATCTCTGAATGCTTCTGTGTGTACCTGGGCAGTGCACATGTAAACAAATTTGCTTTTCTCTTGTGAATCTGTCTTTTGCCAGTCTCATTTATAGGGCCCCAGCTGGAGAACCTAAGCTGGGTAGAGGAAAAGATTTTCTTTCTTCCGCTACACTTGTGAGACCTCATGAGACAGCAGCTCCAGGGCTGGCCAGTAGCTCAGGAGGTGGAGGAGCAGGGGACAGGGAAAGGTAGAGCCAGCATCTGGGCTGTAGGAGGTCTTCTTGCTCTGGGTGGGGGGACCCTTCTCTGGCAGCCCTGCCCCCCAGTGGATTCTCAATGGCTCCTTAATTTCCTGGGTAGTGTAAGAGTAAATACAAATAAAAAGAAATAGGATTTTCCCTGGTGCCAAAAGGGAAAGAGAAGTCCCACTCTGCCTTTTCTTAGAGTATTTCCTTTAGAATCCTTTCTCTGTTTCTTTGGGATGTATGTAAATCTTTTTAAAAGCTAGATAAGCCCTTGCCACTTTTGATTCTCAGGAATGTCTTTCTTGGGGGCCTCTTTTGCTATGTGAACATCAAGGTAGGTGGTTCCCGGTCTCCTGTCCCTGTGGGAATTTAGCTTGGGAGCCTGGCTCTAAGTTGTAGCTTCCTGCTTATTGTAAGGATACTTGAAAGTTTTCTTTTTCCTGTGGATGAATGCAATTAACATGTATGTGATAGACTGTATCTCCCGGCTACATAAGAGGGTGATAACATTTTTCTGTCATTGTAATCTCTTTCGTGGATTGCCTTTGATGGGTGTTGCAATCTGATTTAATGCTTATATAATTATAAGACTGTGTTTTGTTCTTTCCTATATTTTTGGATGGGTTTTCTGGATTGGCAGATTTTATTTTAAATTATTTCCTCAACAGTGGCAAGTCCTGGCACAGCCCAGCAACACCCCACGCCCCTGTGGAGGGTGTGTGCCAGAGAGACCCACAGCCACTTCTGAGTACTAGGGAGTCACTGGACACCTGTCAGGAGGGTGAGTATCAACTCTCTAGAGAAGGAAATGTCAGCCTAAAAGGGAGAAACTGAGGCAAAATTAACATAGAGCGTTTATTTAGACTAAGGTTGAGGACTGCAGCTCAGCACACATTTCCAAGTTACCTTGGTGAGTCCTTCAGAGAACAAAGGAGAAGCTCAAGTTCTTAAAGGAAAAGAAAGGGCAAATTGTAGAGGGAGAAATTACAAAAGTTGTTCCTCAGGAATTCTCATTGGTTGGCGTTAGTTAGTCTACAACCCACATAGCTAATTATTTAGCTCAAGGGGGAGTGAGACATGACTGCTGTTACGGTTTAAGTGCCTCTCTGGCCCAGAGGCATTTAAAGGGGTTTGCCTTCCTCAGATAAAAGGTGTTTTTTCTTTCTCAGACTGGCGCATTCTGGTGTACTCAGTTTTGGAGAGAGGAGTGTAGACTGATTACAGATAGGCGCTTGTCTGAGTTTTTAATTTATATGCAAAGAAGCTGCTGCCACAATCTAAAAGCACCCCTACAGCAGAGCGAACGGTCTCTGTTGAGGCGTTTCCACCCATCAGGAGAACACCAAAGTGCTTGATGAGAAGCGTGGAGAGGATGGAGATTCCTGTCACTGGTTTTACTGAAAGTTCGGCACTTGTCCACAAGGCCGAATCGGAAGAACGAGGACAAGTGGTTTGGGGAGAAGGAAAGAGAAGTTTTATTACTTTGCTGGCAAAGGAGGAAAAATGGTAGACCTTCTCATCTCAAAAATCCAAATTTCCTGAACATAAGCAGAAATACAGAGCTTTTAAAGGGAGGGCCCCTCAGTTCTAGGCTATCGTGGTTAACTATTCTAGCCTCCCATCTTTGCCCAAGACAAAGCCTATGAACTCCGCCAGCTGCTAGCTGCCCATCTGGGGGGCTGGCAGGGCAGCTGGCACCACCTGGGATGGCTGAGTTAGTCATCTCTTCTAACAAAGGACTTAACCTGCCTCAGGGATTCAGGCAAGGCTGCAGTTTCCAAAAAGAGTGGGGGAAGTTTTAAAGAGACAGAAAATATTTTTTTTTTTCTTCAGGCCCTTCCATCTGTTACACTGGGACCAAGAGGGGCTGTGAAACATGATAAAAGCTGGTCTAGGGGCACATGCAGGACCAGGTTCAACTAATAAGGAGATTAGAGATCAGAGTCTCCTTTGTAATATTATTTGAGGTCCTCCATTAGCTGACTCTTGTAGAGGTGTTTTGTTTTGTTTTGTTTTGTTTTGAATTTTTGATGACTTTCTGGAATTTGGCTCAATTATCTTGTGGAACATCTCACATCCTAGCTTCCTGGCAATCTTGTTGACTTGTTCTTCTCTCCTCTGTATTTTCTGAAACTGGATGTGGGTGTAGAGGCTGGACTGGACCCAGGTTAAGAATCCTTCACAGATGATGCTGTGAACATCCTGTTGGATCACATGGGGCGGGGGGACACAACAACAGGCTGTCTCCTGCTGGTGCTGCTCACTTCGATCTACTTAATGGAGGTGATAATCACAGCATTTCTCACAGTAAATGTGCATTTTCCTCCTTGAAATTAACAAATAGTGTAATCTGTTGAATTATACTTTGATATGCTGTTCCTCAACAACCTTTTACCCAAAAGGTTTGGCATCCACTCGTGGTTCTTGCCTGAATTTATTTCCCCTTCAGGGATTGCAATAAGGTAAATCATTTCTTCTATATTTATTAGAGGAAGTCTTCTGTAAAGAAGAGTTTCCTCTTCTCTCTGGTTTTTTGTTTGTTTGCGTTTTTTTGAGTATCACTGTAGACTCACGGATGGCTTTGTAACTCAATGTCAATTACCATCATGATTATTTTCAATACTCAAATTGTCTCAGTTTGGCCAGTGGGAGCCCCTTCAAGCGGCCTCTGGTGTCCCTTTGACATGATCCCAGTAGTCTTTGAGTGCTTTCTTATTTTCTGGTACAATAAGGTATCTTAGGCTCAACTTCTACTTTATTGGCTTTGGACTTGGAATTAGCCATTTCAGTGAGGATCCTTGGTTCCTTTTCCTGGGGAATTGTACTTAGACACCAAGTTCAGGGCATGAAGTATGCTCATTGCTATTAAAATGTTATAACTTCTATGCTCTTTCACTGAAAGAGATATTAATCGTCCACATGCATGTGTACATGTACCTATGAATTCACGCTGATATTTCTAACTTAAATTTAGCATTACTGAGTTTTTAGTTTAATCTTATTTTATTTAATAGTTGTATCTCTTGTCCCCTTCAAAGAAAATTATGGTTCCTAAAAACATCAAAAAAATATATATATATACACACGTGTAGTATTTTCTTGTTTTATCCAACAACATTCATATAGCAGTCTCAAAATGATAATAATAACTTTGCAATCTGGTTTAATGCTCAAACTTTAATACTAACAACAAACCCAGTAAGTGTAAAGTTTATTTGTAATACTTTTGTTCACAGAGAGTATCCTGCTAAGGATGTACAGCCCAAATATAGTGTTTGACAGTATCTTGAAATAATTCTTTCTGCCATGGTATTGTGTTATTAATTTGATCTATCAGTTTTTTTTGGTATACAGTTTTAATCTGGATTTTTCTCATCTTTTAAATTTCATTTTGTTTTTTGCACGTGTAAAACATTTGCATGGTTCAAAAGTCAAAACTATTTTTGAAAGTACGGAGAATTCTTGCTTCCAGCCCTATCCCTCTATACCATTCTTATCTATATGCTTAATCATTTTATGGGTTTCTGGCTTATCTTTCCAGTGTTTCTTTAAAATAAATAAGCAAACATATATATGCATACAGATATACGTATATATTCTTATCTTTATCTTTCATGTAAATAGCACTATATATACCCTGTCTGTATCTTGCTTTTTCTACTAACAATATATCTTGGATATCATTCCATAGCAGTTAATGGGGGAAATTCCTTATTCTTCTTTTTTATGGCTATAGAGCACTTCATTATGTGACTATACCATTATCCATTCAACCAGTCTCCCATGGATGAACACCTGACAACCTCCTATCTCTTGATATCTGGCCAGGTGCTGCAGTTTCCTGCCAACTTCTGCTTGGGGTGAATGAGCAAGGTAAAACTTTGGGGACATCACTTAAGACTCAGCCGCTCTTGGCCCAAAGCTCCAGGACTTGTTCTGGCTGCTGCTGCCGTTTCTGGCTTCAGGGAAGATGGGATCAATGCCAGGTATGAAGCTGCCCTGCTGTGCAAGTTGAACTTCCCAGTAAATGTAGAAGAACTGACCACTGGAACCATTTCCAATCTCATGGGAGGGGGATCATAGACTCTACTCATGTACATATTAAGCAGAGAGTAGGACCAGGCAAGTCAAGGTTATCCACTGTCCTAAGTTACTGCCCAAAGGAAAACTGATAGAAAAAGGGCCTCCACATTCTTAAACACAGAAGTAGTCAGCTCCAGGAAGAAGAGGAGAGCAATTCCCCAAGTAAAACTTGAGGAATACTGCGTATAGCTCCAACGGGAATGGGGAAGGGGTTTCAAACATGGAAGTGGGGACAGGGACCCACTGGTCTGGGAAGACATTTCCATCCCTAGGTCTCAACCCTTGTATTTTCCTAGAGGTAGATACTCAATTGTCTAAGAAAGGGGATGAGATCATCCCTATTGGTTTCAGGGCCTACAACAGAGTTTCAGGACCCTGAGGGCAGGAAGGAAGTGGGTGAGAAGGTTTATGGTCTGGGTCCAAGAGGCAGCAGGTGGGTTAGTGTATGGGTGTATTAAAGAACCAGCAAAGCCTGAGGGAATTGGGTTGGTAGACAAAAGAAAGCTCTAAGTACGTGGGCCCCATGCCAGTGCCTAGGGACCAGTCCAGACAGGAGAACCCACCCTAAACTATGATCTCAGCCCTAGGAGGCCCCCATTCTACAGCTGGAATGCCCATGACTTCTGCAGGTTAAAGATGACATCTGCTAATCTCCAGTCATGGTTCACGCCACCTACACCCTGGACTCCACAATGTGCTCCACAATAACCCTGAACATCTAAGAGCCCTGGGGCATCACCAGATTCCAAGGTGGGCTCTGAACTTGGTGTTACCACCAGCCAGTGGGTGTAGACCTGGAAGTCCCATCCCTTAGAGCAGGAATGTTGATGTCATGGGAACTGGAGACAGGGATGAACGTTCCATTTCTACATGCTTTTGCTGTTATACCAGCTGTCTAAAGCACGTTTCCTTTTTTGGTCTATGTGGCAGAGAGCTTTCCATCTGTCAGGAGTCAACATCAGCACCTCCTTGCTAATGGAGGCTTTCTTGGACCCTCTCAGGTAGAAAGACCCAATCCTTTCTTTTGATTCCTATCACATTCGATCCTGGCTGGATTATAAGGACTTTGGTTTCTCTCTATTCCTAACATTTAGCACTGTGTCAGGCACCTGCCTGGTACACAGTGACTGTTCAGAGAATGAATGAATGAATGAATGAAGTCAACAGATGAGGAAACTGGTCTGAAGGTGATTTGCCCATTTGCCAAAGTCACCCAGCCTGCTGGTTTCTCATCTTTCTGCACCTACCAGGAATAAAGACCAAAACTTAGATTGGCGTTTTCATGACTTGTTCTTTATATGGGTGTGGATTTATTTTAGAGTTCTTGTTGTCATTCCTAATAATTCCCTCTTGTGCCTACCTGGACCAAGCTCACCTTGTGCTGTGGTTAGGAAAACTTATCCCCACCCCTCACCCCACACTCACTCGCCTAACTCCACCTGAGGACTTGACCTTTTGGTCTCTCCATCAGTCAACAAGAGTGCTCAGAGGACCCACTGTCATTGTTCTCTGCTGGCACATGTGAAGTACAAAGACAGGCTCAGGCCAGGCCGAGGCTGGTAAAGACACAGAGGTCACAACACTCTTTTTAAAGTCACAGCAGTTTCCCTTAAAAAGCACAACTTGAGAGTTTCTGAGCTTCCCATGGGAATCTCATCATGACTACTATCAGAGACAGGACAATCCCAAAGTGCTTTTCCTGCTCTCACTCACCACTCAACACAACACTTCTAACACCAGACGTGTGGAGGTTTTTCACACACACGCCAGCCAAGCGATTCTACAGCAGACACCGGCTTCCTGTCCTCCACTTCAGTTAAACTCAATTCTAACACTATCTACCTGGACACAGCGTCAGATCCCACTGGGTGAGGGCTCAGGCCCATAAGACTGTTCCGCACCTCAGACACCAGTTGCAAGCCCCAGGTTGTGGCCTGTGCTTCAGCTACAAATTGGAGTTCCTACAACCCCCTCCTTGGCCTAATTTATTTGTTGGAGCAGTTCACAGGCCTTAGGGAAAAACTTCACCGATGCTTACCTATTATTACAAAGGACATTACAAAGGCAGACATAATCAGCCCGATGGAAGAGATGCTTAGGGCAAGGCAAGAGGGCACGAGTGTGGAGCTCCCATGCCCTCTCTGGGCCCACCACCCACCAGGAAACCTCTCGGGTTCAGCTGTCTAGAAGCTTCCCAAACTCAGTCCTTTGGGGTTTTTATGGAAGCCTCATTGTGTGGGCATGATTGGTTAAATCACTGGCCACTGGTGATCAACTTAACCTTCAGCCCCTCCCTCTCCCAATCCTCTAATCCTGCTTTGGTGAGCAGGACCAGCTGACATGGGGGTTGCAAACAAATATCCTCTAATGCTCAGCATAATCCCCACGTGCCACTCTCTCCTGCGCTTGCTTCGCTCATGTGTCCTAAGTGGTCCACGCAGACTTCTTCACCTGGAATAAAGTGAGAGAAAGTGACTGTAAATGTCTCCCTAGTTACTGTAGCTCAAGAGAGGCCAGACTAGATCCTGAAAAGGACCTGGGTCAGGGTGTCTTCTACAGTCACTCCTACCTCCCAGGACAAGCAAAGTTTCCACCTCCAAATTGCTGGAACTTTCTGTGGTATTGAATGGCTTGAATGATGCATCAAGAAAATGGACTCTGAAAAAAAGGCTTTTAACTACAGTATATTTTTAATAGATTATTTAAAAATTATTTCACCATGTACTCTCTTTGGTGATTTGTAGAAGCACTTGTATGTTAAATGCTTTACATCAGGAGATTAGTTTGTTCTTGGGTCCCTACAGAGAATTCCTCAAGAATGAATTGCCATTGTGCATTCAGAATTATGTGGCTGCAGCCGTTCCATCCTGCAGGTCGGTAACTCACAAATGTCCCCTCTGTCCTAGCTCTTCAAGCTGGGCCCTACAGACCCTAAGGGAACAACCTTTCAGAAAATTACTGGGTGTCTAGACTGATCATGTCTTTGAAACATTTTCTTGTCACTCAGTGATTTCTTGCTCTAACTTGACCCGACTGGCCTGAGAGATTGGGCAGATCACACTGTGAACACAGCTGGGGGGTGTGGAGGGTGAGGACCGGCCTATCCTGGCAGTGCCAGAGCAAGCCAGGCCCAGGTCCCCATGTTTGGACCCATTGTCTCCACTGAGAAGCCACCCCTGTGAAATATGCTTTGCTCTAGGTTCCACTACCCACACAAACACTGCTCAGCAGTGTTTGGGGAGATCCATCTCTACAAAGGGTTAAAGAAAAAAAGAATTGAGTTGGGTTGTAAGCAATTCATCCAATAAATATTTATTGAATGACTGTTTCATTCCAAGCCTTCTGTTAGGTGCTGAGAAATCAGAGGCAAATAAGTTGAGCCCATTGGCAAATGGCTGGCCAGATGGGTAGGAAAGCCAACCATCACCGTCCAGTTCGGTGTGGCAGTCGTGCTGGGCAGTGCAGTGGCTTTGCAGGAGTCCAGAGCAGGGACACGTAGTTCTGCTTGGGGGGACTGGAGAGCGTTAGGCAAGTCTTCCCAAAGGACATGCTGCTCGAGAAGGGTCCTGGAGAAAGACTCAAAGCTGGGGAGTCGGAGGAAGGCATTGCAGGTGAAGATGATCGGACACCTATCTGAAGACTTAAAGCTTTCGAAAGCTTGCTCTGACGGTGGTACGGAGAACAGATTGGGGAGGCCTTGCTCATAATGAAGTGAGAAATGATGAGAGGCTGAATTAAGAAAGGGGCTCTAGGCATGGAGCACAGGGGGCATCAGAAGAGAGAATGACCAGGACTTGAGAGTGATTGAAGTGGGGGACGGGGACACAGAGGACACCTTCCACGGCCCTAGCTTGAGTCACTGTGTTGTGGACAGGGGTACCCATCACTGACACCAGGAAGCAGCAGAGGACATGTGCTCAGCTGGACACGCAATCCTGGAGTTGCTGAGAGAGGGCAGAGTGCAAGAGTGTGAAGTGAAAAGGGCCCGAGACCAATAAGCTCATAAGGATGTTTGTCCACAAGAATTAAAGCACGTCTCTAATGGTGACAAATAACGACACATCTGCATGTGTGCTGACCACGAATATCTTTCTTAGGGAATTATATGATGGCTTAAGGATAGGGTACCCCAAATCTCCCTAGCATAGGAGAGGACCTAGAGAAAAGAGATGACACTTGAGCAGGTCATGCTCGGCTTACTACAATGTCTTCGCCTTAAAACACCACCACATGATAAACAAGGTGAGTGGCGAGAGGGTCCCCGTGACTCAGCAGCCATGGCCTCCTTCTGAAAGAGCCCGAAGACATCTACTCGGGCTTTGACAATGGTCTTAGAACAAGGTCTGAGCACGACGACACCACTGCCTGGGACAGCACACCATCCTTCTTCCGAGGCACACAAGCAGCTTAACCTGTGACCTCAGGGCCAGGTTAGCTGATCTGTTTAACTCATGCTGTTGCTGTTTCTGGAAGAACATCTATGAGGCGACTCTCTCTTGAAAGGCTTCAGAATAATTGATCATTATGACAGAGATGTGATTTTTTTAAAATGGAAAATACGCAAAAAGTGAGGAAGCAGTCATTGGACAGTTTTATAAAAATATCCATCCACAGAAGTGAATAGAAATGACGTAACATGTAATAATACAGCTGAGGTCTCTCTTCATTCTTTCTTATTCATATGTTCCCCCAGGTGTCCTTGCACGTAGAATTAGGTGATTTTTCTGACTGCAACACTATAGGCTGGAGTGTTGTGCTTCACTTGCACAAAAATTAGCTGAGAAAAGATTTAAATTGGTGTTTTAATTATCTACTAAGATAGCAAATCACCCCAAAACTCAGTGGCTTAAAACAACCACCATGGTTTTCTCTCATACCGCTCTGTGGATTGACTGGCTTTTGCTAACAGTTCCTCTGATCTATGAAGTAGTCAGCTGGGGCTTGATTTTGCTAGAACATTCCAAGATGGCTTCTTCACTCACTTGTCTGGTCTCTTGGTGCCCCTCCTCGTGGCTTTCTCTCCACGGAGGGCTCTCATCCCCCAGTTCTCTCTGAGCAGAGGCCTCTCCCCAGAAGGAGGTTGGATTCCTTACAACTGGCTGCCAGGGGTACAGAAACAGGTGCTGCCTCAGGCCCAGAGCGGGCCCAGCGTCACCTCCACCATGTTCTGTGGGCTAAATCGAGTCTCAGAGCCAATCAAGACTCAATGTGGGAGTGGACATCACCGGGTCACCCATGCCGTCAGGTATGGCTCCCTGGGAGGAATCTTTGAGCACTGGTGGCCACAACCCTCAGTGCCCAAGAGGCTGTGTGGTGTGGTGGTTACAGCAAGAGCTCTGGAGTCAGACAAACACGGGTTGAAATTTCATCTCAATTGCTTCCTGGCCGTGTGACCTTGAGCAAGTTACTTTGCATTCTGTGCCTCAGTTCCCCCAAATGTACAACATGGGCAAGAATGCCTATCTTATAGAGGTTGTTGTGCAGATTTAATGGGACAGAAGGTACATGGTGGGTTTGGCCAAGTGCCTGACACAATGAACGGAAGCTATAGGTTTGTGGTAGGTGGTCTGTGGGTGTTTCTACCGGGCACAAGTGCCCCTTGGAGAAGACCTAAGAAGGAACTTCAAGGAGAGAGAAGTCTTTGTAGTTTATCTGAATTTCAAGACACCTTACCCAATTCATACAGCATTTTTGAAAATGAGACTGCTGATTATGTTTTATAGGAGCCCATGGCTCTCCAAGCTCTGAAAGAAATTCATGAAACCACAGAAAGCCCCTCACACCTCACTGAGAGGTGAGGGACATCATTATCACAGAAGAAGCAAAGAAAATCATCCACAGCTGTAGGTTGGGAAGGAAGCTTGCCAGACGTGCCTTCATCCTCTGCATCCCTCTACGAGTGGGCTACCAGCCCCGTTGGAAGGACGGAGCAGAAACAGACATGGAGAGAGCCAAGGTCAGCCCATTGGGAGCCGTGTGCCTGGGTGTTGGGAAAACATTCTAAAATCAAGTAGCTTTAACCCTACCTGCATGCTGATGCCCCCAAATTTGTTTCTCAAGCTCAGAACTTGGAACTTCGGACACACATATCTACCTGCCTACTTTACCTCCCCTTGGGTGTCTAGAAGGTGTCGCCAACTTAGCATGCCCCAAGCCAGACCCCGGTAGGACAGGCAGCTACTGACGTGGCCCCTGTGAGCTGCCTCCTGCTATCATATCCCTGTGCCATCTCCTCCCCTTGACTGTGGGCTGGACCTGGGACTTACTGAGAAGGAGTCGAACATGTGATCGAACAAGTGATGGAAGTTACTTCCATGATTGGGTCATGAAAGACTGTCACATGCACCTTGCCCATATTCTCTCTCTGGTTCTTCTCACGGAGACGGGGAAGGGAGGGTGCCATCCAGCGAACAGAGGAATCTGCCTCACTGGAGCCTTGAGGTGACTGTGGCCCTGGTCAGCCCCTTCAGTTCAGCCTTGTGAGAGACCCAGGGCAACGTCTTGATGGCAGTCTCATGGGGGACTCCCAGGTGAACCGTGCCCCAAATCCTGACCCACAGAAACTGTGAGATAATAAATAATAAATGTGTACTATTGTAAGCCACTAAATTGGGGGGTAATTTGTTACACAGCAGTAGGCAACGAAGAAACCCTCCAAACCTGTTTCTCTGCCAGTCTCCTGCATTTCAGTTAATGGCATTATCATTCATCCAGATGTTTAAGCCAAGATCCCAGCAGTCATTCCTGGTTACTTTATTTTTACAAATTAGTTCCACCCTTCACCCCAGTCCTGATGCACACACAAGGTGTCCAGGGTCATCACCCTCCTCTCGAGTGTGTTTTGAGTCTGACTGCTTAGCATCTCCACTCCTTCCAGCCTAGCCCTGATCACGTCACCTCGCGCCTGCACTTCACTCCCACAGCCTCTGGTAGTTCTTTCTGTTCCTGAGTGCAGCACCCGTGTGGCCTGCATGGCGTGTGGTGTCCCCTCCCAGGGCTGGGAGTACATGTGACTGACTAATAAACAGCTGTGGGTCTCATCTGTCCGGAGTTGTGTGTTGTGTTCAGCTTCCCCAGAACCCTGGGGCAGGAATCCCTTCCTCTCCAACAGGGAGAGCACGGGGCGATTAACACAGATTACAGGAGCAAGGGTTGGGGCAACACAAGGAAGGGGCCACGAGCCAAGGAATGCTGGCATCCTCTAGGAGCTGAGAAGGGCAGGGAAACGAATTCCCCTAGAGCCTCCATAGGGAACACAGCCTGCTGCCACCTCGATTTTAGACTCCTGACCTCCAGAACTGTAAGGTAATGAACTCATGTTGTTTAACAACACCAAGTTTGTGGTAATTTGTTACAGCAGCCATGGGAAACAGATGTATCTTGTTTACCTTCTTCACGGAATCTACACTACCTGATATTATTTATTTATACGTTTGCTGTCTACCTCCTAATCCCCACGAGCCTGGGCACTGCGCCAGCTCTTTTCATCACCTTGTCTCTAGCTCTGTGAGCAGCTCCCTGCACATCTGGATGCTCAATACATTTTTAAACGAGTATTTAATGAAATACTGCAATGTTTCAGCAGTCTGTATGTGGTACTGTCTGTGCGTCCACTCTGCCACTAGTTCAAATAATCATGGAAAGACTTATATTTAAAATCATAGTAACTTTCTTTTGGATATTTTACAATAATCAAAGAGTATCCTACCCTTTAAAAAAAATTCAACTAACAAACAAACAAAAAACTCACCCCAATTCATAGGTGTATCTTTTTGCAAAATTGCTTAGGAAAGAGATTACTAAAATATCTTCCTAAGTACATTCATTAAAAAGGAGACAAAAATCCCATGTTTAAATCAACATGGCCTAAAACATAAAGCCCAGGGGTCATTTGAAGAGAGCTCAGGGCCATTCGGGCCAAGGGCTCCCAGGGGCACACACCTGCCCCAGAACTGCCAGTCTCTGGCTGGCCTTGTGTCCCTGTGACCTTGGCCCCGATTAGAGGCCACTCTTCCCCTTTGAGATTTCACTTCCGCATTAGTTTTCTATTGCTGCTTAGCTAATTGTTCACAAGTTTTATACAACATAGATTTGTCAGCTCACAGTTTCCTTGGTTGTGAAGTGCAGGTATGGGCTGCTGGGTCTCACCAGACTGAAATCAAGGTGGCAGCCAGAGCTGTTGTCTCGTCTGAGGCTCCTTCAAATTCAGTAGCTGTCAGCAGAATCCATTTCCTTGCGGTTGCAGGACTGAGGTTACCTTTTCCTAGCTGGCTGCTGGCTGGCACCTGTCCTCAGCTCCTAGAGGCCGCCATCACGGCCTGGCCACATGGCCCCTCGCTGTCCAGGCTGGCAGGGGAGCATCTGCTGCCGCCTCAGGTGTCCTCTAAGGGCCGCCTGATCAGGTCAGGCCCTCAGGATAATCTTCCTTCTGAGGAGCTCAAAGTCAACTGAGTAGGGGTCTTACTTACATCTGTGAAACCCCTTTTGCCACTGAACGTGATCCCGGGAGTGCTAGCCCATCACAGAGGTCCTGCTACATCAAGGGGGTTACTCAGGGCCTGTTCACCTGGGCATGGGGGTGGGAATGTTGGGGGCCCTCTCGGTGTTCTGTCCCCACAACCCCCGGGGTCAAATCACAGCTTCATTCCTACCAGTCCTGTCCCCTCCGGCCTGGGGGCATGGCCTCCTGCAGGACTTCAGCTGAGCCCACGGAAGCTCTGGTGCCCAGTGATAAAGGAACTATCTTATCTCTTCAGGCCAGGGACGCCCACCTGCAGAGCCCCTCACCTTCTCCCACTCGGCCCTGCGTGCCCCGCCA
The DNA here is from genome assembly GCF_041146395.1 of Eulemur rufifrons. Taxonomy (NCBI): domain Eukaryota; kingdom Metazoa; phylum Chordata; class Mammalia; order Primates; family Lemuridae; genus Eulemur; species Eulemur rufifrons. The sequence goes on along the minus strand of NC_090989.1, from coordinate 10,493,449 downwards.
GGTCACCTTCCACCCGCCCCTCTGTCTCCTCCTCCAGCCACTCGGCCTCCTCCCTGTGCCCAGACATGCTGGGCATTTGTCTGCCTGGTGGCCTCTCTTCTTTTCCCTCCGCCCAGAACTCTTTTCCAGATACCAGAGACACTCAAGACTCTCTCCCTCACTTCCTCCAAGACTTGCTCAAAAATCTTTCCAGGTGAAGCCTCCCCTGCCATCCTTCTTATGACCTCAGCTTCCCCCCAGGGTCACTTCCTACCCCATCCTCTGCCTCCTTCCTCTCCTAGGCTCTCTCTGGGCAGGCTCAGTTCGATGTGGGCAGGAGGGGGCGCTGCTGCCCTTGGCTGGTGGGCGGCCACTGGCGGTGCCACTCACCTCCCTTGATCTCCAGCCCTCTCCGGGCTGTCAGGACCCTGGCGCTGGGAGGAGGCAGGCCCTGCCCGGGTGGGTGGCAGAGGCCTGGAGAGTGGGCATCATGGTCAGGGGCGGCCCCTTCCTCTCCCCGCTTTCTTGTTCCCGCAGGCCTCCTCCCGCACCTGTGGGGCTCACACCATTGCAGGTTCTGCCCTTCAGGTGGTCTTAGAAACTTGTCCAAACTTTTTTTGATTATGCATCTAAGTTACTTCCTCCCGAGCACAGCTTCCTGGGGTGGGCTCCAGGCCACACTGTCCTACGCCCTTCAGGACAGGCTGAGGGGCTTGTCTGCCTGGGGGTTGCTATGATTTTAATGTGTCCCCCAAAAGCATGCATTGGAAAGTTAATTCCCAATGCAACAGTGTTGAGAAGTGGGTTCTAACTCGAGCTGCTAAGGTCAGGAGGGCTCCAGCCTCATGAGGGACCAATGCAGATAATAAAAGGCTGAGGCTGTGAGTTCTCTCTCTCTCTCTCTCTCCCCTGATCATGTGATGCTTCCACCATGTTATGATGCAGTCGGAAGGGCCCTCGCTCTGCAGATGTGGCCCCTCGATCTTGGACTTCCCAGTCTCCAAAGCCACGAGCCCAAAACATTTCGATTCATTATAAATTACCCAGCATGGAGTATTCTGTTATACCAGCACGAAACAATAAGGCAGTGGTGTCCTAGGCCCCTCCCGCGTGACAGCCGGCTCACAGGCGCCTGCAGGTGAGGCCTGGACACCTGACACCCTGCACAGTGGGGTGAGGTTGGACCTGCTGGGTCAGCGCTGCCCCCACCCTGCATCACTGTCCCCCTTCTACACCACACTCCCCTTCTCCACGAGCTTCTGCAGCTGGACTAAGTTGTGAGTGGGCTTCGAACACACCTGGGCTGAGCTTAGAGCAAAGCATGCCCCTCAAGGTGCCCTTGCCGCATGGCTTACCCACGGGGTAAGTGCCCTTACCCACTGCTTAGCCCATGTGGCATGACCAGGCTGGGCACAGGGCCCATCTCATGCTCTGGGTGCCTGCAATGTTGGTCTATGGTGTAATTCCCTTCCTGAGAAGAAATTCAGTAGTTTCTAGTACTCAGGGCCCAAGCAAAGGCCTAAAAATCACCATCCATGCTTCTTTCAGTATTTTAGATATAGTCATTCTTGGTATCCATGGGGATTGGCTCCAGGACCCCCTGAGGAGACCAAAATCCACATACGCTCAGGTCCCTTATAGAAAACGGCACAGTACTTGCAGATAACCTATTGTATTGTTCAACCATAGGTGATGACTTAAATCATTTCTAGAGTAATTATAATACCTAATACAACGTAAATGCTATGAAAGTGCTTGTTATACTGTATTATTTTTAAAATTTGTGTTATTTTTTATTGCATTATTTTTTATTTTTGAATATAATATTTTCAATCTGTGGTTGGTTGAATCCACAGATGCAAACACTTGGTGTGGAGGGAGGACAGTACATACGTGTATTGCTCTTAAAGCAGCACTGTGTCGGTTCTGAACATAGAAGAAGTTAGCCATATATTAAACTTTAAGGAAGTAAATAGGATCCAAGTGGATTTTTAAATTTAACAAATCATCACAGACGTATCAATGTCTTTCAGAAAATGTTAATCAAAATGTTCACACTCTAATTTGAGATGCTGCTTTGCTTTGCTGTATAATACTGTTTTTTGAGAATGTTATCAAAGCATTATACACTTGAAAAATGTTTTTGAAAGGATGTGATGATATCCCCCAACTTTTTCCTATTGGCCAAGATTTAATGTTTTTTTTCTTTATCCTGATTTTTTTAATCAAATCAACTTTACCGAGGCATGCTTTACACACAACACAACGCACCCATTGTGAGCAGTTTGATGAGTTTTTGACAAATGTATACACCTGTGCTACTACCACTGCATCCTCATTGGACTATTCCTGTGCTGCTCAATCAGATACAGGACGTTTCCATCACCCTGAAACGTTCTTTCCTGACCCTTCCCAGGCACACCCTCTAGCCAATCACCCCCTATTGAGAAGAAAGTATTTAAAACAAAGGTTTTTTGTTTTTTTCTCATTGATTACCCCACCCCAACACAATCATGGCTCTTTTCTTTCTCTCCTTCATTCCTGTTGCACCAGCAGCCTGACAATTTGTTGGATGGAAGCACCGGGCCGCTGCCTGGCTCTCTGCCTAGGGAGAGTGAACGGGCCTCCTTGTTTTCCTCTTCCTTCTCGGTGTCTGCTCACGCCTCTGCCTCCACCATCCCACCCGCCCATCCACCCACCCATCCAATCGCTTGGATGGCCACCACGAGCCACCATTACCAGGAATCCCACTTCCACACAACTTACGTTTTAATAGGAAAGACAAATAATGTAACAATTATGCTAGAAAGGCAATACATATGACAACAGGGAAGAATGGGGCCAGTAGGAGTAGCTGGGGAGGGGACGTTACTGAGGGAGACTGGAAGAACAAATGTTAAAGAGCCAGGTCATCATCGCAGCCATGCACATTGAGTGCCGCAGGCTGGGCACAGAGGTCGCTGCTGGTGACCCAGACAGACATGGGCCTGCTATCATGGGGTGCACATGGCTGTGGGGGAAGCCGGGATGGGGCAGTGAGATGATTTTCCAGGCGGTGGGAACATGCGAAATGGCACATAGGGAAGAGAGAAGGTGATGAGTTAGAGACGCTGAAATTTCCACCTGGCCAGAGTGCAGGTGTCAGCCGGGAGGGGCCTGGCTTGAGGGAGGGACTGAGCCACAGCCATCGCATCCGCAGGGTACTCAGGTGCTGTGCAGCCCGGCTAAGTCCCTCATCAGAACCCTGAATGCAGGCAGCCCATCCCAATCACTTGCGAGTAATTTCCTTCTGTCTTTCATATACACAGCCATGATTGAAACGACCTTTCACGAACAGCAGGGAAGGCCTGCCGAAGAAAATGAGGTATGTGAGAAGACGCTCTATGTACCTGATTGCCGTGTAACTTTTGGTGAGTCGCAGAGTGAGAATTTCAGATGAGGATTAAAGATTGCCAAGGGGGCAGCGTACTTAAAAAAGATCCCCTCCATGTCCCACTTCAGAGAAGCAGGGAGGAAGGAATATTTGTCATTCGTAGTCTACCTTCTTCCCCGATAATTTTAAGGTAAATTATTTATGCAGTTTCCATCTGAATTGTTGACCTTTTGATGAACGCTACTGGATATGCACCTATTTATTACATTGAGGCGAACATTCCGCAGGGTTCCGCAAGGGCTGTAAAGTCTGACATACTCCAGCTGCCCGTTCACTTTTGGTCATAACATGCCCATACAGGCACTTACTCTTCTGTAATTTAATATTTGAGAAAATCTATCTACTTTGTAGTGAGTTTTCTCTGTACATTTCACCTAAAATGAAAGCTCTTTGAAAACCCACATCTCCAGTGGGCTCTCATTCACACAATATTCTGGAAATGTAAAATCCTAAATGCTTGCTGACTTCAAATCAACATTTCTAACCCGACTTAAACAGCTGGCCGAATTGCTCTGTTCGTGGACGTCCTTTCACTTTGACTCAGCGTTCATTTTGAGGGGCTGATTTTCTTTGCTTGGGTGGCCCCGAACTACTTACCATCAGATCAGTAATATGGTCTATCAAAATCTATTTCAGAAATACTTTTAATCGATGGTGAAGAGTGTGCCCTTCAGGATTCCACCTCTTTTGTGTGTGTCGTTTTGCATTTCACTGAGCCTCTCTCAGACAAAGCAATGTCTGAGTCCAGGGCACGTCCATGATGTGGTGCCTTTCAAATCCATCAGTCTGGAAACCAGTAACTTCGTGCACTATTGGTTCCAGAATTTCAGCTAAGGCTGCCACAGAACTACTCAAAAGACATCTTCTGTCCTGAGTAAGGATGTCCATTGACTTGTATTTTTGACTCTAAGGTTGTGTTGGCTTCACCAGCAGTGAGACCTCTGACTTCCCCCCGAGAGTTATGTAAGAGAAGCTGCTGGGAATCTGAGCTAACTGACAGCATCCGGGGTTATTTATGGACTAGGATCCTGGGCTAGCACACACCTCAGTCCAGTACTCCTGGTTATTCGAAATGATGATAAATGACAGCCTCAGCCCCCGACTCTATTGGAAATATTTCCCTCCTATTCCTAGGTGCTCAGTGCGTGAATCTGCTCAGTAATCAGAATTGACCAGCTTGAGTGAAGTGTGGATTTTCCATCAGGCTTAAACCTCAGACACTTATGGCTTTAAAATACATAAATGCTCTTGGGAAATCACAGGATGGTGCTTCTCATAAATGGGGAAAAAACGTAGTATATGAATTTTCATGGAGAAATGCCTAATGTTAATCCTGATTGAGATGAATGTCATTGGTCAGATTTCAGCAAATAACTGCTGGATTATTTAGGCCTTTGTGGGCTGGCCCAGGAAGGTCACCACCATTTAAGAGTCCCAGGGAAAAGGCTGCCAGAGATTCAAACAGAAGGCTCAGAGACCAATATTCTGAACATAACTGGACTTTATAACTTAGTATCTTCCGTGGACGTCTTTTCTAACAGAAAGGAAAACTTCTCAAATTATCGAAAACACTCTTGTTTAGTGGAGGTGGTGGTGAATGGGGCTTTCATCGTAGTATGATCTACCTGTACAAAGGAAATACTCGACCTTCTGGTTTTGGTTTTATCCATTTTCCCCTGTTCTAAGTGATATATTGTTAGTGTGGTGGACCTGCCTTCTGTGAACCACAGCACAGAATTAGGAGTTTCTAAGCTCAAACTGACAAAGGAACGTGTCTTCCTGAGCCTGCAGAATTCAAAAGGGTAACAGATTAACCCTAGGGGTAAAATGATGAACAAATAACTTTTCCGTAAAGAGCATATTGTGCTGATTTATTATAGAATGCAGTTAAAAAAAATATTTTGAGGTTAGCCTCTCCAGTTTAAAAGCACTTAACTAGAAACACTTGAACAGCTATGCAATGGTCTCTCCCTTACTGGCTCCCCCTTACCAAGCACTGTAAACAGGGTTTTGAGAACATTCAATCCATTTCTTGATATGAACAATCAAAGAATTTAATGCAAACATACTTGCTTCTCAAAGAAAACCATCTTTCAAATTTCCAAAGCATGCATTGTTACTTGGCATTAGGTATTTCAAAATGACAAACTTTCTTATGGTATTGTAAGGCCAAAATATGATACCTATTTACCAGAAGACATACACATTACAACTAGAAAAAAATTACAAATGTTAACCTAGGGTAACAATTCCATCAGGAATTAATGGGGAAAGGCACTGCATCCCTCTCATATCACCACAGAGCTACTACCCACTTTACATGCTTTGAATTCAAGTCCTGTTAAACATGTGAACAGCGTGTTCTACGACATATGATTCACAGGTAGGTTAATACATCTTACACTATTCTTCCACTGCCGTATTTTTCACCCAAGTGTACAACAGGTATGAATATATGTTATCAGCTTTATTTACAAGTTTATCTTGATGTCATAGTGGGGTAAAAAAATCAACTATCTCAACCAACAGTTCCCCAGAAGGTTTTTGGCTATGATTCGTGTATATAAACCACCACAGGAAAGAAATAACGGAAACCAATGTCCAACCCCAAACACCTAAACTAAAATTTCTCACTCACTAAAAGTTGGCAGTGAAACTGCTATTCTCTGAATTGCATAAGCTAAACTCTACGTAGGAACTTCAGATCAACTTTTTTTTTTTTTTGCAAAAGCACAAATTACATGTTGCACTGGATAGGGTGCTGAATGGATGTGTTTCAGGTGGAGTTCCACGTGTGGGTGCTGTTGCAAAGAGAGTTGACAATCTGGATGGAAAGGTGACATGTTTTCCAGATGCTTTCCTAGCTTCCCAAAAGATGTCAAACAACAGGGTGTAACTTTATATACGAACAAAGGTTAGTCTCCAAAATCAGTAATATACATGCACAAACATTAGAACATGAGGGAAGAAATGAAACACTACATTTTCCACATTGCATTGTTGTTGTTTCCACAGCCTTTCTGCACTAGGCAGCTTTGCATGGCGCCTCTTCCCACCAGTAGAGAGTCGACCCCGTAGGCTGGTCAGACACGGAAAGGTCTCCCTGGACCCACTGATCAACCTGCCCTTGGCAAAAACAGAACTTACCAGAAAAGAACAAGTACAAAACACTATCGTTATCGGTTTTCTCAAGACGGTCCCAAATGTCCTTGTGCGATCAACACAAACTCAGTGATTGGCCCAAGACATTCCCGAGGGCCATGAACATTGACTGATGTGCAGCATTAGAACAAGGAAACAAAGCCTTGATTCTCTTCTGAGCAACATGAACTGGAATTTCTGCCACGCGATCACGGCTGCCACCTCCAAAGTCGTGACCGGCCACTTCCACAGTAAAAGATTCCTTCCCGCGAGTACGATTCGGAATGCTCCCTGGTCCGCGTGCCGGCTCAGCTCAGGTGGATAGGCGTGTACTCCGGCCTCCTGGTCTGGATAATTTTTGGCTTGGGTCTCTTCATCCTCTCCACCTCCTCCTCTTCCTCCTTCTCTTCATCGCTCTCACACACATGGACCACCACGCTAGGTGTGGTGTCGGTCGCTGCGTGCAACTCATACTTTTCCCCTGGGGAAAGGAAAGAGTTTGGGGGTAACTTGGACAAGCCCTGGGAAGTCGAAAGCAAACATATATGGAGAGCACTGAGGGTTGCGAACACTCAGCGGAGCGGGGAGACACAGCTGGAGAGTTCTGGAGTTGTGTTTCTCTGCTGGCTCATTCCGAAACAGATATATTCCCATCGTGTCTGACTCTGCTTCCAGTCAAACACTTGGGTCCAGGCGTATGGAAGGTATGGAAGGAACGTACTTTTATGGTTACACTTATCATGTCTCCCAGGCATCCTAAACTCCCAGAGGACTCCCCCTCTGCCAGCATTTCCCCAAGTGTGGTGTGAGAAACACCAGTTCAGTAAAAAGATGTCACAGGAATAAACACATTTGGAAACAGACACCCTGAGGCTCCCGCCGGGTCACCGTGCACACCAGGGAACACGAGCTGCCCGGAAGCCCCGACGCACACTTGGGGTGGGCACACTGAACCAGGTGCTCCAAAACCATTTCTGACCATGGCATCCTTTTTCTTACAACCACCAGCAGCCCCCAGAACCAGGAATGCCCTGCTGTTCCATGTCAGCCTGGCTCCCACCACGTTCAGTCAAGGTCAGGCCGCTCTGGTCTAGCAGGGGTGGGGTGAACGTTCTGCAGCTGAAGAGCCTGGCAATGCTGAACGAAGGAGCTGGGGCATCCCCTTAGGGTGCCAGCCTGGCCACAGGAGGAGCCTGTACCTTGGTGCTCACAGGAGGCAATGTGGCAGTGGCCAACACATGGCCCTTAAGCCCAACCCTTAGTACCTGGGGCTCATGGGAACTTTATTCTGCCACTCTGCATGCAAGTCTCCTCCTCTATAAAACAGGACAGCAATGGCATCCACCTTGTGGAGCACTTAGTTCCTGGCTCCCAGACACTTGCCCTCTAAGTGTTACCTAGAATTATGTTCAAGAATGGAGGCTGAATTTCACTGCTGGAATGCTGAGAGCTGCAGAAACTAACAGGGGCGAGAGGTTTGCTTTGCTTGCTCCACCCCAGGCCTGGGGTGAGTTTTCCTCCAGGGCTTGGTACCCAGGATTTCTCTGCTGCTGTGGGTGGGCAAGAAGGCCCCTCACCCCACACCATGTGCCTGGCTGATTTCCAACTGGAAAGAGCAGCTCAGCAGGGCTTCCAGCCTTGGCTACCTGGCTACTTACTCCCCTAAACCCCAAAGGAACTTTTACTCACAAAGAAGGTGGTAGCTTTATCTCAATCCCACACTAGGGAGACTGGAATGTTAGTGTAATTGCATTTGAAAAGCTGAAGGTGCCTCTGCTCTCTCAGAGAGGGACTTCAGGTAAGGGAGGCCAGAGAGATCTTGAACACCAGTGGTTAAGAGCCTCTTCACAAACCCTTATCTACCTACCAATCAACCCAAATCTAGAAAGCTCAGCCTTTAGGAGATTTTTGTAAAAATCTCTGCAATCCTGTTGGCTGAAAAGCACAGCCAAAATATGAAATATTACTCAAGCTCATTGTCAAGTGAACCAGGGGCAAACTGATTTTATGATGTCTATTTTCTATAAAGCCTTCTCCAACGAGCCTTCTGGAAAGGGAGTGGTAGATTTTGGAGTGTGAAGAATTTTTATTAACAGCAGCTCTTGCCTCTGGAAGAGCCTGACGCCTCTCCCCAGGTGGAGATCCGTTTCCTGCCCCTGTAACGTCCCTGCCCTCAGCTTTGCTCATGCCCCTGGCCCGGAGCTGCCCTGGGGGCCACAGGCTTCCTCCAGCTGGTCATTCTCTATCTTGACCTTCACGCCACGATTAGCAGTAGGTAACTCGAGTCTCACTTTGTATCACACAGGGAATTTCCATTTGGGCGATGTTTGCAGAAATGTAATCTTTTCAGTATGAAACTGCTGATGGTCCCAGAAAATAAAGCCCTCAGCCCAAAGGGACATCAGATTGCTGGGCACGGAGAGCCGAGGCCTGACGGGCTCAGCGTTAATGTGACTTGCCCCATCGACAGGGCAGGAGGGGCTCACACCTCTTCGCCCCAGGAGCCTCCCTCACTCCTGCCTCCTCGCCAAACCCTAGCAGACAGGACAGGAACCACCATTTTATTGTTTCCAAAAAACATGTGTTGAGCATTGGCTGTGGGACAGGTGCTGTGTGAAGTGCTTTTGCCCTAGGGTGATCTACTGCTCACAGTTCCACGGGGTGAGGCCCCTGTTATGGACAAGGAGCCTGAGGCACCTGTGCCCCTTCAGAGGACAGGAACCTCCTCTTTCTTGGGCCAGCTCCATAGGGGAGCACCCTGTGGGGCTGCAAGGTCGGGCACGCATGACTGGGGCTCCTTCCTCACTGTGGTCTCTGGTTCTCCTTCACCATTAAAAAGGTGAAATTACTTTGACTAAAAACGAAATTTCCAAAGGGGGGTTCTGTTTGCCCTTTCCAAAGTCCAATCATTCATCCCCACTAGGAGTGATAGGACCTGGGGCCAGGCTCCAGCCACCCATGCAGGCTGTGCTCCGTGGGTGCTGGGAGGGCTTCCTGTGACACCCTGCTGGGTGACCCTGCTGGGGCCACAGAGCAGGGGCCCTGTGACCAGCCACGGTCTGTGATGCTGCAGGCAGTCCTGAGAGGCAGGCAGGCATGCTCCCAGCATGAGTGACAGGGACACAGAAGAATGCAAGGAGGCAGTTCACAAAACACAATTGCATGGGCTCACAGGAGGGCCAAAAGGGGCCCTGGGGATGCTGCTCCCCTATGCAGGTGAGCACCCCATCTCTCCCCACCTTCCTCCCCACCTGAGGGCGCTGCTTACCTGGCCCTAGCTTGGAGATAGCATATAAAAGATCATAGTTTATGACTGGAGTAGCATCTTCCACTTGTTTCCAACCAACCGGCGGAGAAGCGGGAGGAGAGATCAGAAACTGCTTGTCTGGATTTGGCGGGGCCAGGTGTGAGCTTCCTATGTGTAAGGTCTGAGGACAGAGACAAACACAGGTCACTGGTTGGGAGGGAAGAACTGCGGCAAGACAACAGCACCCAATGGCAGCTGACAGGGGACAGGTGGATCAACGTCCAGGCACCAGAACAGGTGTGGTTCAGGATGACTAGGAACACAGCTGTAAGGGGAAGGCAAAGAGGTATCTGAACTCTGGTTATGGTGCAAACATGATGCCGTCCCTCCCAGGGCTGTGGGACTCACAGGCACGGGGACTGCAAGTAATTAGGCTCGACCCAGACTGCCAGAACATCACCAGAGATGCTTTTAGTATACATGGAAAAAATAAAGCCACTGTTATCGAGGTCAGAAGGGATCTTAGAATCGGTTTTTCCCAGCTCCTCACACCACAAAGGCATATGCTGAAGATGGTGCAGCTCTTCAGGGTCAAGGAGCCAGGGTCCCACCCACCAGGCTCCCAGGCTCCCCCACCCAGCAGGACACCTGCACTTCCCGCCCTGAGGGGCTCCCCACGAGATGCCAAATGTGAGGGAGGAAAAAAATCCACCTTCCAGGAGGTTTAAAGCAATGATAATAAGGAACAATAGCCTATGATCCTAGTTTGATCGTAAACATTTTATCAGTGATTAGAGGGCTGTCCGGAAAGACTTTGCACCGAAAGCTTACCAGTTTAGGTTTTCTTTGCACTTTGATACTCCATTCCCCTTAAATTTTCACAATGAATATGCATTATTCTAACAATCAGAAAGGATCGTGGAAGTGCTAAGTAATTATTTCCATAAAACCTCATCCAGTGCACAAAGGCGTGTACTCCCAGAGGAAGCCCAGGGACCCAAGGTCAAAGCCCAGCCCCGCGCCTCCCAAGGCAGGATGGTGGGGGGGCACCCCACATTTTAATTGACACTCGAAGGGCCCAGCAAGTTTGCCTTGGTCACTTTGAGGAAGAAGAAGCATTCTGGCCCCCTGCCATGGAGTCAGATGAGCTTTATCCCACTGTCAGGAAGCCCTGGACAGGGTCCGTCCTACCCTGGCAAGGGGAGGGGACTCAGAGCCTGATTGGGGACTTGCTTTACCTGGGGAGCAGCATTCTAGAAGCTCCTTTTCCCTCCGCTGACAATCTGTCAGCCTCTGTTAGGACATCAAATGGAACTTTGGGAGCTGCCTGGAAGGTGGGTCACCTGTCCTAATGTCCCCGAGGAGGGATGGAAGGGTGGTGGGCAGGCGAAAAAGCACATCCACTCACGGCTCTCTCCTCCCACCATGGGGCCTTGGGGCCAGGACCTCTGCTAACAGGAGGGTTTCTTAGCACCTGCTACCAGTCTGGTTAACCCACATTTTCCTTTCAAGCCAGGCCTGGCAGCCTTGTGCAATCTGCATAGACATTTGCAGACTCCTCTACTGAATGCCCTGGGAACCTGCAGGAGCAGGAACCACTCTGGTCTGCTCAGACTGGAGTGGGTTTTAGCCCCAACCCTAGAGAAAAATCATGGACACCAGCTGCACAAATCTTAGGGGCTTGAGTAGCCCACACTGCTGTGCCCCACAAGCTTCCCGAATAAACAGGAAAAGCATTTCTGATCCCATCGTTATCAACCCCAGAGCATCAGGGGCTATTTCTGAAGTTGCTTTCAAATACACCTTGGTGTCTTCTGAAAATAGCTGAGACACGGAAAATTCAGAGTATGAATTTTGCCTTTCTCAAGATGAATTCTTGGCGTTTCCAATCAATGTACAACTTAAGGTATAAGCTACTTTAAAACAGGGCGGGAGGCAGAAGGGAGAAGCGTGTATAGCAATGAACCTGACTCACCTGAGCGAAATATAACTTCATTTCCTTTCCCAGAAACTCGGTCTTGTGCAGCTGGAGTCGGGCATCTGCGGCAGATAAGGGGTTGCTGAAGTTTATTCTGACTCTTTTGAAGCTCTTAAAATACTGAAAGGTGATGTCCTTGTCATATGTCCTAAAGAGGGCCTCAAATTTGGCCTGAAAAATAAAAATAAAAACAAAAGAGGTTAACATTTACCTGCATATGACCTTTAACTACAATGACATCATTACATTTCTTATTGAGGAAGTGAATTGTCAATCATTCCAAGAATTCCTAACTTCTTCCATAGGGAAAAGCCGTTCCCCTCCTAGAGGATAATGTCCTTTTAGTCCTAGTACAGGTAACTTTACCAGAAGGTAAGAAGGGATGATTTACTAAATTCATTTAATCACAGAACAACCACCAATACAAACACTTCTTATGGTAACAGAAACATTCTTTCTAAAGTAGAATGAGCATTTTCCAAAGAGGTACAATTCTTATGTCCTATGACCTTTCCTAGTGAGCCAACTCCAATCCCGCCACTTAGCTCAGGGCAATGCTGTGTTCACCAAATATTTCTTTAGGGCTTAAAAGCATTGCAGCTAATTTGAAAACAAACAAACAAACAAACAAAAAAAACTTTTATGAAATTAATAAAAGTCTTGCATTTCTTAAAAGAAGTAGTTTTTAAGAATTCTCGCTATTGTTTTTATCTCAGTCTGTTATTTTTTAACTCTCTAAAATGACAGTGTTTTAAAAATTAATGTATCGCAGATGGACCCTTTTCTGCGTGCTGACTTTAATATAGGTGCACACCTTGCTCTAGTGCTACAAGGGGTAGTGAAAATAAGGAAATGTCAGGCGTTCTTACAATGAAAAGCCCAAGTTGGGGGATTACAAGTTCAGGTTCAGGAAACGGCTCATCAGCCTCTTGGGAAAGGCTCGGAGCAGCCCCTGGGCAGGGTCCTGGGGTTGGGGTGGGGAGCAGGAGCCCAGGGCAATTCTCAGGATTCCTCCCAGAGAGGGAGCTAGCTGGACGAAGCATCAAGGAAGACTGCATGGGCTTCTATTCGCCCTGTTTTCTGAGTCTTTTTACCAGACAAAACTCTTAGGACGGGGGCGGGACCCCATGTGAAACGCAAAAGGGCTGGCCGAGAAGAAGGGGTGACCCAGAGCCTGGGACCCGAGCCACCGTCCCTCTGCACAGAAGAGCAGCCAGAGCCCACCAGGTACCCTGGAAAACCCATGGCAAGCGCAGTGTTTCTACAGAGGGAGTGAGGATTCGGAGACCATCTTCCGGAATATTCACTGCTAGAAAGCTCAGGAAGGCACAGGCAGTGATGCCTGCGCCACGCAGGCTGTGGGTAGGAATGAGGCAGTCTGTCTCCACCAGGCAGGTCGTTAAGGAGGACGTGCAACAACCCACAGCCCTGCTCTCCTTGCACTCCCTGGCTCGTCTTCAGTTTACGAACATGTCTGTGACTTTCCCAGGGGCGGCTCCGCGGAGGCCTGGCGGCACGTTTGCTCTGGCCACCTCTGGCTTTTTTCCCTGCCTCTCTCCAGCACGGGCACGTTGCTGGCGTAAGGTTGGCTGTGCAAATTTGGAATTTCACATGAGCTCATCAATAGGCACCGTGACCAACTGTGTAGTTTTGAAGTTATGATTCAGAATTTGGGAGAGATGACTTTGTCGAATATTTTTAGAATACAGATCAGGGCTCGGGATCAAAGCAAAAGAGAACTCACATTATCTTTTAAACCTAGATTAATATTATGCCATTCTCTTATAAAATAATCTTATTTGTCCTAATAACTGATATCTAGTTATTGGATTGCATCTCTATGTAATTAAAAAATAATGATTTGACTCATGTAAGGTTAATATTTAATACACTGACATTGTAGTATTTTAAAAATAGAGAATGTTCTACAATCAAAAACTACGGTCCAAGCCCACAAGCATCATATACAATATGGAGTTAAATTTGATTAAAAAAAAAAAAAAAAACCTTCACATGTCCCAGTATGGCTTTGGGTATAAAGTAGATGACACAAACACCACCCCCAAATAGAACATACAGGATTCATTCATATATGATATTATTAAAGATCAATGACTGGGTAGCTACAGATGAAAAATCTTACATTGTAATCAAATGAAAGAGAAAAGTATAGTGATTAAAATTACTAATTATATTAATCACTATCACTGAGAGCTGCTGCCCAGGAGGCGTATTGATCCCACACTTAATTTATCCAGTTTTATTATTTGCTATGGCTGCATTTTCCCTAGCTAGAGAAATCTGAAAGCTTAAGGACAGGCCCTTATAATTCCTTCAAACATATAAATATCTCTACAATATTTATTTCCTGAGCTGAACTCAAATTATTCTGAACTCTACCTGTAAAAGTAAAATGTTTTATTCACTGTCAGAAGCGACCTCCCTCTGAAGAGCTTCCTTACAACATACACAGAGTGAAAAACACACAATGCCAAACGCCGCCTTACTAGTTAGTTGGTCCAGGAACCTGGATGTTTTCTAATGTTGAGATCTTTAAAAATTTCTTCACAGTGAATTCCTCAGGCAACAGCTTTTAATTCTCAAAGCTCCAAATGCTTTGGATTTATTTCAAAACCCCCAAACCCACTAGAGAGCCACATACCCCCAAGTATTTCAGTTAACAGTCGTCCTCATTAGCATAATGCTTTGAAAGCTCTCAAAAATCACGTTATATTAAGAAGCCTTACCCTGGTTTCACTTTCGCTGAAGATATCACTGTTTGCCACACAGGCAATCAGGGAGCTAAAACTGTAGTTAAAGTTTCTAAAATGCATCTTGCTTTCTTACAGCAAAAGCACTAGAGAGCGGCGCAGTCAAGTCCCAAGTGAGATTCCTTTCCAAGAGGCTGGAAGTTCTTTCTTGAGCCAGCACTTATAAAGCACCAAGGGCCAGCCCCCTGGGAAAAAAAAAAAAAAAGCACAGCTTCCAGAGCATCCTGTTTGGACAGCAAATTCCTGAGTCAAGTCCTGCATGCTTGCAGGCAGACAGGGACAAAGTGTAAGTTTCTACTGGAAAGAGGTGACGTCAACACCTTAGTCATTTTCCCTATGCTAATTAACTTTGCTTGGGGAGAATGGAAAAAACAGCTGAGGTTTGCTTCCCAGCTGCTTTATCAACCCTCTTGCAGCATAGTTTCCACTGGTAGTAATTCCATTCAGCCACTCAGACAACACGCTCCCCGGCTGAATGGGACGGCCCTTCTTAAGATGGAAAATGTTACAGAAGAAAAAGGACGAAGGTCTGGGGCAATAAACAGCAATTAGCCTCCAGGGAAGTTTAAGGCTTTGGGAGACCTGGAAACCAAAGTCTTGGTGAGTTGCTTGATCCTTGTAATTTCCTGAAAACCTCAATCAAAGTTTCAATATTGGGGCAGTAGAGAAAACATTTTGAAATCTGTCTTGGTCAATAAACTGTTTTTAAAGAAAAAAAGTGGGATTCGTTTTGAAATGTAGGTTGTTTTTTTTTTTCTCCCCAGTTGAACTTTATTGGATGAATGTCCCAATTCCCACTTTGTATTCCACAGTGGGATGGTGAGAAAAGATCCTAAAGCAATCCTGGGAGTTTCATTTGAAAACTTTATTACGGTAATTTGAGAACTGGGAATATGCAACACTTTGATCATTTTCTAAGGGCTACTGAATTCAGGCAAAGATACAAAGACGCTTTAGAAAATCTAGTCTTAGAAATTGAGAAAAGAAACATCAAGAGGTCCTGCTTAGAGACTCATAGACCAAACGTTTTAAAAAAAAAAAATAGGAAAGGAAGAAGGAATAGAAAGAATGTGCACTACAATTGAAAGCTAAGACGCAGGTAAGATGCCTGGTCTGAAGAGGTACACTGTGATATAGGACTGACTCCAGTGCTTCCAAGGCGTTGCAACTCCAGAAAATTCTAAGCACTTAACCAGCTCAGATCCCTACTGCACTGGAATCCTAGGTACTTCCCACTCTCTTCAATTTCATTATCGCCTAAAGGCACTCAAGTTATTGGAGTTATTCTAGTTTAGGGGCACACAGGGACAGCTCTTAAGCTTCTAAAAGTTAAATGGAGCCCTACCATTCACATTCAAAAGTTAACTTCAAAGAATCGTTCAAGTCAGCCAATAATTAAAAAGAATATATGCAACAGGAAAAAACAAAGCAGAGCATTTATCTTTCCAAAAAAGGAAAAGCAAAGTCTTCCTGGATGAGCGAGTGTTGCTTAATTTCGATGCATGGTCCCTTGCTGCCAACTGTAGAGTTATGTAAGAAACCAGTTATAGTTGTTTGCTTTGCCAAATTACCCACAACTCCCGACCCAAGATACATAGATGCATATATTCTAACAGAGTTTAGAACACTGAACAGCGTGGTATGCATCAAACACCAGGGGGGAGTGGTCCTACTGGATGGTGCTCCGAGATGGAGAGCATGTAGTTGGGGGCACTGCATTTTCAGTGCAGGGAGTCTCAGCTCTGGGTCCTGTGTCCTGGGCACGTGCAGACTGTGGTAGTGGTGGGACGTAGGGGACAGCACTGCATTTCAGTCCTCCATATGGGCTGGGGACCTCTCTGAAGCTCCCTCCATCCTCTCCAAACCTTTGCCTCCTTTCTCTTTCTCCTGGCGTCCACCTGGGCAATTGCATTAAAGGTGATCACAGGAGGCAACAGAGGCTAATTTTACTGTCTGATTCTTTTTTTAAATCATGACATAAAGCTCCAGTGCATTTTTGTGGGCAAGTCTGGAACATTTCTGTTCATCTGAGACAACAGCATGGGCTCACCCAAATTTACAATTTTGATTTCATTATATGGATTTAAAAAAAAAAAAAGAAGAACAGTGAGGTATTTGAAGAGTATTCAACTGTCTTTGCTCAGACAGATCTTTCACCAGGGCTGCCCTCAAAGCCCAACAAAACGTGTAATTTGGGACCTGCCTTTAAACTGATCAGCTCCATCTGAATCGAATTTAGTGAGCTTGAGCACTTCCATTTTTAGATCAGGAATAGGAGCAGATCAAAGTGGTGGCTGTGATTTTGTAGGAGACTGGAACGGAGGCTTCCTGGCAAAAAATCACCGGGGTTGCAAAATGCCCCAGAGCCCTGGCCCAGAAGGGAGGTCACCTAGGATCTGCCACCTTGGGCTTCCTCGGCTACAAAGCAAGAGGTGTGGAGCGGACTCGAGTTTTCAAAACGTGTCATGCCGAGTAGCACCGATCCTCAGTGGTGCTCAGACACCCCACTGGCCAATGGGACAGAGCACCGGGTCTCCTGGGACACCTGTCCCCAAACCCAGAGGTAAGATTGCTTTATGCTCATCCCAATTCCCCTCATCTGCTAATCTGGTAATTCTTGTTAAGAATGTCTATTCTTAGACTGCAGTTCTAGTGTACATGAACTTGGCTTTCTAAAGGTCCTATGCAAAAGAATTTACTTTGCCAATACTGACTTTCCCCACTGAGAATAAACATTGACCCGAAGCAAGGCTTTGAAAAGTTGACTTTCCTACTTGTATCTTCCTTGTGGTTTGGGAGACAAGTACATTCTTGACTGTTGTTCGCCAGTCGATGGAAGTGATTTGAAGAAAGAAGTGCCCACAGCAGTGTCCCATGAGAGCTCTTGAAAAGCATACTAAAAATTGCACTCAACACAGTAAAACTGAAAGCAGAAGTTAAAAAAAGAAATGAAATGCTTTCGTTGACTCAAAGCTTTAGATGTTTTGCATTTCTTCCATTCCCACCATAAAAGTCATAAACGAATCTCTATAACTTGCATTTGCCTCTCGGGCTCCGAGCAGCTAGAGCATATTTTCATTAAGAAGTTTCTATTTTCGGTGGGGGAAAATTAACGTTTATGATGAATTCCATCCTTCTCATTACAGCATTCCTGAAGCATAGTTCAGATGACCTCAGCACGTCCGTCACAAACCCCAAGGAGTTGCCAACTGCACCAAGAATGTGCCACCTGTGAAACTTTCTACACAATGAATGGGCTGAAGAGGGAAACCGAGTTCTGACTTAGACGTGCAAACCGTGCAAACCAACCCAGAGCAGAGAACAAGGCAATTTGCAACAGATCTCTCCTGAAGGCAAATGACAACACACTCCATTGAGCTAATAATGGTGTCAGCGCATTTGTCCTGAAGGCTGATGAAACTGACATTTCATTTCAGGTTTTCACTTCTGAGATACTGGAGTAGCTTTATTGCTACTTAATATTTATAGCCCTTCCCTATATAATGTGGCACATTGTTCTCCCAAACCTAAGTTACTATATAAAAAATTTTTTAAAATCCCCAAACTAAAACCACAAGGGCTTGCTCTCTTCCTCATCTTTGCCACGTCACAGTCTACAAGGTGTTACAAACTGAGGAGAGTATTCTTGTCAAATGGATTAATATCAAATCCAGAGTTGTGGTGAGGATTGGACAGCGGGAGGCAAAGGGCCTAGCACAGTGCCTGCAACACAGCCGGTGGCTGAAGGGTGCCCGTTGCCTTTCTGTTTCCCATTTCACTAATAATGATACTGAGGTTCAGAGTGGCACTCTGTGTTTGAAAGAACCAGAACTCATCCTGGTCTTTTGTTTGTAGAGTCCACGCTTGGTCCAGTGTGCTTTGATATCGTAGCTTATTTCCCCATCTCTCTGCGTGGTCCAGGGCGTCTTGGATGTCCTCCTCCCTGTGTGCCCTGCAGTCAGTGGAAAGTTCTGTAGGTTCTTGGTAGCACCCTTCACTTTGCACACCACTCCAGGCGGCCCCCCACAACGGCGATACCTTTCTAAATGAACTCACTGTGGCTGATTTCTTAGTGCTCCAACACAGTGTGCAATTCCCACACATAAAACTCCCTGAAGCTGACCGAGTGCGATCACATTCCTCTCCTACCATAGCAACTTCAGTGATAAGCAGTCCCCGTCTTGTTCGGGCAGCCTGCTGGGAACACCTTCCTCCCGCCGAGTTCAAGGCTGTCCCGTGTCCTGCCAGTGCTGCTCTCACCTTTACGCCCCCGACAACACAATCTCCCCTCCTCCCCAGAGTCGCTGCTCTTGCCTCCACCTCCCTGGATTATCCATCTTTCCTCCCCCTTCTTTTCCTTCTTTTTTTTTTTATTTGAAGATTGAGCTCAGGTATGTCGTTTTCCAGGAAGCCAACCGTGACCACCCTACTAAAGAGAAAAATTATTCAGTGATGCTTGTTAAAGGCAGGCAAGGAAGACTTTATTCAGGACCACTGCGACAGGTATAGGGACCACCGCGATGGGGTCTTGCAGTGGGGGAGAGAGATTGGGGGCTTAACTCCAAAAGCAGCACGGGCAAGTGGGGACTTATACCCAAGGAGCAGGGGGTGGTCAGTGATGGAAAATTACTAAGAGGAAACATCGGGGGGAAGGAGGACTCTGGCTAAACCACCCAGCAGGAGTCTTGCAGAACACAGGCCAGCACGATCAGACGTCACCCGGAGGGGGGGTGGTGGTGGCGAATGAGGAACCTGATCAGATATCGAGGGTGATCAGATCTCGGGGGTGCAGGGTTCTTGCTAAGCTGATTTAGTAGGACTCTTTTGCTAAAACCGGATTTTACAAGGAAGTGCACAGGTGGGCCTAGGAGAAGGTTCAGAAGCCTGTCTAAAGTTTGGCCAAGCAAGGAATCCTTGTCACCCCAAACCCACTCAGACACCCTCACCCAAGGTTAGTTTGGCTCTCCCCAAACGTCCTCATCTGTCCGTGGCATCGTGCTCGTTTCAGTGTCTGTGCGCTGTGACTGTCCTCGCACCTGATGCCTGAGTCTAACCCGTCAGCCCTTGAAAGCTTAGCCCCTGTGTTAGGCCACTTGCTAGCCTCCGTGCCTGCCACAAAACCGTCTCTCAAAGATGCCTGTTGAAGGAACAGACTGATTTCTTTCTCCCTGTAACTGTCATTCATTGGTTCTAGTTTGATCATATACAACCAACAACCAGGCTGATTTCTTTTTGACACAAGAGTCAAACATTTGAGGACATATATCATCTCATGTCATGTCATTCGCATATTCATTCATTTGTTCATTTGGCCAGCAAATATTTAATTAGTAGCCTTCTATTATACATGACAAGTATGATTATAGATACTAAGGAAAAGAATAGACAAACGAAGTGTAAACCCCACCATCGGGAAGATTATAATTTTGGATAGTTTGCCTGGATCTTACCTCTTCCATTGCAAATTCCAACCCGCCCACCTCATCAGTCTCGTTTATTTATTCAGTGGAGACAGGGTCTCGCTGTGTTGCCCGGGCTGGCCTTGAATTCCTGGGCTCACGGGATCCTCCCACCTCAGCCTCCTGAGTTGCTGGGATGACAGATGCCACGTGGCACCGGCAAATCATGAGTCTTATTTAAACAGATATTTTTAAAAGCTTGGTAACAAGTTCACATGATCAAAATAACATAAAAGTCAGTAGGATCCATTGAGAAACCTCATCCTGTCCCTGTCTACTCCATTCCCACTCTGCCTGCTATGGGTAACCACATTTTTTTAAACTTATTTTTTATTATTTTGGTATTTCTCTATGCAAATAAAAGCATATGATTATATTTTCTTATTTCCTCCGTTTTAAATAAATAACAGGTAACACGCTATTAAAAAACACATACACACAAAACGTCAGTGACTTCCCACTGCTCCTGAGGTTGAAGACGAGCCATCTGGTCCATACTCATTCACTCATTCATCCATTCATTCATTCATTTGCCCAAACACTATCCCAGGTCTTAGGGATTCAAAGATGGACAAAACAGACAAAGCTCCCTGCCTTCTTGGAGCCTACATTCTAGAGGGGGAGAAAAGATAATAAACAAGATAAACGGGTACAGTATATGGCATGCTGAGACAGTGATGGGTGTGGGGTAAAGCAGGAGGGATAGGAAAAGCTGGGAAGGGGATGTGGGAAGCAAGCCTGGCCAGGAAAGGCATCCTTGAGAAGGTGACAAGTGAACGTGTGAGGACCTGAAGGAGGTGGGAAGTGCTGGGGAACAGCAGATGCAAAGGCCCTGTGGCAGGAGTATCCTGGAACACTGCAGGCCAGCTAGGAAGCTCTGGCTGGCTGCCCAGGAGGAACGTGAAGAAAGTTGCTGGGAACGAGGACAAGAGAGAGCTTTAGCACTGGAAGGACCCTGGCTCGTCTTCTATTGAGGTGGGGGGTCTTCAGAGCATGTTGAGTGGAGGAGGAGTGTGGGCTGTCATGACATGATTTCCATATAGCAGAACCACTCCGGTGCCCATGTCCAGAATGCAGCAAAGGAGCAGGGAGGAAGTTAGAGCAAACAGGGCAGTGAGACCTTCTGCTCTGGCCAGATGTCCATGGCTCCCCTTGGGACACCCTCTGCTGTGCCCACTTTCTGCAGTTCCCTCAGCTGCCTCCTCCCCCGTCTCATCTCTGCCTGCAGAACTCCTATGCATCCTTCAAAGCCTATCACAAAGGCCACTCCTCCAGGATTAAAAAGCCCCTCCCCACTAAATGTTCTCACTTGGCAGCCTTCCTACTACAGTGAAAGCTTCATGAGAACGATGGTGCTCCTTGTGCAGCTCCCTGGAGATGCAGACAAATGCTCACAGATATTCAGAGAACTGCACCAGGGAGGGCCCATCTGATGCTGGCCAAGAGCCAGAATTTACCAGGGCACCTAAGGGCCGTGGCTGTTGGTGTTACCGGCTGAAGGGCACCGTTTGTCTTCGGTTTGAGCCAAGGCCAAGAGTGTTGGTGAAGGCACTTGCTCCTAGGCCTCAAGGAAAGTGCTGTGCCCAGGGGCCACATGCTTGCTCAGTCACATTCTCAGATGTACTTTCCATGTCCTTGCTGTGCGGGGCCTCTCGGGATGTCCAAGCACTGGACTACACCATCACCTGGAGACCCTGAGGACCCACGACATGGGAGGCTACAGAGGGCTGTGTTCTTCTCATGGGTCCCCTGCAGTGGTCTCCAGCACAATCCTTTGCCATGAAGGAAGAACAAATTCAAGTGAACATACGTTTACCTTGTCTTTTTTAAATGCTTATTTTTAGGGCATGTTTTATAAGGTGTACCATACATAGCAGAATTTGTACAGAATTTACAAATAAAACGCTTTACTGGCAGATGTACTATAAAACCTTTTACCAAGGAGGTTCATGATCAAAAACATTTGGAGACCATTTGTCTAAGCAGTAGTGTGATTAAGTTTGCAATTTTCTTTAGGGTTCTTCATGACGAGCGTGTGTAAGAAAGAGAACAGAAAAAAATATTCTTCTTTTTGAAGCATTCCTTCTTTAAAGGAATTTCTATTTTTGTTCACTTTTAGGGTAATCAGGGAATGGGCTCAGGAATTTATTGCTTTAGTATTGCTTTATTACTGGAAAAATCTGCTTGGCCACAGGGAAGGGCCACCAATTCAAAGAAAATGTAAAGCAAAGCAGATAACCTTTTTTTCTGAAGGGTTTTAAAGGTTTTAACTAGAATGCCCTAGGAAAAAAGGGAGGCATTGGTTCTCCAACTACAGACAATGACAACCAAGAATTCAAAATGTGAAATAAGAAAATATTCTTTAAAAAAAACACTTTTAAGTTTAATAAGCATTACTCTTCCACAGGAAAACAAAAGAAAGGATGGCAGATACCTAATGCTTTGAGAAAAAAAAATACAAAAGCCTGAAATATCATTTGATACGTTGATTAAATTTGTATAAGAGAATTTACCAATAATTTGTATTTCTGGGATAATACAGAACTTTCAATTCCTTAAAGAAAAAAATGTGGGTGGCTTATTTATGCCAGTGCCCAAA
Source organism: Eulemur rufifrons (assembly GCF_041146395.1). NCBI lineage: Eukaryota > Metazoa > Chordata > Mammalia > Primates > Lemuridae > Eulemur > Eulemur rufifrons. The sequence goes on along the minus strand of NC_090989.1, from coordinate 10,470,842 downwards.
ATGATGAATGCAATGGTGCCCTAAATTCATATTGTTTCAAAGGTGAAAATGCTGAACACATCTTTTAACAGAATGGCAATCATGATCTGTTAGAGCTTAAGGTGAAAATAAAGAAAAATTGCAATCATCTAAAAACAAAACAAAAACAAAAAAGAAAGAAAGAAAACGGAAAAAAGAAAAGTCATCAATCTACCGGGGGAAAAGTCGAGAGGAAGAGTGTGTACAAATTTATACCTTAAGATAGAGGTCACAGCTCATACCAGATTTCATCTTGTTTGTTAAATTCCTTGTGCGCCGGAATCCCATTAACTTGTTTCCTTATTACCTCAATCTTTCCTTGGTACACACAGTTAACCACCTTCTGTAACTTCTTGGAAAAGCCATGCTTGCAATGTTTTAGATGAAAAAATAGCCATAGGCAAATCAAAACTATACTTAATGACTTGGAGACCAGCAGATGAGGATTAAGGAAAGTAACATTTACCTAGAGATTACTGGGGCCAAAGCCATCCTAATTAATCATTCCTTATTTGCTCTCGTTAGTACGTTTCTTTCCAGATCCACCTTGCTTTAATTACCGATTTTAACTTCTGCTTTGATGCTGTTCTCAGCCAGGGGCACAAATACTGTGGTGGCAGAAACCTGGGCAAGGACTGTCGCCCAGGAGTGGGCTAGCCGTGGTCCACTCCTGGGCCACGGATCACCAGCGGCTGGTCACCCCTCATTCCAGCGCTAATCGGTTGGTTCAACCTCAACAAGTCAATCCTTTGCATTCAAAGTATGAGTTCGACCCCCTGGTGTTAATACCACCTGCAAAGCCTCGTTCCTTCTCTTGCAGTATTTCAAACTCCTCTCGGAAGAACTGACACGACTTCCCCCTGGCCAGGAGGTGCGGATCTCATTCTGGGAGGTTCTCCCAGGGAGCCCGGCAGTGCTGGGGACCAGGCACACACCACACCCATGCCTGGAAGGCACTGGCTGCACTTAAGCAGATCAAACCGTACTATCAGTCGGTCATGGAGGAAAGGGAAAAAACAGGCAAGATTGAAATCTTTCTATACCGAATAGAAAACACAGTTCTCAATGACTTCGCTAAGCAGAGTCCATATCCACACCCAGTTTTAAAACTCAGGAGGCAGCTTGGAAGTAGTTATTTTTTTTTTTGCCAATTGCTGGGAGAAAAGCGTGTCATGGACTCTTACCTACTATTTCCATTACCATCCACACGCCCTGTTTCCTCGTCTGTGGCTGAGAAGCACCAGCGGGGCCATCGCTTGTGCCGCCTTACACTCCCATGGCGTGCCTTGCTGATGACTGGAAAGCTGGCTGGTAAGTTGCATGAGGAAGCGTGTCCTGTCCTGCTCATGAGGGCAACGCAACGGCTCAAAACACACTCAACAAACTATAAATACAGAACGAACACGGCGACTTGGATATCATCACTCACCAGCAAAAAAGAGAACAATTGTGCCAATTTTATTCATCAGGAAAATCTGGGAGTTCACGTCAAGTGACTCACACGTAAGAGCTGTCTGTCCCCTTTCCGCCAGGCCTAGCATGGGCCGGTTAGTTCACTGGCGGTGAACGGGGAGCCCTCCAGCACTAAAACAATTTGTCAATATTTAAAAATTAAGAGGTTTCACATAGAAATAGAATTTCTGACTTTTTGGGGGGGGAATGGGGACATGGCAACACCGGGCCCAGGGTCCAGACCCGTGTTCTCTAAATACCAGCGGCCCCTCCGCCGATTACCACCCAAAGGCATCTGCAGTTTTGGCCTCTACCTTAATTCAGGAACTCATCAAAAACAGATTAGTCACCTGCTCGTGCCAGGCTCTGTGCGAGGCGCTGGGGTCACAGGTGCTGGGGTCACAGCTACCCCAGACCCATGGCTCAACTGTTCTACCACAAATAATCTACACCAAATTATACATTTAGAGAGTGTGGCCCTCACTCCCACACCACAGTTCTTTACACACACACACACACACACACACACGTACACACGTGCATTTTTTTTTTTTTTTTTTGCCTGGCCCCTTCACGGGCACAAACGTCCCCATGGGTGCCTCCCTGGGCATTTGCAAAATGTTCTCTCCTACTTCTCACATGCTGTAAATGCCAGGGAACGGTGGAGACATAGCTATAGAGGTGACCTAGATTCTGCTCATATATATATATAAACCATGCTTTATACGGTTTCTTTAGCACTTATTACCGAGACATGCCTGGGCCATACCAGGGTGGTAGACAGCATGCCTGAGAATCCAAACCATAATTCACTTACACATCTCTAGAGAATTAGCTTACGATCAATGAAGGCAGGAAAGGTTTTGTCACCGCCAGCAACAGAAGACACAGCAAGATGACCTAAAAGTAGCCTGAGAGGCAGGTGTTTTCAGGGTGAGGTGTTTAGGTAGCTTTTTAAAAGACCATTTTAGAAAGGATAGCATTTTAAACTGCTCTTGTAAAAATCTACGATACTGTTTGTTTCTTATGTTGAAAATAACTGTTAGGAACATTATGCCTGATGTCATCCTTTTAAGAAACCCTCCCTGTTAGTCTGAGCCATCTTGGGCTCTTCTGTCCTGAGGGAAGTCACAGTGGCACTACTGCTGTCTGTAGAGGTGAAATTATGTGGCACATACAGTGGTTAACCCCCAACCAACCGAACCCCCCAGGCACCCAGCCGTCACCGGCTGCTTCCAGACGCTGAGACGGAGGTTCTTATGCGGGAGGTTATTAGGGAGAAGAGGATGGGGGAGGTGGGACTTGGCAGAGGGAGAGTGAGCTACGATGCCTAGTGGAAGCTGCCCCTCCCTGGAGCAGGAGGGCTGAGCCTCGATACCCCCACATGGTCAGTTCTGGGATAGGGGCCACCCCAAGAAGGGCCAGAACCTGGGAGAGGTGGCTCTGCTCGGCCGAGGCAATACCCAGTGGGGCTGACTGTGGCTGGGGGATAAATTCTTTTTTCCTGAAGGGACCTGGGGCGTGTCACTGTGACCAATGCGCCAACCAATTAACCAACCAACAGTGAGACCCAGGTTCAAGGAATTCGAAGGCTCCAAAGACTTGTACCCTAAGTTCATCATGTGGAATCTCTCAGAAATCTGACAGCCTTTAACCTGGACACCATGAAAATCCTACTGATCCCACTCCAAATCATAGCTCATCTGTCCATGTAAGGAGCTTCAAAAGGAACCTGGGTAAAACGAGTAGTAAACTCAACAGTTTAAACTTTCAGCATACAACACATCAACCAAAACCCTGAATATTGACCCAATAATTTCACTGCTAGGATTTTATTCTAAGGAAACCCTCATGACAGTGGGCAAAGATTTAGATGCAAATATGTTCCCACAAGGCAAACAAAATGTCATGCAAATAATATATTTTTATGCAAATAAAATATCATGATAAATGACCAGATAATAAATATGTTAAATCTATTTGGTAGACTGTAGAAGCACTCACAGTTCAGGAGGTGAAAGCTATTTAATGATGTAAAAAGACATTCAAGACTTGCTGTTAAGAGGAAAAAGCAGGTTACAAAGCAATGTTTACTGCTGTGACTCTAATTTGGTGAAAAGAAAGAATGTGTGCTATAGTATTAAAGAAGATTGCAGTGTTTTACTTTTTGCTTATTTGGATTTACCAGAATTTCCACAGTGAACCTTTATTACTTTTATAACAACAAAAAAGTTTTTGTCCCCCCCCCCCCAATGTTGTACCTCTGTGGTCAGGGTAAGTGCAGTTAACAGACACACCATGTAAAGTTAAAGCGTAGCTGGAGGGAAAACCTGCCTGCCTCTTTTTTGCATAGGGATTTGGTATCATGGCTTTTAATTTGTTTGCACTATATTATGCACAATCCCATAACTGTCATTTTTAACCCATTAATATTTTGGAATGCCAGGTATTGAAAGAATCCCTTTTTTACCTAAATACCTCTAAAAACAGGGATTTCACTAGAAAATATTGATTTTGCTTTTCTTTGGTGGCCTCTCCTGTCTTTATCTAGAGAAACACCCGACTCATCGGTTGTGCTGGCTGAGCCGTTCTCAGTGGGGTCAGGGCTGTGTGGGTGCCATGAGAACAGTCATCTGGTTGTGTCCTGCTGTGTAGCTGAGCCCAATTCTGCACCAGTGTGAGCAAAGCCCACAAAGCACATTGTGCAGGCCCCGAAGTGTGGCCAGCAGGGAGTATCTGGCATTTTCTGGGAAACCTCTCAGCCGGGCATTGCAAATGATCCCAGCACCATGCGTTCTCTGAGCAAAACTACTGAATTCTTTCTCGTCATTGCCTTGTCCCTAAATCTACTCCTTCCTTGTCTGCACTATTTTCTCCATTCTTCTTGCTGTCCCTGAATCACATCCAGGCCCTCCCCTTTCTCCTGGGAGGGCCCCTTCCTCTGAATCTCCCTTCTAACAAGACTGGAATGTTATCTAATAAATGTTTTCCCATTACTGAATTAATGATAGCAACTGTTTAACATATAAGGCCTTCCAGAGATTTGTATCTAATCAGCAAATTCTGGAGATCAAAGTCTCAACCCCAAAGGAATGCAGCGCTAAGGGGAATTCAAGGCAGCAAGTCAGTTACAGGGGAAAATTCCCCGCACAGGTGGGCTCTTCTGGGGCTGGGTGTTGCCTACCTGGAGAGGAAACACCTATTGTTCTAGCACCTACACTGCACAGAGTCTTGTGTGGGCTGATTGGGGTTAAAAACAGACTTCCAGGCCTAAAGGAAAATCACTCATTTCTCTCTTCATCCAACCACCATTTATGAAGGATCTGCCATGGGCCTTCTCGAACCACAGGACTGGGTCAGATTACTCCTATTATATATTCTTGTAACACCAGGAACCTCTAGTTCTTAGCATTTATCACATTTTGATTGATTTCCTCCACTAAACTAAGGGCAGACCATGCCACAGACCCTGGAACACTTAAAACTCTCCATAAATAAATGCATGCGGCTAAGTACCTGACTTCACGGGAGACACAGAGAGGAGAGCAGTACGGTTATTCCTTCAAAAAGCTCACATTCAAACCAATCAAGAAATACTCACTAAGCCAATACCAGGCGCTCAGTACTCTACTAGAGGCTCCAAAAGCCTAAGACGTAGTTCCTGCCCCTGAATGGGCTTAACATTCAAGCCTGGGAGACATGACTGCAACTCTAGGGGTGAGGTAATATAAATGATCTCTCTTGTGTGCTGCAGACACTCAGAGCTCAGGATAGTAGAGGGTGGTGATCAGAAAAGGCTAGTCTAGTATGTCACAATCCCATCTCAACCTCCAATTAGTCCAGTTGCAACAAGTCCTGCAGATAAAGGACTCAAGAATAGGGTTAGATTTTAAATGAGTAGGAAAAGGATATATCCCTGCATTTTCTTATGACTACCTAAAAAAAAAAAAAAAAAAAAGGTATTAGGAAAGTTAACAGTTTCTTCATTCACTATCATACAACATCAAATAAGGAGCTGCTTTTATTACAGGACATACACACTGTATCCATTTTGAACAAATTTCTTTGCTTGTCTGCATTTATGCATGGCATTGGCTAAGTGCTAGTATCTGTTAACTGATGTCCTGGGAAATCCTGCCTTTGCATATTTTGTTTTTAAAATAAAAACAATTCCTGCAACACATTTTTTACATTTTGGTAAGAACATTAAAATAAATAAATATATTAGACAAACTCTTCTGTTAGACCATACTCCCAAATATGGGCTTAGAGAATAACGTACCCTTAAATGGGTATGGGGTGGGGAGGACGCCGTGGGTGGTGTGGTGGGATGTTGCAGGCAGCGATGATAATACAATCATGGCAGATTGAATTCTCTGAAGATGGCTGCAACACTGGCTGCTATCCCACATGCCCTTGTAGAGCCTAGCCATTCCCCTGTCAGGAAGTAGAATGTACGTCCCCTGCCCTTGAACGCAGAGGGCCTTTGTGAGGGCCTCAACCAATACTATATGGTGGGAAAGACAGCATGTGACTTCCAAGGCTAGGTCATAAAAAGCCATGCATTCTTCCTTGCTCTCTTGGGACACTTCCTCCTGGACTCAGTCTCCATGCTGTTAGGAAGCCCAAGCAGCCTACATGGAGAGGAACTGAGGTCCCCGGCACAAAGCCCAGGCTGTGCTCCCAAGTGACAGCCAGCACAACTTGCTGGCCATGTGAGTGTGACACCTTGGGAGTGGACCCTCCATTCCCAGGCCAAGCAAACCCAGTGATGCCACGCAGAGGAGAGAAGAACCATGTCAGCACAAGTTACAGATTCCTTGATAGATGACTGCTGCCATTTTAAGCCACTAAGTTTTGGGTGGCTTGTTTTGCAGCAATAGTAACTAGAACAGCATTTCAGAGATGGGCAGACGTGGCAAGGGTTGTAACTAATTAGACCTGGAAGGCAAGGTCAAAGTGATTAACTGCTTCTGCACGTGAGAGCCCAGAAGGAGAGGAGGGTCCTTAACAGGAAGAATGGGAGTAAGGGGAAGGGGAGGTGGTGGGTTTGGCTTCTTGCCATCTACATACACAGTGGTCTGACTTTTACCCGGACATCTGTGAGAGGCGCAGAACAGAGTGCTGACAGTGTGGACTCTGGAGCCAGACCACCTGGGTTTGAACCGTGGGGTTCCATTTTTCAGCTGGGTGACCTTGGGCAAGACTCTCAACTTCCACGTGCTTCAGGTTCTCCCTCTGTAAAGGGATGATCTCAGAACACACCTCATGCATGGTTGTGACACTAACTGACCTAATGTCTACACAGGGCTGGGCACACAGGAAGTGTCTGCTGTTACGAGCCTCAGACTGCGAACTGGGCTGAGTAACAGCCCCTCAGAGATGACCACATCCAAATCCCTGGAGCCTTGAATATGTTCCCATGGCACAAGGGACTCTGCAGGGGTGATCAAGCTGAGGATTTGGGGATTGGGAGGTGATGGAGTATCAGCGTGGGCTCAGTATAAGAACTAAGGTGCTTGTAAGTGGGGTACAGGAGGGTCAGAGTCAGAGACGAGAGAGAGACGGGGTGAGGGCAGCAGAGCCTGGAGAGATGGGAGGCCATGCATGCGCCAAGGGTGTGGTAGCTCTGCAACCTGGGAAAAGGCCGGGGAGGACTGTGCCCTGGAAGGACACAGCCCAGCTGACGCCTTGACTACAGCCCACCGAGACTGACTTTGGACTTCGATCTCCAGAACTGTAAGGTAATAAATCTTTATTGTTTTCAGCCACTAAATTATTTTGGTAATCTGTTACATAAGAATAGGAAACTAATGCAGATTTAACCCAGAGAGAGGTAGCTGCACAGAACATCGAGCAGATGGAATATTCAAAAGAAGTTGCATTTTGGAATCGATAAACTGCTGTCTCTTTCTTTCTTTTGCTCCTGACTTAGCTTTGAGGGTGTGTGTGACATTTTCTTTTTCATCTTAGCATGTGGAGTGGCCAAAGCCCAGGGCCGGGTGTCGGATGGACCTGGGTGTGAGCACTGGCTGCAGCCCTTACGTGCTGGGGGTGCTTGGCCAGCCGGTGCTGGCCAGGGTGGCCCTGGTGGTCTGTACAGACAGAATCTGTCCCGAGTGCCGCGACATCCATTCTCACTGGTCAGTGCCCACTGGGCACTAGCTGCTATCTGTTGTGAATATTGCCTCTAGACTTAATACTCTGAGCTTCGGTTTCCTCATTTGTAAAGTGGAAAAAACCTAAGTCAAAGGTGGCTGTAGAATTAGCATAGGTAGGTGCTTCTCAGACTCTGGTTCCCAGAGAAGAGCATCTGATTACCTGGGCACTGTTAGAATTCTTGTCCCGCCTCTGCGGGAAGCAGAATTCTAAGATCTTGTTCCTTGCATAAGACTTTGCATACCCCTGAGACTCTGACAGTGATGAATTTCACTTCCCACGATTAGGTTGTTACGCAGGGAGATTATGCAGGGTGAGCCCTTAAAAAGGACCAGGAGTTTTTTGAAGTCAGAGGTTGGATGTAAGAGAGACATTCTCTGTTGCAGATTCTGAATATGGAGAGGGCCCCACGGCAAGGAGTGTGAGTGGCCTCAAGGAGCTGGAGTAGTCCCTGGCAAGGAAATGGGGACCTGAATGTGCCAGGAGGAGGTTCTCCCCTAGACCCTCCAGACAGGAACTTGGCCCAGCTGAGAACCCAGTGTCAGCTTTGTAAACCTTGAGCAGAAAAGCCAGTCATGTGTGCCTGGTCTTCTAACCTACAGACCTGTCAGCTAAAAAATGGGCGTTGTTGTAAGCCACTAGATTTGTGGTAATTTGTTATACTGCAACAGAAAACGAATACGTGTTTCCTGAATCAGAAACTGTTTTAACAAGCCCTCTGGGTGGCTGTGATGTGTGCTCCAGTTGGAGTCCCGCTGGAGTGGGTAGCGGCCGCCAGCACCGTGCTCGGCACAGGCGCAAGTGCTGGGCAGACGGGAGCTGCTGCCGTGTTACGCATTCTTTATCCCCACGATCTTCCGGCTCCTTTGCTGCATATTTAAAGTTTTTAAAAGCATGAAAGAAAAAATCTTTCAGACCTGCCTTTTTGGATGTTAAGATCAGACTAACCACTGGAACTTCTACAAACATCAGACAAGAGGACCGTGCAAAATTCCCTTTTCCCTTCTCCCTAATGGTCAAGGGCAGCTTCTGCTAATACAGAGGATGACTTAGCTGCAGAAGAAAAGTCTGACTCCAGCGGGGTCAGGGACGTTGGGCCCACGCCCCACATTCTAAGAGGCTGCAGCGGGTGAGACTGGCCAGAGCCTCAGGACCTCCCTTGCAGGGTGGTGGAGATGATTTGATGAGAGCTCCCATCCCGGCAAGGGCTCGGCCTGGCCCAGGACTGAAACCAGTAGGAGCTTGGGCAGGGTGGGCTGTAACTCCCTTCTCCCTTTCCCTCTCCTCCATTGCCTCCTTTGAACCTCTCATTTCTTCTAGCTTTTTTTCTGATTCTTTTAAAAATTCCTTCCCACTTCTTCCCTCTACCCTTCTTTCCATCTCTCCAGTTCATTCCTGAATCATCCCCGCCCTTCCTCTAATGGCTCTGAGGACCTCAGGGTGGCTGAGTGGTGGAGGGGACGTGGAGGCTTTTCCCTGGGCTTCCAGGAACGGTGGCTGGGAGCAGTCCCCACGGGACCAGGCGCCAAAGGAGGAGCTGTGTCTTGGGATCATTCTGGAAGGTGAGCCTTGGAAAATAAGCAGCCACGTCTTCTTTTCTCAGACATTCGCAAAGAGGGTGTGAGGCAATGGTAAGCCCTTCTGTGGCTTCCGTCTGCTTTGAGGGAAAAATCCAGCACCTTGATTCAAGCTAGCCCCTGCTACCTCTCATTCAGGTCCCACCTCGCCTGTGTTCAGCTCTGGCCACACTGTCCTGCTTCGTTGATGCTCCATGGGCCTGTCTTCCTGTCCTGGGGCCTTGGTCTAAGCCGTTTCCTCTGCCTGGAGCATCTCCCACATCTTGTCCTGTCTCATTCCTACGTTAACAACAATCTGAACATCCTCAGACAACTTGCCCCTGGACCCCCGACGCATTTCAGTCCTCTATTAGGCACTCCTTTCCTTCCTGGCACAGATGACGACTGGAAGGGGTCCAAGGTTCATCTTTTTTTTTTTTTTTAATCAGTGCTAATTATTACATTTTTGATAACATTCACCAGTGAAGACATTTAGTTTTAGGGGTTTCTTTGTTAGAATTTTTATTATTAACTCAATATCTTTACTTTTAATAGGCCTATTCAGGTTTTCTAGCTATTTTGAGTTAGTTTTGGCTGGTTATGGGTTTCTCAGTTTGTCCATTTCACCCAAAAATTTTCTGACAGTTTTTGCTTTATGTATTTTGGGGCTCTGTTTTTAGGTGCATCTGTATTTATAATTGCTGTATCATCTTGATGAAATGGCCATTTCTTCATCATATAATATCTTCTTTTATCTCTAGGAAAAATTTTTGTCCTAACACCTGCTTTGTCTGATAATAGTACAGCCACTCCAGCTCTCTTTCTGTTGTTCATCTTTTTAACATCCAGCTTCCCTACTGGGACTCCCGAGGGCTGGAAAATGACCACCTGTATTTTCACATCTAGCTCAGTGCTGGGCGCCTGGCTCCGTGACTGTCTGTTGGCTGAATGACTGAGTGAAAGAACGATCAAGCTCTCTGTGAACTCAAAATATTGACCGAAAAAGAGATATTTAGAAAAGAAAGATAATTGGTACCAGACCACTGAACTCACTTAAAAATGGTTAAGATGGTAAATTTTATATTTTGTGTATTTAACCACAATTTACAAAATTGGAGGGGAAAAAAAAACCCTAATCTTTTAAAGACGGGGAGGGGTGGAGTCTGATTTTTGGATTTAGGTTACTTAGCATTCCTTTCAACAAGCATTTACTGAGCCTCTTCCTTATCTGAGGAGCCTGTTGGTCCCCTGAGAGATAAACTCAGTGAGACCCAGCCACTGGGCCAGGCAGCGCCTACTTCCGATTAGAGTTAAGGTCTCCTATGTACATGGGACGAGCCTGTAAGTCTCAGCAAACAGCAGGATGAGGGACACACGCAGAAGAGCTGGCAAGAGCACCTGTGGGCAGGAAAGCCTCTAAAGGCCGCATGATGGGAACTTCAAGATCTATGCTGGAAGGCCAGGCAGCAGTTAGACAGGAGGAGCCATGTGATGTGTGCCTTTGTGTTTGCAAAGCTTGTTACATCATCCGCTCCCCACCGTCAGCTGGAGTGAGAGCCGCTGGGACTACCTGTCCTGAGCCCCGTGCCTGCAATCGGGGTGCAGGCTGGACGGGCCTTCTTGGAGGGATGTGTTCCCACAGGGAGACTAAGCCAAAAGGCAACGGCAGAGCCAAGCCACAAAGGCAGGCTCACCGCACTGCCCTCGTTTCAGTGTCACCTCAAGTTTGCTTCCTGCTCTTGTGGGCAGATGACAGCATTGCACAATGGGCAGTTTTGACCAGTCGGTGGCACATGTCACCCACACTTCCAGAACCTGGCCGGAGGACAATCTGAATACCAGCATGACATTTTCTAACAAAAGGTTTTGCTACTGGGGTACATGAATGTTGGTCCCCACAGAGACTGATTTGAGCCTAAGAAAGTCATTTCAGAAATGAGGAAGTATGTCTTGGGCTCCTTGTGGTTTCTGATGAAAACTGCTGCAACGTGGGGCATGAGAGAAAGGAAAACACTGACAACATAGACGTGCATACTCCGTGTGCCCTCCCGGACGAGGGGCCAGACACGGAGATCCTTTGGGTTCTGATATTCTGCAAGCCTGGAATTTCTCTCAATGTTTCTCAACAGCCACACTGATGACATTTGAAGGAAACAATTTCTCCTGGTGCGGCCCTGTCCCTTGCGTTCTGGACTGTTTATTACCCCTGTTGTTGGTTCCTCCTCCCCCAAATGCCAGCAGCTCTCTCCCCCAGTTCTTGCTGCAGCCCAAGAGCCTCCCAGGGATTTTCAAACGCCCCTGGGAGGAGTAGCGGTACCACCCTTGGAGAATAATAACTCTGGAATCTAAAATTTAGCAGGTTGTTCTAACATCCTGAGAATAACTCCACACACCAAATGCATTCATTTAATTTCTTGCTCAACAGGAAAGAATGAGCTCTTTTAATCTAGAGCTCCTGTCAATGAGGTCCTAAGGAGACACTGACATCGTCCACGTCTCAACTGCTGGGTTGACAAACACAGATAGGAATGTTGAAAGCTCGGTCAATTTTAAATAAAATGAAATTCCTCAGAGATACACCATTCTCTTTGACCCTCTAAAGAATGCTAAAAGAAAGTGATTTACTGAAATAAAACGGATAAAAACAAACATTTCAGTAATTTAGAAAATGACTAGAAATCACATCGGGCAAAATTTACTTCTTTCCATTAAAAAATCTCCACCTAGTAACACTCCCTTCCCACCAACATTTCTTGCCAGCAGGCCGAGAACTTACTATACTCCGGCTCTGAGAGAAAATGACATTAAAATGCTGACTTCATAGTATTTGTTGGCAGTTTCTTCGTTATCATTAGGTTCTTTTTTTAAAATGTAGAAACTGTTTTCTTTGTTTCAAACTCATAGGCTCTAACTTAAATCATTTACTGGTACAATTACATTATTTGAAAAATTCCAATAATGCTGTTAATAGATTGTCAATAGACGTGTAACTCCTACTTATTTTAGAAGCTGATGCAAAGAAGATAGCACAACGTGAACAAGAAAAATCATTGTAGCTTAAAAGCAAAACTATCTTTGTAATGGGAAGACAAACAATGCACACGCAAATACCAGTAAGCAAATAATTATAACTCTCCAACTCAGAAAGTAGAAGTCAGAGGTACAAACAACACCAACCGTACCAGGAACTGAAGAATAGGAGGAAGCTGGTCTAGAATAGCAATGGGTTTTTCCCTGAGATGTATATTTTACAAGAAACGTTCAATTCCATTTGAGATATGGAAAGACAGTGTGTTTTTCCCATTAAAAGGGGAAACAGGAAAGGTATAAGTAGCTTGACCCATTACTGTGTCCTATCTGGAAAATTTTTAAAAGTGGAGAAAACAATTAGTCATGAGAGCATGACTTCTTAAAAATGGCTTTCTGGATAACAGAGACATATGTACATGAATAAATATTTCCCCGACCCTATTTTGGGGTCTATACTTTTGAAAGGTCCATGGTGAGCAAGACAGTGAATTCTGTGGGTGGTATTTTCTTTGGAACACAAAGGGCTACAGACAAACTCCTACCAGGGTGCAGCCGGCACCCCCAGGGTCAAGTTGTGGAGCAATCAGTGAAGGATTTGGGCCGCATTGCCCAGGGGCCACTGAGGACTCCATCACATGCCTCAGAGAAAGGGGCTGTTTTCAGCAGGGCCAAGAGAAGGCCTCTCACTGCAGCAGGGTTCTCGCTTAGACCTGCTGCTCTTTCCACGGACGTCTACCCCTCGCCCTCACCTGCTCCCTGCCATGTACGCAAACACACCCTAGAAGATGTGTAATTTAGAAAAAGTAGTCCCAACAGAAAAAGTAAAAAGCTGTCATGAAGAAGCCAGGAGAATGAGATCAATTAAGTACCTTGCCCACCGCTACGGGTTGAATTCTGTCTATACCTCCAGTGTGACGGTGCTATGGTTTGAATGTGTCCCTTAAAAGTCCGTGTGTTAGAAACATAATTGCCACTGTGACAGAGGCGGGGCCTTCACGAGGCGATTAGGCAGAGCCCTCAGGAAGGGGTTAATGCCATTATGGCAGGACAGGGTGAGTTATAGAGGGAGGGGGTTGCTGACTAAAACAATGAGTTCAGCCTGATTTCTTCTCTCTGTCTTGGAAGCTCACGTCTGTCCTTGCCTTCCAGCATGGGATGACCCAGGCCCAATGCCGGCACCACGCTCTTGGACTTCTCAGCTCCCAGAACCGTAAGCCAACTAAATCTCTTTTCTTTATAAATTACCCAGTCTGTGGTATTTTATTATAGCAACAGAAAACAGATAGAGACAGATGATATTTGGAGGTGGGGCCTTTGGGAGATAATTAGGGTGAGGTGCAATCATGAGGGTAGGGTCCTTATGATGGGATTAGTGCCCTTATAAAAAGAGGCCAAATGATTTGTTCCCTTTTTGACACCATGTGAGGACACAGCAAGAGGAGACAGTCTGCAAGCCAGGAGGAGAGCCCCGACCAAGAACCAACCATGCTGGCACCCTGATCTCAGACTTCCCAGCCTCCACAACAGCAAGAAATGAATTTCTATTGTTCAATGCATCAACTCTATGATATTTTTTTATAGCAGCCTGAGCGATGGAGATATCCACCATCACTCAGCTTTAGAACCAGGATTTTGAACCAGTGTCTATGGATCCTAAGCCTGTGTTCTTAACAACTTGCCTTTTACCGCTTTTTGGGAAGCACTGAATTAAGACATTCAATGTGTTTTCCCAACAGTGGACTTTTTGCTTTCAAAGCTATATATGAAATTTGTTTTGCATAGGTTGATCTGTACTGGGTGTTGAATAATTTTGTAATTAACATATCAATAATCAAATCAGTTCTCCTATTAATAATAAAGTGACATATCTGATTTCTGTGAAAGCCCTGTAATGTACTCTTAAACTGGGAAAGCTGAGTTTTCAGGTTTAAACTGGGAAAGCTGGGAAAGTAGAGTTTTCAAAAGGGTAAAAACAGTAAAAATGTTAAGGCAATACATACTTAGAATTTAAATTCTCTGCGATATTCAAATTTTTGAAATATAAGTATAATACTTTTTAAAACAGGTTTATTGAGCATGCTCTATATATCATTATAGTACTTGTAAAATCTTTGTTTTTAATAGTGTGACAAAATTGATATATTGCTTAACATCATAATAAATATAGTTTTAATTGAAAAACATTATTCATGATAATTTAAGAAGCCATTATTAACTTCTACATCTGTCAGTAAACCTACTAACGTTCAGTGCAAAATATGCTGGCAGGAGAATGTTAAATTATGTCTTAGTGCCATCTAAATAAAACTATATTTCTTCTAAGCTCATACCATAAAATCAAGCAAAGGACTATCCTAGAGAATAAAGCAATCACAAGAAAAATGCATACTTTTCCTCTTTGCACTTATTTTGTGTAGGTTTGATGATTTTGGTAAATTGCACGGCCAAGAAACTGGCTTGTTGTGGTCCAACACCCAGGTCAGGGACTACGTGATTTTGTTTGCTGGGTGCTGAGCGATGACCGGATAATCTCATGTCTGAAGTTCTCCCTCGCTGGCTTCAGTTGCTCACGCCTGTGTCGTTTCCATCTGTGTGATGAAAGGAAGGCATGCCTGTGCGCTCCGGGTGCTGCGTGTTCGGACTCACGTCCTCTGTGGCCCTCGAAGGCACTGGGAGAAGGAAGGGAGTGAGAAAGCCACGAGCCACGCTTGTGGCAGCCTGCGTTCAAAAACGTAAAATTTGCCATGCAGGCACTTTTGGAGGCTTAACCTATGACTTTATATAATTATTATTTTTTCTTCTTTTACAGCAATGCTCATTTTCTAACCTGTTGGTGGTTTGAGTGACGTTCTAATCTGTTTTTGAATTTGAAAATGCACATAGCAGATGAATCACTGTGGTTGCTCAAAATCAGCATTAGTGGTGAGTACGTAGGATCCCCAAAATGACAAAATAGGGAGGGAAACGTAGAAAATTAATACCCTCTCACAGTGAGGGTGGGGCTGGTGACCGTCCAGTCCAGGTTAAAACAGGACTGCACGATACCTGCCTTGTTTCCAGTGTACGTAAAGCAAAACCAGGTTTAACTTCAGTGGTGGCACCTACGGCAGCTCTCTCTGAGGGGCTGTCCCTAAGGTGAAGGATGATGATGCAGACCAGGAGGAGGTCAGCACCTCATGGCTGACATTCTGGGAGACTTCCGAGTGGAGGTAGGTGGGAAGTGGTTTGCCAGTGTTATCAGTTCATTCATTGGTTCATCCACCCTCCCATTCATTCATTAATTCAATGAATCCTACAGGCTCTGACTCTGCCCGCTGCTGCTGCTGGGGCCCAGAGATGACTCCACCATGGTTCCCCGAGGAGTCAGTAGCTCCACAGGGCAGACCTGACCACCCACATGGACTCCAGGAGCTACTGAACATAGACCTGGATGTAATTCTGATGTTCCTGCTGGAGGGGGCAGCTGCGGGGCAGCACGTGGACGGGGAGGTGGGACAGGTAAGAACAGGAGAAGCACAGCCAAGAATCCTGAGTGGCAAAGGTCCACCCTATTCTCTGCAGAATGTCCTGGATGTGTTTCTAAAGAAATCTTCTCACACAGCAAAACCCTCTTCAATGGCCTAAAGCATCATTTAGAGAATTACGTTATTATTGCTCCAATTTACTTCCACAATAAAATACCAGATCTGCCATCTCCCCACTAAGATGGAGACAGAACCATTCTCAAAAAGCAATGGAAGAGCAGCAAATAACTGAGTCTGAGAAAGCGTTCTGCAAATTCAAGTTTCTATGAACTTTGTTATGAGTTGAATTTCATCCCTCCCCAAAATCCCTACGCTGGAACCCCAACCCTTGGTCCCTCAGACAGTGACTGTACGTGGAGGTAAAGCCTTTAAAGAGGCGATTAAGTTAAACTGAGGCTATTAGGGTGAGCCCTAATCCAATCTGCCTGGTGTCACTGTAGGAGGAGGAGATTTGGACACACAAAGGGACACCAGACAGCGGAAAGACCATGTGAAGACAGACAAAGTGTCATCAACAAGCTAAGGAGAGAGGCCTCAGAAGAAAGTAGCACTGCTATCACCTTGATCTTGGACTTCCAGCCTCCTGGTCCATCTAGTCTATGGCATTTGTTATGGCAGCCCAAGCAGATGAACACAACTTCCAACTGAAGCGTAGGTAACAATATAAAATGTCACATAAGGTTTCTGCAGGAGCACAGGTTCCTGTCTACAGTTTGCTTGAATGTTTTCAAGGAAAAGTTTCTAAAAGAAAATGGTTAGGCAGGAATGGAACGACAGCTCCAGTGTACCCCGCTGAGGCATGCCCAGCTACCTTTAGACGCATTCAGGGGTGCGTGCAGAGCTTTATTGCATGTCTGATGGAATTCATACCCTGCCGCCCTCCAGCACCGAGCTGCAACTCATCCACATGTGCAAAACCACATAACTCACTGATGTTGATAAAGTAAGACAAGTGATTCTATGAAAATGATTAAACTCGCCTTTTCAAATGCCACATTCTTGGCAAGCATTTGGAATGGAACTCTTTTTTTTTTTTAACTGAAGACCCAAGAAAAACAGTAGAAAGGCTTTCAAAGGCACCCATTACATAAGGAGAAAATATCAAAAATGTATGCATGCCAATAGTAGCTATTTTTAATCTTAAACCCTGAACACTGTTCCTTTTCAAACGGTGTGTAATGGTGTGTGAGAAGGTGTGCCGTCTGGCTTCTAACTGGAAAAGTCACAGAAATTTACCCTTGCAGAAAATATCTATAATTGTTTTTCTTCCTTGGAAAAAATAATGACAAACCCTGAATCATATTTCCTAGGATTTTAAAATGATGAGGTCGATTTGCTGGTTTATTTGAAAATTCCATGGTATTAAATTAACCAATTAAAGATTAACCTATTTTCACTGGGGCAATCAGGGGAAAACAGGAGGAGGCAGAGAGCAGCTGTGTCCCTCAGGCTTAACGATGTCTTCAGCTGGTCCCAAACCCACCTTCTGACAATTGGTGATTCTGAATTACAGCTGCCGAAGTTTCCATGCTGGGACACTCCCCTGGTGAACATTCTTTCTTGATTCTTTCAAGTCTTGAAGAATTCTTGGACCTCCTCTACCTTTGTTCACTGAGCTTCTAGCATTTCCCTTTTTGCCACTAATGTTGAGATCCCTTCTTGCCTCTCTGAACTTCCAGAACCCTTTCCCCACATGTTGGAGAATGAAGACAAGTGGGCTGTGTTAAAAAAAAAAAAAATCTTAGAATGAAGACTTAAGAGTAGGGCTCACGGGTCCCAGGAGGAGACTTAGATGACCAATAGTTCTAGAAACCTTCCTTACTAAGAAAGTCCAGTCAATGGAGAAAGGAAGAAATTACCAGATCTTTACAAGCTTTGGCAGAGTCTGGGACAGATGGCCGCATGCTCAGAGGATGAAGGAGGCTCAAGACATAGGTGGGAAGGCCAGTAGGGTGAGGACTCATGCCATGTCCCTGTCGTGTTCCTCTTCACCCTGGGGTGTTCCTCAGTCCTGCTGGGCATAGGGTGTGAATGTGATGTGAAGAGGTTTAAGGTCTTGGACACAGAAGGGCTCTGTATTAGTGTTAGGCCATGACACCCTTTAGGCTTTGGCGTCTTGCTAGCTCTACAGATGTAGCTCATTACAGAGTGTCCGGCAGCACTGGCATCACCTACGAGCTTGTTAGAGAAGTAGAATCTTGGGCCCCACCCGAGATCTACTGAGGGGGAATCAGCATTTTAACAAGATCCCCAGGTGACTCCTGTGCGCAGAAAGGTTCGAGAAGCACTAGTCTGGGATAGAGGTGGAGGCAGGACGTGCCGATTATTACCATCTGACTGTGAAGTGACACTATGTGATGAGAACATTAAAAGGTCCTGGGTTAACTTCTGGACCAGTAACTCTCCATAGGGAGTTTGACAGACTGCCACAAAAGGCAAACAGGGCAAACCTGGTTTACGGCATTTCTCCCAGAGAAAATGTTTACCAGGTTGCCAAGGGCAGCAGAATCAACTGGAATTCACTGGCGTTCAATAGGTCTGCAGTTACTCTCATGCAGGCTCCATTCTTAATTGCGTTAGATATGCTTGTTAAAAAAAATTATGCACACATATACCACGCATACCAAGCTGTAATTGTTGACGCCTATGTGTGTCCCTATCGATCATAAAAGATAGTGAGGAGACTGACTTGATTATATTTTAACTGACTTACATCACCAATAAAGCAATACGCTTATTTCCCTCCATGTGCAATTTTAGTGGTTGACTGTATTTTTGGCATTTTCCTCTAGAGATGTAGTTTTATGGACTTCACATGACTCAAGCTTTTCATCCACTCTGTTTGCACAAGTTTTTCTTTTCTCTTTAACAGGATGATAAAAGACTGGAATGCAACTGCCTTATTCTGAGTTTCAGACTACCTTTCTAAAACACTGCATAACACAGGGAGAAGCAACGCTCTTCCACACCATAAATGGCATGGGTTTGGAAGCAGCCAGACCAGAGGTATGAGAAAAAATATTAGAAACAAGCAGACAGATGCCTCTCCTTTGTAGCAGCAACTCTGCCAAAGCCAACTGCTTCTGAAACTTGACCCAGCAGCCACAACAGGAGCTTCAGACGATGGACCCCATCCCAGTGGAGCTCAGAGTGGGGGAGGAAACCACTGGAGCCGTCCGGAGGGAGGGATGAGCCACTACTGAAAGGGCTTCGGCGCTTTCGCTCCATTGGTGCTTTTCAATTCTATCTCAAAAATTGTAATTGCAAAAAAAAAAAAAAAAAAAAAAAGAGAGAGACTCCAGGTGTCTGGATCATTATGCCACATGATTTACAGCACATAAAATCATGGAAAGTCACGCCACTTCCTGATAGCACACGGCTCATGCTGGCCACTGAAACCCTTCTTCTGACTAATTCATTCCATGCTGTAGTTTTCCATAGCTGACTCATAACCATATCCTACTTTTTTCATTTCCTGACATGATTCTGATGAAGGTTATTCCACATAAAAAGTGGAATGATACATAAAGCCCAGAAACTTAGGTACAATGTTAAAATCTGAACTCTAAATCCCAAATAAACCTTTGGCTACACATTCCTAAGAGGAGCCAATGTCTCTGGTTCTGAAGGACACCATACGTCCCAGGGGACGAGCCTGCGGCACCGTGCTGGGCTCAGGATCAAAACCTCCCGAGTTCAGTTCCAGACTCGGATCTACTTGGAACAAAACAAATAAGCTATAAAGCAAAACTCTTCTCAGAACAAAGAGAAGTCTGAAATCAGGAAGAAACATGATTGGGGTGCAAAGGGGCTGAGTAGCAGCACACACGCCCCTGCTCTGTAAGGCGGCGTGTCATCATGCCTTATTCAAAGGGACGTTTCAGTACTTAATCACCGATTTTTTTACATTATCATCAAAAGGAACATGGAGTACTCTACGTTGCCTTGATTTGCTGGTGTTTTAAAGAAGACAAATGCTTTAAAATTACTTATGACTAAAAAAAAAAAAAAGACTCTTGGAAACAATGCGCAATTCAAATCATTAGTTGGAGCATAGGGGAAGAGAGTAAGTAAAGCTAAGTCTTTACTAATTCTTTCTCATACTCATTTTCTTTCGTTGAGACTTAGAATTATTTTTATTTTTCTACCCGTAAAAAATGTGAACACATTTGGAATTAGGCAATCAATTTCATCTAAAAATCATCATTTTATTAGACTCGCTCAGTATTTCTAACTGCCTACTAGCAAATATTTTTTTTTAGAAATCTTTCTTGCAAACTGAGGTGTGTGTTGGGTGCTGCAAGTTTGGTTTCAGGTGCGGAAACCCTCATGCTGCGGCTGGAGGCAGCAGTGACGCTACAACCAGTAGCAGGAGAAGGCTGATGGGAAAGCGTAGAGCTGGGTCAGACTGACCACACCTGGACCCAGGGATGGTGCGCTCCTCACGTCACAAAAGGAGAGACGACAGTCACGACTCGCCTCTTGAAGTGCAGCAATAGTCAGTACAGGACATCTCATGTGGGGTAGCCTTGTCCAAACAAAAACAAAACAAACGAAAAACTCTGATGTTTGAGCAAGCTCCCAGACCTACGAGTTTACATGAACAGTGGGATACGGAGAGGTGTGAAACGATGCTAACAGGATGCAACCGCTCTTTCCAGATTGTGGGAGGGGCCACCAGACAAATGAAGCAGTTCCTACAAATACAAACGACCAAGGATGGAGAACCCAGATATTAAGAGACAGAAGAGCTGGATGGAACAGATGCAATGAAATGCATCTTATTTAGATTCCTCGTCAAGCAAGCTAATTATAAAATGATATTCATGAGCACATTGGGGAAATCTGAATGAAGAATGGATATTTGATGACATTAAGAGAGTATTTTTTTTTATTTATTTCATTTTCATTAAGAAAAGTGTCCTTTTCTCTTAGAGATGCACACAAATGAAATGACAGCTGTCTGGAGAGGAGGAATGTGTGAGGGCGGGAAGGGGCGTTCCATGCATGGATAATTGCTGGGGCTGCGTGAGGAGATAGGTATGTGGGGTTCATTAGAATATCCCCTGTGCTTTTGTGTATACTTGAAAATTTCCATAATAAAAAGTTATTTTTGAAAAAAATACAAGGCAAAGAAAAAAAGCAGCAAAGACCTAATAAGGGGCTTAAAATAAGGTCAATACTACCCACTAATTCTATTATAAATAGACATGGTATAAGATGGCTTTCATAATAAAATGGGTAATTCACACATGTTGAAAATACATAATTTAATTTTTAACAATTTTTCTAGCAAGTGAGGTCTCTGATGAAAAGTCTCATACTCTGACAACACGAAAAGTATAAAACAGAACTCTCTTGGAAACAGTTTATTTTTGCAATCATTGTAATATAGTCAGTAATGACATATTGAGAACAATTTTCGAGAGACGAGGAAAATGTGAGCAGAGAAACGTCTCAGTGCACCTTTCAGGGGAAGACCAAGTATTATTGAAGCTGGTGTTTCTTATGACGAAACAGAAGCACAAGGAGCTCAGCTGTGCCCAGTCACATTGCCTGAAACGTGTAGGGGCCATGCTGAGACGGGAGCTCTCCCTGCTCTGTCGTTGATAGTATTTGGACTGTTTATGGTACCTTAAAATCTGTGCTAAAGGTCATATCCATTCGACCAGATATGCCACTCAGACACCTCCCACTTGTATGGCTCATTCTAGCACCTACTGCAGAAACTCTAACTCATACTTCCCATAATCACCCAACGAGGTGTGGAGGCGGCAGCCTGCACGTGTCTGTTTCGTCTGTGGAGACTGGAGCAGACCAGTCATGCGCTTGCTCAAGGCAGGGCAGGGGTCCAAGGCGAGGGCTAGAGCGAGTCCAGCCCAACACTGCAATCCCAGCAGGCAGCCTTCACCGTCACAGTGTGCCTCTGCCAAGCCTGGGGAAGATGCTAAACCAAATGACATATGAAGATACATTCGCAAGTATCATGTGGTGGCTTTTTAAAATTTGAGGTGATTTTTAAAAACACTAAAAAACGACTTTCACATTTAATGTATTTGAAAGATGAGAAAGGTGGTGTCCACTTTTCGCAAAAGAAGATGACGTTGGTAGGTTTAGCAGCAACCAGTGATGATGATGACAATGCAGACAGATGACGAGAAGTAGCAGCTACCATGAATCGCCTGCTCACCACCTACCAGGGACTGGTGTGAGCACTCAGCACACGGTCTCCCACGTGGCCCTCCAGCCACTCTAGGAGACAGGTACTGTGGCTTTGTTGTACATGAAGCACTAAGGCAACATGTTGTGCTTAATTCTCTTGGATGGCTGACTTGGAATCAGAATTTGAAGCGAAGCTACAGTGAAATTGTACCCAGCCTAACACAAATTCCTAAAATAGTGAAGAATGATCCATCAACCCTGTGACAAACTATGTTGACAAGTGCAGGCTGTCGTGGAGGTGCCTGTGGACCCATGCATTATGGAAAAAGCATAATGCTTTTAATGCTGCTGACGATTCACAAGACATTTGGCCACGCTGGAAGAGATATTCGGAACGGTGACAGAACTCCCAGGGAGAAGGCTGCTTCAGACTTGCCACTGAACCGCTTTGCAGGCAGGGCACCGTGTCGCCCTGTGCAGGAGCCCAGCACTAACAAACTAACAAGGGAACATGCACGAGAAAGGCAAAGAAGGAAAAGTTTTCTAGGCCAGACACCTCTCCTAGGGAAGCAGGCCCCGTACACCACCTTCCCCTGTGGCAAAGCACCGTGACTGCGACTTGGAATGGCTGACGAGCTAGAATGATCAAGAACAGGCATTGCTAAGAATTACCAAGAAAGATAATTATCAAGAACAAAGCTTTCCTCTCTATTTCAGAGGGCAGAGTTGGATTGCCCATTTTAAACACTGATCTCAAAATGGTTAAACGTTAAATTTCTAACAACCAAAAGGGTATATATCCTTCAGCTCTATAGAAAACCTGGTTATCTGAAATGACTTAATGCATTTATTCCCTAAGGACTTTGAATTGTCGAGGTTTTACTCTTGCTTCCAAAGGATCCATGGCATCTTGGAAAGGACACTGGTCTAGGAGTCTGAAGTCCTGGTTTCTAGCCCCGGCTTTGGCCATGAAAAGTTATGCTGCACTGGGCAGAACATTTTGCCTCCCTGGAGCTCAGTCTTGTCTGTTGCAAAATCAATAGTAAAGGCTCTTTCAGCTCCAGTGAAATCCAGGGCATAAACAAGAATATGACCGAAAGAACATAAAATAATGGGTAATATAATTCAGCTTCTATAAGTGAATAAAGTGTGGGAAAGCAAGGCAGAGATGTCAATGCTCCAGTGTATTAATATCTATGCTAATGGAGCACTATAAAAACATTCCATCTGAATACTAAAAATAGGCTTCCAATTAATCATAATGTAAAAAATCATAAATTGCTGTCGTTCTAGCTACATGGAATTCCTGTGAAGGTCACTGAAAATTGTGCGATTGCAAAGATGGATGGATGTGGTCGACTTATTCCAGGAATAGCTGGAAAATTTGGAACAAGGCCAGGATTAGGGAAAAAATAAAACTTGCTTGACAAATTAGGTAGTGTCAGAAAGTTTAATAGGATCCGTGATGGAGTTACAGCAGAACACCATTCCAGGCAACGGCTTATACGCTCAAGAACGAGTTCAGAAACGTGTGACTTAACGCAGAGCTCCTCGATGAATCCAATTACGTAGGTGACCATCAGAGCATTTCTCTAACTTTTACAGGCAAGGAAGAAGATAAAGAACTCATTTGTAAGGTACACAAATGCCCTGCTGGAAATGGTCTAATAAGCCTAACGATTTAAATGCCAGGCTCTAAAATATGCCTTTGTTCCAGTGGATTGAGTCAGGCAAAATATCCGGAATTGGGTCCCACAGAGGATCTTGATGTTCTTCTGAACATAGCTCACAGTTTCCAGTTGATTATGCAGGCTCTGACTGGTAATTATTCTAAATGACATTCAACCTACACTTTGCAGTTTTAAAGGTCCTTTTACTATATCAACTCATTGGAGCTTCCCTAAACTCCTGAGGGGATATGAGGAAGGCATCGGTATCCTTATCTTTGCAGAAGGGAGGCTTGGTGAGTTCACTGATTGCCCGAGGTCTTGTACCTGATAACCTGCAATATCAACATTCACATTCATGCCCCCTGACTGTTATCCAGGATGGCTGTAGTCAAATATTCCTTCTTGAAATCTTTGAGTCAGTCCCCCAAAAGGCACAGTCCAGGAATACTGATACGCCCTCAGGTTCCTGGGGTGAGTCAGTAAACATTATTGAACATTGGTGAGCTCATGCAGGTCTCAGGCTCCGAATTCAGAGAGGGCTCAGACCATTAAAAAAAAACCTTTTTTCCCGAATTTTATCTTTTAATTCAAGAAGTCAGGTCCTAGGCATGTTTTGAGCACTCTAACATAAACCCAGAATCTGCCTAAGCTAGTGATAGAGGCTGCAAGAGTTAAGACTTTAACAAGCCTGGTTTAGTATGAGGGTGTTACAGGTCACATGCATAGACTAGCACCGGGGCAGGCAGCCCACGAAAGCGCCGGGAAGGAGGAACCCATCCTGGGAGAAGCTAGAAGATTCTGTGAGAAAGCTGATATTAAAGCTCCTTCTGTGGATGGCTCCACATACAGTTACAAACCTAGACGTCTGTTAAGGATTTAAAAGCAGGATCTTCCTTTATCATTTCTCCATCTTTTACATTTAGAACAAAGAAGTAACAGAGAATAAGAATAAAAATTGAGGAAAAAGAACAGAAGCAAACAATGAATGTTCATTTGATATTTATTTCAAGGTTGTTGATTTTTGTGGGACATTCGTTTACTGGAAAATATCTTTACAAAAGAGGATTGTTGTCAAGTTCTAAATGATGAAAATAGGGCTTTATAATGGAAACTTATTTTGCAATTCTTTAATAATTTTAATACTTAATATAATAATTTAGAATGTACCAGAAGAAAATTTGGTTGAAGTGACAACAAAAAGAAAATCATGTGTTAAAAACTGGAAATATCGACATGATTTCACAAAGACATCACAAGAATGATCCATCTGTTTAGGAAGCACAGTGAGAGCCCGGGGGAAGCTAAATGGGGAATTAGTGATCAAATAAAGAGACAAAAACCAGCCATGTCCACTGAAGCCATTCTGACTACGTTACTTACAAACTAATGCTGTGTTGAAATCATGATCAGAGAAAACACACAGGATAAAAGTTCCCAGTCTGTGCAGTTTTCTCCAGCACCAGGAAACTTGTTTGGGGCAAGTGGTTACTTTACAACTTTTATTTTTAATACAAAGAAAAATGATCCCCAAAGTGTATTTGTAAGCCATGGCTGGACTGTCTTTGATGCCGCAAACAGTGATCTGCCTGCATATCCCATTTATTTTCAATACTGTTCTAGTGCTCTCTATACAAACAAAAATGCATTTGAAATAGTTATATCTTCCTCCAAGAGTTAAAAATACTATAGCTAGTTTTGCTTGGCTGGTTTGAGTACTTGAAAACAGAACTGCAGGAACTGGCACTTTCTGGAAAGCGTTTATCTCTCAATGGATTATTTTACATAAAAGTTAGCTACGTCAGTAATCTGTTTATGAAAAGAAGAGAAGCTAAACATGAATCCATACGCAGCGTCAATGCCAATAAAACCGGAATGTTAACGCAGGAATATTCCGTGCACATTGCCCCAGTTTGGGGCCACAATGGCCCGACTGTTCAGAACGGCTGACGCACGCTGGCCTGGCCCCGGCCACCGCGTTTTCCATAGGCACGTAGGATCCAGGGATTTGGCTTGTTGCAGGGCTCAAGATCTTATCCCAATTCAGGGACTCACCAGAAAATTCCGGGCCGTTTATCACTGCGGTACACTGCTGCCGCACTCACTGACGTTTCCCTAAATGTGACTGCATTAACCGACCGGGCCCGCCCAGCTCTGCCTCGTGCTTTCTGTGAGGTTGTGCAGAACAAGCACTGACCGAATGCTCTGCGAACTCCACTATGAAGCCATATAAAACAATTATCTCGTTCCACTTGCCTCAAGGGCAACCTCTTCTGGCCATGTTTTGGCTAAAAATCAATGAAGATTTCATGGTGTGCTGATTTACACTGCAGTGACATCTTTAGGCACTTTCTTATGCTCCTGGAAACTCAAATATTCTGTATTCCATGATTTCCTCTGAAGATTGTGCTTCATTCGGTAATCGCTGATCCTGTGCCTACTATGTGCCAGGCGTTCCCAAGAAAGCCTATTTCCTAGGGGAGCCAGACATGCGGTGGCACCTGGAGAAAGACAGGTGACAAGTGCCGAGGTGGGGGTGGGTGCCAAGGGCCTTGAGTGATGTGGGAGAAGTGGAGGGGTGTGGGGTGGGCGGTGCCACCTCGGTCCTTCCTCCCAAGGTGGTTTATTTACCTGAGACATCGAGGATACTTTCAAAAGGACACTTCTATATCAAGTAGGGCAAATGCAAAAGTTAAGCACTGCGTTGCCACGGGATAGTGTCAGGGCTCTGGGCCACCCAAGATCGAATCCCAGCTTCACTCTGTCGTCACCTCCTTGGGCAAGTTATTGAATCTCCATGTGCTTTAGTTTTCTCATCCATAAAACGGGATAATAACACCGAGGGACCTGGCTCGTACAGCTGTTACAGGACTCAATGAGGTAAGTGTAAAATGCCTCGGTGCCTAGCACTCTTATAATAAAGGCACATGGCAGAATACTTTTACCCACAATAATCAAAGACCCTATTCATGGTACATCCACGTCAACCTGCTGTCACCAGCGGGCCCTGGACATATCTTATTTGGTTTGTTGGCTATTTTTGTGACTTTTCATTTCCACCTTTGTTTGGCACACAGGAAGGGGATTCCTCCATAAACAAACCTTTTATCCTAACTGCTACTCACCTCCCACCAGGCTCAGCGTCACCCACGTTATTGTCATCATGTACTGATTGTGTGTCCACTGTTATTGGGGTAGGAGAATGTTGGGAGACACTATCCTTGCCTTTAAAGAACTAACATCTAAAGCAGAAAGCCAATTCATTTATGTTAGCTACCAGAAATATAAGAACACACTGTAGCCTCTAGCATAAAACTTAACTTGGGGCCAATAGTGACATAATATTTTTGAGTCAAAATTCAGGATTTATTGACGCTGACACTGAAAAGTGGCTCAACCTTTCTGGAAAACCATTTGGCAATAAGCAACGACATTTATAAAGGGTCCACAGTCCTGGACTCTATAATTCCACTTGGGGAAATTAATTCCTATATTAAAAAAGATAAATTGCATAAAGATGTTTAAGTCAGTGCTGTTTACGATAGAAAAACATCTGGGGAAATGAAGCAAAATGGGGAGCTTGTTCTCCGTAAGAACAAACAGCTACCGTTCACTGAGTGCTGAGTGCTGGTTTATCAGCGCCAAGGGCAGGGAAGTGAAGAGGCTTCCAGAACCTTCTAGAACTTCATGGAGCTCGGCATGGCTAAAGCACAGGGGGTGGGGCAGGAAGATCACAGGGCAGGAAATGAATAAGAAATGAAGCCGGGAGGTGAGCAGGGGCCAGATCCGGTGGTGGAGGTACTTGGACATTGTCCTGTAAGAATTGTAAGCCAGCTGGAAGGAAGAGGCTAGTCTGTGACCTGCGGGGACCACTCTGGGCACAGAGGGGAGGGAGAAGAGGAGGGCTTAGACAGACAGCCAAGGACGGGAGGGGGACCGGCCAGTGAATAGGAGCAGAATATAAACACAGTGGAGCGTGACAGCCAGGTAAAATGTGGGCTGTGTTCCCTGGGAAGGATTTCAAGTAAATCTGAAGCAATGCAAACTGAATATGACGGCCACCGATTTTCTTTTTTTCTGAAAAGTTTATGAAAACCTCATAACTATAAATACACATATTTATATTTTATTTAATAAAATTCCGGGCTTGACCTCTACTTGTCATTGAGGATAATGCTGCCCAAAGTGTGATCTGTGGGTGTGGGCCAGTCTGCCAGGAGGGAAACCAGAAATGGAGAGTAAGCCTTTAGACACTTTAAAAGCAATTTATCAGAAGAATTGTATGTCTGTTGGAGCGAGTAAGCAAAAGCTAAGAATTATACTTCGTAGGTCTTTTTGTTCTACTTCATGCATCTAGCAATTCATTTTTATTATATTACGTTTATCAGCTGGCAAGAGGTTGGAAATTGAAACAAAAATCAGGTGGTCCTCATAGACAGTTTGAGAAGCGCTGGGCTCCCAGGGGCTGGGTGGTCTGCAGAAAGCAGCTTGCTCCAGCTCGCGCTCGGTGGCGATGCCTCTTACCCCCATCCTGCACCCCCAAATGGGGACCGCTGCTCGCTGGCGCACTGGTTGGGATGGTGAGGGCCCAGCAGGTGGCAAACAGTCACGTCACACAGTAACACAGCCCGAACTGGGGGAAGGCAGGCCTTACTGATTGCTTACAGCAGTGTGTTTGTGTGCCACAACATAGAGCCTATTGTTCAACGGATTAGAAAATGGTGCCTGCACAAGAAATGGTACCACTCAGCAGCTCTAGAACCTCTTCCTCACCAACATCTTTATTTTTTATCATTTTAGAAAGACAGTATTAGATGAATTCAATGGCATTCCTTCTATGTGCTCTCTGCAAAATTTGTCACTCACATTTAATAAATACTAGCTACAAAGAGTTACGATATACCTTTTGATTTGAAGGGCGTCACGGTGTCTCTTTGCCAATGACACCTGACTGAAGTTCCGTAAGGGCGGGCTCACATCTGGTCTTTGCTCACCATTGTGTGTGTGCATGTGCACAGCACCGTGTGTGTTGACAGAGCGACTGCTATCACTGCATGTGTGGAGGGCACATGATAGTATTGTCACACCCTGTCTCCTGTGCAGCAAGGGCTGGTCACTACACTCACGCAGGGGCGCTTTCCACCTCTTGCTGAACCTGCCATCTCTCTGGGATGTACTCCTGGAAGGTACTAAATGACACTGCAGTGGAAATGGGGATATTTCTGGCTTAGGGGAAGGGGGCACTATTTCAGAGCCATGTAAAGATGAAGTGGGTTGTCTGGGGACAGAGGAAGCTGTCCTCTCCTAGGAGTAGGCAGAGGCCAGGCAACCACGTGGCATGGGGCATGGGGCTGACCAGGCAAGGCAGCACTGAGGGCTTCCAGGCATGTGACTTCTAAAGTCTTTTCCCAACCCCGGGTCTCTAGATCCGCTCACTAGTACAGTACTTGGGTTTGCAGCAAGCTGCCCTTTATGAAGCAGTGCAACCAACGTGCCATGTGTCTAAATGCCAAAGGCTATACTTCAAAATAACAAATTATAAATAAAATATCTTCTATCTTGAAAAAAAAAATACAGTCACAGTGACCTGGAAGGCCAAGTTCAAATTTAGGATTCTGAAGTCCCCTGGAGTTCCCCACTGGAATGTGATGCCTCCTTAAGAAGGGGCAGAGGGCAGGCCAGAACCACGCCAGGCAGACTCATGTCAACGTTCTTTGCTGATATGAGTCTCATAAATGGCACTGCTCTGCCTGCCACCCACACCCTCCCCACAAATCCCAACATGGTTCTTTGTGTTTCTGCAATCTGAAATTTTCGTGTAGACGTAAACCAAATGCTTCAAAGTAAGAAAAGTGCAGATAATTCCCACTAAAAAGAAACACTAAACACTTATAAGGTTGAGAACATGATCTCCAAGAGGCATCCTCCTGTTAGAAAACAATAACTATACCCACTCAGAGTAATCTCAAATGTATTCTGAAATTTAGAACTTCAGTCTAGTTACCGACTGGGAAAATGTCAAGGTTTAGCCTACACCTAAGAAGTCTCTAGCAACATGGGCTTCACTAGAATTTCCTACTTGTCACTGCTGTTGCTAATGCAATGAACTAGTAACAGAAGAGGAAAAGTTTGTCATTTATCTTCCCGAGTTCATTCTGCTATGTGGACAGGAGATAACTGGAGGGAAACGGATATTTTCCTACGTCTGTCATGCATTTGATCGGTCAGTCTCACAGTAAGGACCAAATTCCGCTGGATGGCTAACTGCACGGAGGCGGCTCAGCTCTGAGGACAGTGAGGGTGTTGGCGGATCTGTGTGGCAGTGCACTTAAGGCAGCTTCCACAGGGACATGTGTCTCCCGCTCAGGGCCTCCGCTCCAGCTCTGCAAGCACACGGTGGTCCCACCAGAAGGAAGCTCGACGTGCGTGCAGAAAGCTGTCCCCGAGCTTCAGCGCTGCGGCTGCCTACTCACCCCTACTCAACCAGAACCCAGCCTTGAAAGCGAGACACGTTTTTGTGCTCACGTTAGGAAGGTGAACTGAAGGTGCTCTACATTTGATGCGGGTCCCCCCTCAAGTCCGTCAAAGGGCCTTGCTAAATATAATTTGATGAGCTGTCAGAACTTGCCCTCAAATGTGTTTTAACTCTTCAGTTAACTTTGGGAATTCAGTTTTCCAACTTCACAATGAAGTGAGGTTGTAACTGGGAGCCTAAAAAGTGTATCTGCTGTTGAGGGATGGTAGCAGTGCCCGGAGCAAATGTGTGTTGCCACCACCTTAGTTCCTTGTCATTTACAGTGGCACGAAGTCCTCCGATGGCTTTCCTTGCATCCACTGGAGGGATTACATGTTCATTGTACGTGAAGGGTCTCTAAGCAGAAAGGAGCCTTGTTTCTCTAGTAACCGCACTCGTGAGTGTCTGGGGGCAGAGCCAACAGGACAGGGTGCGTGCCAGCTTGCTTTCCAGTACCACCAAGAGTGCCCAGGGCCACTAAGTCACATTTTATTTCATCCCTTTTTTCTTCAGTGTTCCTCCTTTCTGTTAGATCTTTCCTGAGGAATTTTTAGAGTAGCCTCTAAACAGTATTACTTAGTCTTATTACGAGCTGCATAGGTTTCTGTGCACTGGCTTGAGAATCACTAAAACATTGTCTCTGTGGGAAAATGCCTGCCAAGCACTACATGGCAGGTGCGCAGAGAGATTTTTTTGGATTAAAACTCATTTTTGAAGTTGGAAGAATTGCTATGTAGGCGTTGCCATAAATCCTGAAAGACTGGGCCTTAAATAAGAACCTTATTTCCTTTATTTTAAAATAATTTAATACACATACTAATAAGTGAATGTTACCTTTATTCTGTGGTAATTCTTTACGTGTTACCATATCCTAGATAAGAAACCCGCTTATGACTTATTATGCCATGGGAAGGAACACCCCGAGCTCAGGCAGCAAGGTGGAGGTCCTTCCCGCCACCTCGAGGGCAAGGTCCTGGTCCCGGTCCTCACCCTGGAGTCAGCCCTTGAAGCCCGAGTGCGGGAAACCACTGTGGCAGAACTCCCAGGACGGGGCACATGGCGGGGGGGAATTGAAAGGATAGAGGCTGCGCGGGGGGTGAACCTATGCCCAGGCCCGCTGAGCAGCTGAAAGACCTTAAGGCCCCTGGATAAATTGAGTTCTCAATAACGCTGGTGCCCACAGATATTTAAAAAAACAAAACAAACAAACAAACAAACAAAAAAAAACCAGCAAATCTAGAAACTTCTAGATAGTGAAAAAGGCCCTTTCCTTTCTAAAGATGCAGAGTTAAAAAAATCTGTTATAGGTAAAATATGATCTGGAGAAAATAAGAGAGAATGAATCCGGTAAGGGAAAAATAAGAAGAGAGAAAGAAAGCTTTTTCGACACAAGAATTCTCCAAAAGACTAGAGTGATTTGCTTCTGAAAATCACTTTCACTGAGTACCAGTGGCGCAAGAGGCCTGGTAAATATGGGAAAAACATCTTAAGAAGAGGATGTAGATGTCAACCTCTTAGGCAATATGAGTTAGGATTATAAAGCAACGCGACTGACGTCTTGAATTAGAGACCCGCCACTAAAATACGTGGGGCATGGTGTCCACACATCCACACTGCAGGGCTCAAAACTCTCTGCATGTCGCAATGTAACATCTTTTTCTGATGAAACATCTCTGTCTTTTGATGATGGTAAGCTTTTTTTCTGAACACTTGAAACCAAAATATGATACATGAAGTGCATGATCAACCTAGTAACACTATTATAGACCCAAAATAGAATGTGACCATAACCCACATTTAATTTTCTCATGTACTTAGTGAACTTGCTCCAAATACAATTTAAAAGAAGAGCTGCAAATTGCTTTTAGCACAGTGCTAGAATAGGCTTCTTTTTATAGACACTTACATGACTTTGTATAACATATATTTTAAAAAATCCTTTCCCCAATCACAGCCTCAAGCAAGTTACTTTAACAAAGACTCAGAAAAATTAATCCTGATGATGAAGAGTAAACAGGATCTCTTCTTAGAGGGAAATTGCTTTATAAATGAGTGGAACATGTTTAAATATGTCAAAACATTATTTGGTTTTCTGATAGTTGCAAAATTACCCTGACCAAAAAATAAATAAATAAAAATAAATCACCACGTAGAAATCGATTAAATATAGTCTATAAAAATTAAAATTATATCTATTTCTTAAAAATAAATGTGATGTTCAAACATGAAAGTACTTTTAATTAAAGAAACCAAATTTCCCTAATAGTGCCAATCAATTTGTTTTAAATTACAACTACACAGAGAATACAGATAAAAATTTTTAATGACTTTAAAATCATAAAGACAGTTTACTTAATTTGGTAAATTACAACAAACTGCTTTTACTTGCATGACTATCAAAGGCCTAATTTAATCATCACTAACATAATTGGTGACCAAGAAAAGGCTCAGAATGATCATTTTATTGCAAGAAGAGCCTTCTTTTATCACTAGGGAAACCAAGCATCCAGCTCTTCCAAGGATGGTAGGATGGAAAATCTGTGGAATTCACCTCCATGTTCTTTTAAGTGCACATCAGTGGGACCAGAACACAAGCAGTTGACTCCTTTCTGACCCAGAGATTTCATAAGAGCTAAAGGTAAAAAAAAAAAAAAAAAATCCCCTGAGATGGCTGCCTCTGCCCCACGGGGGAGCCAGGATGTCTGAGGTCTGGATTTACTCACTGGCCTTTCGGGTTCAGGCCCCGCTGCGTCTCGGGTGGCAGGGAGAGGATCACAGTGCACGGAATTTGGGAGGGCGGGTGTGGTTCTGACCCCATGTGCCCTCTTTCTGGCTCAGTTTCATCAACTTCAAAATAAGGGACAATCCCAGGGGCTGGTGGAGATGGCACAGGGGTGATGGGAGCTAATCGTGGGCTCCAGGACGGACCCCTGCCTTACAATGGGGCAGCCCTGCTTTGCTCTGTTTTATGTGCTGGAGATCAGTGAAAGAATTCACTTAAAAAAGATACTTCATTTAGGACAACAACAACTATAAAAAAATGAAACCCTTTTAAAACCACTGAGCTTCATGATCGCTAAGGTTTCTTCCAGCTTCAACATCCTAAAGTTCATAAAAGTGGGTGAATTTGCCTTCTTTGGACTCCATGCCTAGATCCCAGCAAATGCCATTTGGATATTCCGTGTGCAAGACAATAATTCCCTTGGGTGAGGCTCTGGTTTTTTACCTGTGGTCCAAGGACGTTGTCTGAAAGCTGACTTGATGCAAAAAGACAGATTTTTAGCAGAGACTCTCAAATTTGGGGACCAGAAGTTTCCAACGTCCTTTTTCCCCCTCAGTTCTTCTTGAGACAAACTTGGGCATGGAAATGGTGATGGCGGGCAGTGTGGCGGTGAGGACAGAGAGACTAAGTCACAAACCTGGATAAAGTCAAGATTATCTAGCTGATCTCTCGTATCAGCCATTGCTGATGGGAATGTTTGGCCGGCTGAGTTCCCTCATCGATGTCCCGTTACCACACTCACCTGGCCAAATTTCAACCCTGCTCCTGCTCACAGGCTCTCATGACTGCATGTTACAAAACCAGGCCAAGTGCTCCTGCTACAAATACATCCGAGCTAACTTCAGATGGGTCTTCAAGGCTCTGGGCCAAACTTCCAGTCACCATTTGTTTCCCCAGCACGTCTCATCCCTTTTTGTAACCCCAAGTCTTCGGTCTAAGTAGGCGACCTC
Source organism: Eulemur rufifrons (assembly GCF_041146395.1). NCBI lineage: Eukaryota > Metazoa > Chordata > Mammalia > Primates > Lemuridae > Eulemur > Eulemur rufifrons. The sequence continues at coordinate 10,437,028 of NC_090989.1, read as the reverse complement.
AACTCCTGCTTTATAAGACTAACGAGGACAAGTAACCTAAGCTCACTGCTCTCCGCTGTTCTACGTGTTTCTGAATCTGGGCTCATCCTCGGTTCCTTCCCTATTATGTCAGTGAGAAGCAATCCTTTTCCTCCCAACCCTAATGCCTCCTTTCTTCCCGCAGTTCCGCTTCCTCTTGCCCCCTCCTGCAAGGCCTTGCTTCATCCTGGAACCACTCCTGCCTGTGATTTTGGTTATCGCTATTTCCATGTACATTGTTTTCCTAATGAGTAGAAAACTGTCAAAATTATTGGTGTCAGAAAAACATATAAAGGTGGAAAATATAAGACAAGACATGCAGAGGACCAATTTAGGAGGCCCAACAATACCAGGAGTTCCAGAAAGAACAGAAATAAATGAAAGGGAAGCACTTAGGAATGCTAAAAACAATTCCCAGGTCTAAAGGAGAGAGTCTTCTGTTGGAAAGGACTCACCAGTTGAAGCCTACTATGAATTAAGAACCATGTGAAGACGTAGCCGCAAAGCATTTCCGAATATCAAGAGGAAGAGAGATGTTTTCAGAGGAAAACAAACCAGCCCCTTACGTGGGAGCACACGTCAGACTGATATCGGCCTTTGCAGTGGCCAAACTAAATGCCAGAAGCCACTGAGCTCCCTGAAAAGCTCTGACAAAACAATCTTCACTGGAGACTTCTACATGCAGATAAACTAAAAATCAAGTGTGAGGGTGACGTGCCACATAATATTTTAAGATATTTTCAAGAAATCAGACAATTTACTTCTCGTTTTCTCTTTTCTGGCAGGGAGTTAACATGAATTTAGTCTAGCAAAAAAAAAACAAGGCACAAACCACGTAAGAGACAGACCTGGGCCGCAGGACATACGAGACCCACCCCGGGTCAGGTGAAGAAAAGTCCCCACGAGGCAGCTGAGCCTCAGACCTGGAGAAGAGCCAGTCCGGAACGGGAAATGTGACTAATACAAAGTTTGCCACAATTGAGAAGATGGAAAAACTCAAGGCCTGATAAAGCACATGGCACATGAAAAAAAAAATAAATAAATAAAAGATAACAGGAATTCTAATAAAAATAAAAATACTGCTCAAGAAAGTCAGACCCGAATAAGGAGTAAAGCATAACATGATATGATTTTAAGCTGTTATTTTGAGTGTAGAACGGAGTATCCGTTTGCCTCTGATACTAAGTGATTCTCTTCCAGCATCCACTGGGTCAGAGGCGGGACCCACGCAGAAGGCGGGATCCTAACCCAGCTGCCCAGCTCAGCACTGTGGCTGCGACGGCACAAACCCAGCTTACCGACTTTCAGCTTTTAGAGTCAACGTGTGAATAAAATACGGGCACTGGTTACGGCATCCAACATAGATGTCAGCCACCTAACTGTGAGAGTGGCGGGCAGAGGCAGAGCTTTATGGGCAGATGAGAATCAAGAAGAAATAAATGAGAGGAAAGTGAGGGTGGAGACTCGCAGTTGCGAAGTCTGAGGGCATCTGCTAAAATTGGTCCATTTACATCAAACCAGTTTTCACGCAGACTCCTTGCGTCACTCCTTGCCAAATCCGGTCCTGAGGTTTCTCAGAGTGTGTGGTCGGAACGAGCCTCTCTGTAGAGCCATCTGGCCCTTCTCTGTCAGCCCAGCGCCACCCCGGCACGCGCCTCCACGGAAAACAAACACAGGACACCTCCTCCCTGTCTGGAGTGGCTACACCCGCGTGCTAGTGACAGCATCTCCTGCCTCCTCCTCCCCCCTCCCTCCCATCTGTTGAGCTTCCAGCACATGCCGCGCACTGTGGCCGCAGGGTCTTGTCCTCAAGGTGAGCCCAGGTGAAAGGAGAGACCAGACCTAGAGCTCGAAGCATCTGTGCCTGGGAATGAGAGAGAGGAATATGTACAGTGTTTTTTAAAGGCATCTAACATAGAAAGGTCTGCGATTAGGGCTTCCCAAACACAGTTCTGCTAACAGGAAGGACTCGTGCAAGTAATCCTCTAAGTGAACCGCAGAAGAGGTGAGACAGCAGTGCACTGAGGGACCACTAGGTGACCCCACAAGGTGTCAAGCACATCATTTCATTTACTCCTTGGGACAACTCTGAGGTAGGCGCTATGCTACCGATGAGGAAACAAACTCAAAGACCTTGAGTCGGCCCCACCAGGCCTGTCCAGCAGCAGGGGCTGGGTTCTCTCCATCACACTGCGTGGGTTTCTCTGCGTGAGTGAGCCAGCGATCTGTGGAATTCTCTAAAACTGCTGCGCCCTAGATGTGAAGGCTGGGGAAGAAATGCACAATGCAGGAGAGTTTGAGGCAAGTTTTGGCTCAAGTCCAAGAGCTCATCAACGTAGTTTACCTTACACGATCCCTAAGGCACCACCCAATGATAAAATTCTATGATTCCATAATTGTCCTCCAAGTTCTTCTTCTGTTTTCCAATACAAGGACAGGATTTTGCACTGTCTGTGTCAGGTAAGTACAATGGCCAAGTCCTGGAGCTCTGTAGGTTCCCACCTGCACCACCCCACTCTGGGGGCCATGTCCTCTGCTGAGCTGTTCTTTCCAACAGTAAGAGTTGGGGCCCCTCCATGGGGAGGCTTCCAGAGGAGCCTGTGACAAGGAAAAAGAGAGCCCTGGGACCCCATCCCACTCAGACACGAGTCCAACTCCAAGGTTCCAGGATCAATGACGTTCTCCTTTTACTTTATATCAGTCTATGACCGTCTTGTGTGCTCATAAACTCTAAGAGCACAAGAGGAAGAATGATAAATATTAAAAACAAAATAAAATCAGCCGGCAAGCAGTCTTTAGAAGGAACTAATTACAGCAGGCTGGGGATAGTGCACCAATACTGGAAAAGTCTGAACATCTTGGTAAATATACGTGAGTGTTTTGAAGCTTAAATGGGGTGGAGTTTACAGAGACTCTAATTACAATAGGAAATCTATTGCAGTCAAATGAATCCCATAATACAAATAAGCAGGAGAAAGAAGACCTAGTGGATTATACTTTCTCCTTCGGTTCAATTACATGATTGGTTTTTAAACAACTTGTCAACTCATTCACTCATTCACCAAACACCTACTGATAACATAAACATGGCAACAACCGTGTTAGGAACTGGTGATGCTAAGGCATTAATAGTTTCTTCTTTCCAGAGGATCAGAGGTTAGTTGGGAAGAGAGTCAACCTCTACTGAGAAAAGGCCACCTGAAGGTCAGCAGGGGTCAACTCGCAGCCGAGGGGGCCTGGGGTATCTCAGGAGGCGCCAACAGCAGTTTTCATCATATAGTGCCCTGTGTTCTGGGAACCCCAAGCGGCTCAGCACCACGGGATCGATAAGTCACCTTAGGGAGCATCGGGAGCTGGGAACCAAACAAAAGGCCTTATTTGCAAAGCAAGGAGTTTGAAGTTTATGTTATAGACAATGGACAAGTGCTGAAGAGGTTTTAAAAGCAGGGTAGTGAGCCGATAACATGGCTTTTAGAAAGATCATTCCAGAGGCAGACTAGAGGGCCACTGGAGGTGCCAGAGAGAAACACAGCACTAGGCAGGAGCTGTGGCACACTCCGGGCAAGAAATGCCATGAGAGGCTGAATCAAGGCCATCATTGTGGGACGGGGAAGTGGAAACACACTGAAAGCATGTTCCCAAGTGAAATCTGCAAAACTTCTGGCTGAATACATGGGGGGTGAGGGAGAAGGCGTCAACAATACCTTCTGTTTCTTGCATGAACAACTGAGTGGGTGAGAGAGGACAAAACAGGAATAGAAAGTTCAGGAACGGAGACCACGGCTGATTCTGGACACAGCTTGCAGTGCCTGTGGAATGTCCAGGTGGAAGGTCTGCTGGGAAGTTGGACAGCCAGGCCGGGAGCCCTGCAAAGAGGCGTGAATGTGCCAGCAAACCGACTATTAGAAGTACATAGAGAATAAGATGTGAAAAGAGGGCCGAGGTCAGAGTCCAATGTTAAAGATGCGCAGCCCAGATCTTTCAGCCCAGGCCTGAGGTAGGACCAGGGCGTGTGAATTCTTAGTAAGCTCTACAGGGATTCTGATGAACAGCCAGATTTGGGAACCACCGGATTAAACAATTTCTAAACTCTCTTCCAGCCCTAACAATGATTCAATGCATGCATTTGAAAAACATTCATGACCCACTCAATGACCATGTCTCAAAACCTAGCAGTGCAGTTGTGTTACTCAGGCATTACTTACGCTTGATGATGCATAACTCTTCTGCTTTGTAGAAAGTAGAATGAAATGAATTAGTCAGGGGCCCTGAAATAGACACCTGTCCAAATCTACCACTGAAACAGAGTGTTAGTCAGGTCCCTGTCCTCAGAAGAGGGAGGTGGCAGGTTGGCGGGTCCAGGGCCATGAGCTGGGCCACTGGTTTGCAGTTATGACCCTGAGCAGAAGGACTTCTGTTTTGTTTTCCTTTTAAATTGCCTTTCCACTGTGTAAAACAGAAATAGCCACCACCAACCTGTTTCTCAGGGCTGCCGAGGAGAACTCACATGGAATTTGCCATCAATCCGACTCTCTCCCACTAACACCAGGCGTCGGGGAACAGAGGGCAGGGTGTCACACTGTATTACTTTCAGACCCAAAGTGTCTGCGCCGCAATTACTCCCATGGTTTAAAATAAAAGAGAACCTGCGTGAGGATTCCCAGGAAGAAAGAAGGAGGCCCTGTGAGTTTTGCTTTCCCAGGTAAGGCGAGTCCGGCTTTCCAACATCCAGAGCTGTCGCATCTGCCCTGGAGGGTGCTGGAAACGGAGGCCACACAGCCTGGTCAGCGGCTGCCACTTCCTTTAGCTCAGCCTGCTGGCATTCGGGCCTGACAGCGAGCAGAGTCCGTGCTAATGGAAAGAATGACAGTGTGTCCCTGTCCCTCCACTTTCCCGAGGCCCCGGCTGATATGGAAACCGGCTGGCACGGGCGGGATGGAAAGTATGAATCCATGCTCGCCTCGGGTTGAATGAGCAGAGGGTAATCAGATCGGGCTCATGCTAAAATATCACTGCGGCTCACTTGACCGGCTACTATCCAGTCACGTCCCTGGGGCTTCAGGAATGAGATGCTGCCCCCCGAAGCAGCTGAAGGAATAGTGCTGGCACCTTAGGCCCGGGATGGGCTCCGTGGAGCTGAAGCTGGGAGATGAGTTGGTGTGGTGGCCGCCTGCGTAAACACCTGTGGAGTGCCCGTGTCGCTCCTGGATGCTTTCCCTGTGGCTCCTCACCTTGGTGCATGGCTCACCACGACCCTAAGAGGTGTGTAGTCTTCACCCCACTCTGTAGAAGAGGGAATCCTGGCCCAGAAAGATCAAATGACCATCTGGAGGTTGCACAGAGTGGGGACCCAAACCTGGGCCCTGCACATCTCCCACCTGGCCTTGCAAACTTCCCACCACCTGGCTGTCCCTCCTGCATGTACACACGCACATGCAGGCTGTCGACCCAGAGAAAACACAGACAGGAGAGCAACAAAGAGGATGCTTGTGCACCGGGACGGGTAAGGAGGAGGAAGAGGAGAGGTTTAGGCCAAAACTTCAATAATGTCCTTCAGACAAGCACTAGGAAAAGAACCCAGGAAAAAATACAAGTGCTGAGCAGTGAGTTGAGAGTTCTAGGCCCTTCTAGAGAGAGACCCGGAGTTGCCCCAGAGATGCCTTGCTTAGTCTCTATGGGAAAGAACCACTGAAATGCCGTCTAGGCTGGAAAGTTTAAGTAACCAAAGTGTTTGAGCTCCCCAATAACCATTCCTTGCATGAAAGTTTCAACACAGTGTTAATGAAAAAAATCTTGGGAAAAAAAAAAGGAAGCTCAGGAAGTGGCCTAAATGTGGACTGGGAGGCAGGCTCGGAAGGTGTGCCCCATTGGCTCTGCCGCGCTCCTGCAAAGCAAGTGTCTTTCTGTTTAGGTTGTAGAATTGGGGACCAGCCTCATCAGTGACCTCCCAGCTTTAAATTTGTTATGAAAATGACAACAGGGTGGATCTACTATAAGGCAGACGGGGTCATTTAGCCTTGCAGGGGGTTTGTCCACTCATTATCCCAGGCAAGGTGTGTTCTGGGTACGAGGTAGGAAATGGTGCCGGTTTCTCCCCGGGACCGCTCTGCACAAGAGGGGCCTATGTTCGTCGGCAAAGGCAGTCTGCCCACCGCAGTCTTAGGCACCACAGACTCACTTGCGCAGCCGAATTTCATTTATCAATTTAATCCACATTCATGAAGCAGGCGCTGTTCCAGGTGCAGGGTCCTTAGCGGTAAACAAGACAAAAGCTTTCATGGAAGAGACATTCTAGCAAAGATGGACAGTGGACGATGATGTACCCAAGTGTCAGGAAGTGACTAGTGCTCTGAAGACAACTGCAAGGACTGGCGGGAAGGACAGACGGATGCGCGGTGGCTTAGTGAGGGGCTCGGGAAGACCTCCCCGAGGAGGTGGCATCTGGGCCGAGACCCAGGAGCCGAGAGGGAGTGTCTGGGGAAGAACACGCCAGGAATTCCAGCCTTGAGGGAGGGGCCGGATGTGGCACCCTGGAGCAGCAGTCACAAGATCAGGGTGGCTCCAGCAGTGACAGAAGAGAGCCCTGGAAGAACTGAGTCAGGACAGGCAGACAGGGTGTTCATGGACAACTGCACCAACCCAGGCAAGCATTCCGGAGCTTGCTCTGAACCTGCGGGTGCCACTGGGGGATTCCGAGCGAGGGAGGGGCCGGATTTGGTTTACATTTTAGAAACTCTACTGGCTGCTGCGTGGAGACTCAGAGTTCCAGGACGGCAAGGGGAGGCGGGAACCAGGAGGGCTCTGCAGGGACCCAGGCAGCAGAGGAGGACAGCTTAGGTGGGATGAGAAATGAGGATGGAAAGTATGTGAGCTCAGGGCATCTTCTGAAGAGACCAGAGGACCCTGCGGCTGGGCTGGCTGGGGGGGGTGGGTGGGTGGGGGGTGGGTAGTGGCGCCTGGGGCCATTCTGAGCAGTGTCACCTGCTGCTTCTTTTAGGAAAAACAGTGCTAGGTAATGAATTCCTGCAGACACTCTTAATGTACCTTAGAGAGCTCAGTTTACTCTAACAGTGCTGTGGACTAGTGTTCCTATTCTGCCACCCCCAGCGCACCATGTGTTGAAGCTCTAACCATCAGCATCGCAAGGTGTGACTGTACAGTATTTGGAGATACGACATTAAAGAGGTAATTATTATAATAAGTTAAAATGAGGTCATTAGGCTGGGACCTTAATCCAATCTGGCTGGTGTCTATAGAAGGAGGAAATTTGGACATACAAAGGGACACCTGACATGTGCACGCACAGAGGAGCGACCACGTGAGGACAGAGTGGAAAAGTGGCCATCTGTCCGCCAAGGAAAGAGGCCTCAGGGGAAACCAAAGCTGCTGACACCTTGATCTTGGACTTCCAGCCTCCAGAACTGTGACACAATAAACTTCTGCCGTTTAAGCCATGCAGTCTGTGGTATTTTGTTACGGCAGCCCAAGCAGACTAATACAAATGCCACTATTTTGTTTTGAATCTCTACAGGTTGATAAACGGCACCACAATTTACAGAGATGCCATGACCAGATCGGCCACTGTAGAGACCTGACGTTTAACCATCACAAAAACAAACTATACCCCCTACTTTGCATGTGCGCACGCATGCACATGCGTACACACATACAGACACGCAAAGTTCTGATTGATTATAATAACAAAGTCTAACCACAAACTCCTGTTTCTTCCCAATTACCTTGGGACAACTTTCCTTAGACCCTTCTGCTGAAGGGCATGGCTGCTCCTACGTCATGTAGGCTCCTGAGCACAGGGCTGGCCAAAGGCAGCTTGGAAGAGTCACCTGGAGGGCCCCAGCCTGCTGCTATCATCATGCGACAATTTGTTGACTTTAATCTTTTGCCTGTATTCTAGAGGCAGAAAAATCTCACATCTTATTTCAAGTGATCTCTATTAATATCCCTCCCTGGCCCTTGGAAGATATTAAGAATCCAGAGGGAAATCAGAAACTCAGTGGTGCTAGAAATACCCAAAATGTCTCATTCAGAATGAATTCACCAAACAACCTCAAAGCAAAATGATGATGAAAAATAAGCCTTCCATGGGAAGAGGAGAGGATGGGTAAATTCACACCTAATGGTACAATGTACACTATCTGGGTGATGGACACACATATAACTTTGACTCAAACAGTACACAAGCAATTTATGTAACCAAAATGTTTGTACCCTTGTAATATTCTGAAATAACATATATATATATAAATAAAAAATTGAATTAAACTAAAAAAACATTGTACCTTGCAAAAATAAAACTTCATAATTATAGTTCATTGTTGTGAATAACTCCTCAAATACATCCATCTTGCAAAAGGTTTTCTCTTACGAACCACTCTTTTTCCATCGCTGACTACAGTGGAAAATGACATTCCAGTACGAAACATAATCCTGTTGATATTTAACATCTATTAAGGTTTTCATCATATTGCTGGATGAGATGGTGTAACTAGGGACAAAGGAAGCAGAGGACATCAGTCCAAAGGAGGTAAATACTGAGAAGGTAATACGTCCCTGTTAACATTGGATTGTATGCTTACAAATTAAAAAGAGCTCACAGGCCAGGCTTCATCAAACCATTGCAGAAGCACGCACCTGCTTGCCTGGTGACAGAGTCTTTTTGAAAGTAAACCTGTACCTCATACACTTTCCTTTCTAAGTCTGACCTTCATCAGAGGATTCACCAGAGCATCCTGAATCCAAATAACAAAATTAAATGCACACTAACCACCAGCCCTTAACAGCTTCACGTAAATGTGTGGCATTAGGAACTGAAAACAAGAATTATCTAAGGGTTGTGTTTTGATATGCATTTAATGGATACCACTTCTTTATGCTGAAAGGACAATCTTTTAATATTTTACACAAGCTGTGTACTTTACTATAAAATAATTTATAAATTATTCTTGTTTAAAACAAATTCCCTCCTTTTCTAGGAGAATTAGTAACAGAATTTCAAAAAAGTTGAATACTTTCTAAAGATTATCTAAGATTTCATCTTCACTCTTTGAACTCACCTGAGTGATTATTTATAACATCACCAGCTCTAAGAAGTCTGTAGGAGACCTAATGATATACAAAGAAGCAATTGTATAAGCATTCCCAGAATAATGCATTAGCTACAGAAGCAGCACATGCTAAGATATTAGTTCTACTTTTTAATTCATATTAGACCTTAATAAAATAAGTCAATGATGCAAATTATAATCTCTAGAATAACCACTAAAAGAACAGTAATGTCTAACAGACAAGTTAGTAGAAGGGGACAAGGAAATAATTCCCAAAATACATATTTATTTTCAAAAGAAGGCAAGAAAGAAAAAAAAAGGAATACCGAACAAGTGGAACAGACAGAAAACAGTAAGATGACAAAAAGTAGAAGAATGGGAAAATATGCTACATACATACTAATCAGAAGAGAGCTGGTATAGCTATCTCATGTCATGCAAATAGAATTGAGGAAGCATTACCAGCAAAAAAGAAGGACATTTAATAATTATAAAGGGTCAATTCACCAGAGAGATACAATAATTCTAAATTTATATGTACCTAATAATATAGCTTCAAATTTATACAAAGCAAAAGTTGCAGAATAGAAAGGAGAAATAAGCAAAATCAAATTGTGGTGAGAAATTTTAACACACTTCTCCCAGCAACTGAGAGAACAGATAAAATTCAGTACGGCCATAGATGATATGAATATGAACAACAAGTTTAACGTAATTGACTGTACATATTTGTTAAGTGACTGCATCTAAAAACTGCAGAATGCATTATTTTTTTCAAGTACACATGAAACACTTATCAAAACTGACTTACTGTTGAATCAGGAAGCAAGTCTGAAAACATATCAAAGGACTGAGATAGAGTGCTTTCTGATCACATAGTGGAATTAAGCTAGGAATCAACAACATAAAAGATAACTAGAAAATCTCCAAGTGTTTGTAAACTAAGCAAAGCACTTCTAAATAATCTACAGATCAAAGAAGTTACAGTGAAAATCAGAAAGTATCTTGAAGTGAAAGATACAAAGGACATGACATCAAAACTTGTTAGAAGCAGCAAAAACCATATTTAGAGGGAAATTTATAGCCTTCTGTGAATACATTGGAAAAGACTAAAAATCAATGATTTTTACATGTTGATCTCAAAAAGTAAAGCAAGAAAACAGAATAGCAAATTAAACCCCAGGAAAGTAAAGGGAAAAAAGCAGAAAACATTGAAATAGAAAACAAATAAAAAATAGAAAAAATTAAGTCATATGTTGAGTCTTTGAAAAGATTAACAAATTTAATTAACCTCTGACAGGACTGATGGAGAAAAAGAAAAGACCACATACTGTCACTACCAGGATTGAAAAAGGAGACATAACTACAGGTCCTATGGATATTAAAAAGCTTCTAAAAAGAATATGCTGATATATTTAAAATTTTAAATAAAATGGACAAATTCTTAGAAAAATACAACTTACAAAAATAACAGAAGAGGAAGTCAATTGGTTCTATATCTATTTAAAAAACTGACTCTCTAATTAAGAACATTCTCAAGAGAAAACTCCAGGCCCAGATATTTTCATCAGTGAAATCCTCCAAACATTTAAGTAAGAAGTAATATCATTCTTATATAAACTCTTCAACTGAACAAAAAGAGGAAGCCTTTCCACTTGTTTTATGATTTTAGCATAACTTTGATCCTAAAACCTGAGAGCATTACTGAAAAGAAAAATTATCACCCTATGTCTCTCCTGAGCATAAATCTGAAAATTATGAAATGCAAATAATAGTAAAAGAAAGCCAGAGTTATGAAAAAGAATATTGCAACACAACAAGGAAATGTAAATAATATATGTATATGTTAAAAGACATGTAGAATGTTACAGTAGCATGAAGATAATACTCCTAAACTGGAAGACATGCCAATGGCCATGAATGGTATAATCACAAATATGCTGTAATATATTCACACCACAGAACAAAAACAATGAAAATGAACTAACCACTATTACATGTGCGATGGTTAATTTTATGTGTTAGCTTGACTGGGCCATGGTGCCTAGATACATGGTCAAACGTCATTCTGGATGTTTCTGTGAGGGTGTTTTGGGATGAGATTAACATTTAAATCGGTGAACTTTGAGTAAAGCACATTCCCCTCCATAATGTGGGTTGTCCTCATCCAATCAGTCCAAGGCTTGAGTAGAAAAACACGCTGGCCTCTCCCAAGCAAGAAGAAATCTGCAGCAAAACTCCTTCCCACTTGAATGACATCGGCTCCTCTCCAGGTCTCCAGCCTGCCAGCCACCTAGCAAATTTTGGACTTGCAAGAGCCAATTCCTTCAAATAAACCTTTCTCTAGAGACATGCACATCCTGTGGGTTCTGTTTCTCTGGAGAGCCCTGATTAAGACAGAAGACGAGCAAACACTGTTCAATACGCACCCTTCCCTCTTTGTCCCTCTCATTCTGCTCACACTGGCTGCCTGTGTGAACACACACGCTCTTTCTGCCAGAGGCCTCTGCACCAACCATTCCCTCTGCCTGGCCCTTACCTGGCTCTTCACATCCTTCAGGGACCCAGCAGGTGCCCCCGTTACTGTTCATCTCAGCTCCCCATTCGCTTTATTCATAGCAGTAATCACAATCTATAACCAATACATTCAGAATCCATTATCTGTCTCTCCCATGAAAATGAACATTCCATGAGGCCACAGACATCGCTTCGTTTTCCCCTGGGTCTAGGTACATTGCCAGAACAATTCAATAAATATTTGCTGAACGAAGGAACAAATGTGTGAATCAATGAATATAAAATGAGCACACCTCACAGGATATTAACTTCAGCACTCTGATCTAGAAGGGAATAAGAACCAGAAACCTACAGGAAAAACACATTCTGAATTGCATCTCTTTAAGTGAGTCTTTTCTCCACATATCCTGAAATCCATTTTTCCCATTAATAAACCTCCTCCAAACCCAGCACCTAGCCGGCACCTCTTACAATCCGGGACGCTGTGCTCTCAGCCAGCGTTTCCTCCTACTGCGGCCAGGGGCTAAGGGCTGACCTATCACATCCTTGACGGTCCCTGAGTGCAGGGACTCAGAAGGGAGGCGACAAGAGGACTAGAAGACGTGTTTCCCACTTGAGAATCTCGGAATCTCATGGACACAGGAAACTGTATCGTTATTGAAACATAAAGTCTATCTAGTGGATTATAGCTATGTATTGGAGTGATCAGAATGACTTGATTTCGATGGTCCAGAAATTTCTGGGACAGCAATAGTCTATGTCTTGATCTAGGAGGTCATGATAAGGTTTGTTTACGGAATAAAAACCCATATGACCTGTGCCCAGAGATGCCTCTGTAGTGTTCTGAAGAAGAAACCTGCCAGGACACACAAAAGCTATTCTCCTTATGAAGGACACAGAATCAGACAGAACCCCGATCCAGTCCTCACTTCTGAACGCTGCCCAGCATATGCTAAATATGTATTTATGCACCTACTGTGTACCAGTCACAGTTCTGGGAGCTGGGGATATAGTGGTGAACCAAACAAACCCCCTCCCGCATGCAGTCCACACTGTGGCAGGAAGACAGTGAGTAATAAGTAAAACACACAGTGTGCTCGGTGGGGACAGGGGGCACAGAGAAGAATGCAGGAGGCCGGGGACAGAAAGTGCAGGGGACGGCGTCACAGCTGAAATAGGATGGCTGGGTTTGGCCTCCTGTGAAGGTGACATTTGGGCCAAAACCTGACGGGGGTGAGGTAGTGAGCCATGGCTTCCTGGGCGAAAACTATTCCCAGAGGAGGGAAGAGCAGGCCCGGGGCTGGACATGGGAACACAATGCGATCAAAGAACACCACAGAGGGACAGTGAGGGGGCGGCCAGCTACCGTAGGGACACGATCTACTCGGCTGGACATGGGAAACCCTGGAGGATCAGGGTAAAGTGGAAGGAAATTAAAGCTGAGCTTTATGTACAACTATTTTAATACTAAAGAGAGTTTAAGTCTTTTAAACTGCCATTGAATTCCAATTCAATTAATCAATTTATCTAGGCAAAAGGCTCCGAGATCATCACACAGTGGCTCCTACAGTTGTTACGTTAATACCCAAATGTCCATTATTTTACCCGGGTCCACAGAACTTAGACATCACCTTGTTGGACCCGTCCTCCCTTCCCTGCCCCAACTGCAGGGTGAGTGGTCACCGAGCCGACGGCCACACGACTGGGATCCAGCTCTAAAAAGTGCCATCAGGATGTGTTAACCAACCTGACTGTGGCAAGCATTTCATGATGTATATCCATAGCAAATCACATGGCACAGCTTAAATAGATACAATTCAATCTGTCCATTGTACCTTAATGAAGCTGGGGGAGGGGACGGGCCAGCAAATGTAATAAAGAAGTGCGCCCCCTCCTGGCACCCTGCCAGAATTTCAGATCTGTCTTGATCAGACTTTCTTCTGTTTGGGTTTAGACAGGTGAATGAAAGATGGTGAAGAGCCAGAAAACCTGAGAAATTCACCCAAATGTCTGAACTTCATTCTGGAGAGAAGATCTGCTTGAAGCGGGGCAGCTCCCTGTCCACATAGTGCCTGGGCACCTGGGCATCAGGACCGCACCGCCCCCATCCCCCCAATCCCCCCAATCCCCCCACGTGAGCACACGGTGCTCCTGCTGGGGTCAGGCACATTCCCACAAGCTGCAGGGCTCTGGTTAGTCCCCGAGGTGGAACCCAACCGTGTGCCCACGCCCCCTGGGGCACTGTCCTCTGATTGACTGGGCTAAATCAGGATTCACAAAACCCAAGGATCAGTGCCGGCCGCTGCTGTTCTGAATATCGACACTGGTCAGGAGGGGATTGCGGTTCCGGCAGGGGGAGAAAGTCCCATTTCCAGCACTAGGGTGAGACAGAAAGTGATGGGGCGATCTGTACCATCACACACCCACACAAATCCCGGGGCTCCTTTCTCACCCAACCCCTGTCCTGAAGCTGTCCAGACGCCCGCCATCATCTCCACCAGGACTGCACGTCTACAAGAAGAGAATCATTTCCCAACAAACCCACACTGATTTATGTTCCCTTCAAAAGTGAAAGAACCGATCATCTGTTTCCTGTGTTTCCCGATAACAAGAAAAAACACTTCTTAGCTGAGCCTGTCTAGTCCCTGACCAGACTTTGCTATACAATGTCTGTGTCCTCTAGTGATTAATTTGGAGATGTCAAATTATCTACAACTGCAGGAAAACGTCCTTGGCTTGACTTAATTGGAGCCCCAGGAGGATGTGGGAAAGGACATAGCGCCGGTTCTCCTGAGTGCACATGGATACGGAAGGACAGAGGACAGGGACCTGGGCGCCGGGCACTCGAGACGGCTTCCGTGCAGAGACGGCCCCTGAGCACAGTGGCTACACGCCCAGGCTGCGTGGCGTTGGAAATGACCATTTGTCCGCCTTCACTCTGGAATCAGCTGAATTTTCCCTCACCTAGATTCTAATATAATGTGACCCCTAGTCTCCACGGGCTAGTATGCCTCATGATGCTCTCAGTCTTGCTGTAATTAGGAAGAAGCTCATTATGAGATGGTGTCATATGAAAAACCTGATCACAGAGGGAGGCACAATAGTGAAGTGCCCATAGTTTTTGGTCAAAAATGCTCAAATAATGGCAATTTCATGTGCCTTCACCCAACCACCACAGTACAGAGTGCCTGTAACTGCTGGAATAGGCACAATTATTTTCATCACGTGCAAAGCTCATTCTTGACTGACCCTCTCAATACATCATCACAAATCATCAAAGAATTGAATCTTCCTGAGCAAGATTTGGCTATATGACATGGGCAGAGGTGCCATTCTGAACCCAACCTGCCTCCCGGGGAAGTTACGAAGGGATGACAAGCGAGGCAGGCATACCTGCCACCTCTGCGTTCACTAAGAACTCAAAGAGCTCTTATTCAGAGCCCACTTGGCCTGTCTCAGTGGGGCAGGGGACAGGCAGCCTGACTCGGGCACCTGGGCCTGCCCTGCAGAGCAAGAGCCAGTCCCAGGCTGGGGAGCTGGACCTCACTGCGCCACGAGGCGGGGCTGAGGCTCTGGCTCTGAGCCAACTGCTGCATGGGGAAGGGGTGTGCACATTTTTCAGAACAGAAAATAAACAAATGGAAAAACATTTGCAAAAGTGAACCAGATGCAGTCCCTGCCCTCAAGGGGCAGGTGTTCAGTCTAGAGCAGGGGTCCCCAACCCATGGTGAATTGTATAATTATTTCATTATATATTACAATGTAAAATAATAGAAATAAAGTGCACAATAACTGTAATGTGCTTGAGTCATCCTGAAACCATCCCCCTCCTCTCTGGTCTGTGGAAAAATTGTCTTCCATGAAAATGGTCCCTGGTATTGAAAAGATCGGGGACTGCTGGTCTAGAGCAGTGGTCTATGCCCAAGTGCCTGCTGCTTTAGACAGACCTAGAATTCGATAATATGTGTAAGAAAAAATTGCTAATTCACACTTGTTTTTTTATTCTGGGGCTGGAGGGGTGGGGGATGGGTAAAATTGTATTCAGCATTATAGGCAAGCAATTATTTTTAGAGTTATTGCAAAACAGAAAGGGAACAAAAACGTTATATGTTGACTGATGATATTAGAGGAATTTCAGTCTTGAACCTTGAGTTGGAAAATGGACCTACGTAAAATAAACAGTCTGAGGGCAGAACAGGCAAAGGATATGAACAGTCAACTCACAAGTGGAAACAGAACTAGTAAATAAGCACATAGGAAGCTCTCACAATCTGTAGTTGGAGACACAGCTGAAATGAGAAGGCTTCATGGAAGAGGGGTGGAGAGGTGTCCCTTTAGGGGAGTGCCGAGTCCCCTAAAGTCAGTTCATTGCGATTAAGGGGTATAATATGAGGAACATGGGGTGAGGCACAGTCCCGGGTGCTCAGAGACGACAATGACCAACAGGCAGCCAGGTGCTCAGGGAAGAAGTGTTTGCAGTCAGACCTGCAGGTGCTCACTTGAGTCCCAGGCAGGTACGGCCTACACACCACCTCTCCAGGCCTCAGTGTCCTTGCTGTAAAACAGAAGTAATAACAAGTGCACGCCTCACAGGGACAGGCTGGAGGGGCAGTGGAGGGCAGTAGTTAGCACCTCGACTCTGGAACCAGACAGCCTGGGTCAAATCCTGCCCCCTTGCTCTACTTAGCTGTGCAACCCTGAGCAGGTACTTCACCTCCAGATGCCTCAGTTACTCCGTCCATAAAATGGGGACAAAAACAGTATCTCCTTCGCAGGGCTTCTGGGAGCATGAAATGCATTCTAAGCATTTACAACAAACAGTGCCTGACACCAGTGCAGAACAAACACTACAGAAGCGTCTACTTAAGCACACACCTGGAAACCAGGTGCTCTAGTGACTGGCACATAGTAGGTGCAGAATAAATGGTTGGAGAATTCATCACAGCCTTTTCCCTTCTGGGGGTGTGTTGGGAGGCAGGAAAAGAGAATCATCAGAAAGGGAGGAAAAATTACCTAGTTTTTAAGCTCTAAGGAAGTTCTTCAAGGCTTTTCCATGACCATGGGGGGAAAAATGGAACAACACCTGGAGAGAGAATAGAATCCTAGTAATTTTGTGTTCTGATCAAGCTGAGTTTGACCTTTTAGCAAATTACTGACTCTCTGCTAAGAGTGTACACAACCCATCTATTCATCACAAATTTCAGTGTCTGGGGAATGAGTCCCGGAGCCCAGGCTCTGTAGGTGGCTGCTGTTATATAAGCAAGCGCAGAAGCCCGAGGGGAGAAAGGGACACTGTGGGATTTGCTCGGGTTCCCAGGAGCAGGGCCTGTGTCCCACCTGAGGGGCTGACTTCTTCACTGGCAAGCAGATTCTGACACACTCGCTGCCTTCGCCAGCCACAGGAGGGGCACTGATCCCAGTGCCCCTCACAAGCTGTCTGGACAGCTCCACAGAGGCCACCAGGGCTGGGCAGGCTTCCCCAAGGAGCTGGGGACCCTGTTGTGTCACATAAACTGGCCACTGCTCTGTAGAGCTAGGATATGCCTGTGGTCCAGCCATGAGAGGGGACGTAGCCCGTCTGCACACACACAGGCAATGCTCCCCAAGTATGCCTATGCCAAGGGGACCCAGCCTGGAGGTCACCTGCCCTTGGAGCAGGGAGAGCAGGCACCTCAGTGTTGACATCTGTGGAGCGTGTCTGGGTGCACCAGACCCTCTCTGGGCACTTTGGTCCATCTATGGACTCATGTCATTGTCACTGGAGTTCTGTGAGGTGGTTGTTGTGACCCCCCAGTCTTACAGCTGGGCAAGCTAAGGCGCCCAAAGCCATGCGGCCAGGGAGCAGCAGTGCTGGGGCGACGCCCGGGTGTCCGGGATTTGTAGCCTCTGAGTTCCGACAATGACCTTCAGGATGCACCGCTGGAGCGAAGGTTTCTTCCTGCTTCCTTTGAATGACTGATGGGAAAGGCAAGCTGAGCAGAGCCACAGGGTCCCAGTGATGACACAGGGTGACACCCCTCTGGGGAGGAGAGAAAGGCCTGGCTGCAGCAGGAAGAACTCAGAGTGGCTCCTGAGCAGGGCTGTGCTTCCCCATGACTGAGACATCCACTTCCCCACCGCAGCCTGCGCCGAGGGCTTGTAAGGTTTGGCGCAGTCACAGGGCCAGCAGCCAGGCCCTGCCGCCGGGCTGGAAGCACAGATGTGGAAAATCTTTTGTTAAAACAGCTAGGAAGTACACTCAGACCAAAAAGGCCTGGCAGTGACATTTCCTGATGATGCTAGAACACAAACGCAGAGCCGAGGGCGCTCTCGCCCCTGCTAAACAGCCAGGGGACTTTGCCCCCGCCTTTGTCTCTCGAGAACCTTGGCACATCTAGTGAAGTAACTCGGCTGAAAACTCAGTAGCTGCGGGACCACTCAGGCGACCCGCCTCAGTGGAGAGGTCAGTGAGGCTCAGGCGAGCACATGGGTGCTGTTGCCTGGTCTGCGCACACCGGGACGGTGGTTATCATGATACTAATAGTTACAGCAGGGAAACGGGAGCAGGGTGGGGTCAGGCAGTGTGAGAACAGCTCAAGACTGAGCACAAGAAGCCTGGGCTCCTCGTTCAGCTTAGTTATGAACTTGCTGTGTGATGAGGGCCCCATCTCACCCTCTCCGGGCACCCAGAGTGGCCCCAGGGCCTTTCTAGCACTGACATCCTGCCTTCCATGATATGCATGAGAAACCCATGCTGCCCTGCCACACGTGACTATTTCAATGAAAATTAATTACCCTTAGAAAGCCAGTTCCTCAGTAGCCTAGCTCCATTTTAAATCACGTGCTCAATAGCATGTGATTTAAATTAAAATTAATTAAAATGAAGAAAAATGAAAAGCTGGTTCCTCGGTCACATTCACCACATTTGAAATGCTCAGTGGCGCTTGTGGCTGGCGATTACTGTGCCAAAGAGCACAGACTCAGAACATTTCCAGCACAGAAATCTAGGGAGTCCCACTGGGCAGCATCGAGACTGTGCAGATGGAGATGTGGTTCACGGAAGGTACCTGAAGGTGGGCCAGGCACAGTGGCTCACACCTGTAATCCCAGCAATTTAGGAGTCTGAAGTGGGAGGATTGCTTGAGGCCAGGAGTTTGAGATCAGCCTGAACAACATAGTAAGACCCCATTTCTACAAAAAATTTAAAAATTAGCTGGGTGTGGTGGAATGTGCATGTAGCCCCAGCTACTCAGGAGGATGAGGCAAGAGAATTGCTTGGGCCTAGGAGTTAGAGGTTGTAGAGAGCTATGACAGCGCCACTGCATTCTAGCCCAGGCAACAAAGCTAGACCTTGTCTCAAAAAAAAAAAAAAAAGATTCCTGAAGGTGGATTAAAATACCATATCGCCACACTCAGGTTCTGGTCAATGGTCAAACACTAGCACATTTCCACAAGACAAGGATCATCAACTGTTGCCTCTATAATTTAATGCTGAAGTGCCATTTGGACAAGAGAATAAAACACAAATGTTACAAAGAAGATGGCAAAATCATCGTTATTTACAAGGGATATAATTTTATACCTGGAAAATGCAAAAGAATCAACTATTAGAAATAGTAAGAAGCTTTAGGATGAGTGGTTGGTTACAAAGTTAATACATAGAAACAATAATTTCCTCTATATAAAAGTAAAATTAAGTATAATGGGAAAAATATTATATTTTAATATATTTAAGTTTACATAAAAATATTCATATTAAAGAATCTAAAACATAAATACAAACTAACAAAAAAAGAGATAGGATCTAAACAAAGAAAATTTCAACCCCATACTGAACTGGCATGAAAGATAGCTTACATAAGTAGAACAACTCTACAGAAACCTAAGATGTAAAGATGTCAATTCTCCCTAAGTAATTCTATAAACCCAAAGCAATCTCAAAATACCAGTTTGAGATCTGGTTTGGTTGTTCTGTTTTTGTTTTCTTTCTTGTAGGAGAACAGAGGATAGTTTAAAAGTGACAGAATGTTTCCAAAGTTCCCAGTGAAGAATAAACAAATGACATGGCCAGGAAAATAAATACTGAAAGAGAAGAATAATGGGGGAGAATTAGTCTTATTAATTGTTAAACAGGCTAAAATATAAGGCTGCAGCACAAGAACAGAGACATAGACCTTTGGAACAGGACTGAGAATCCAAAGATGAAACCATCCGTATATGGTAATCTAATCTTTGACAAAACAGACAAAAATATATACTGGGGAAAAGAATCTCTTTTCAATAAATGATGCTGGGAAAACTGGATAGCTACATGCAGAAGATTGAAACTGGATCCCCACCTCTCATCTCTCACAAAAATAAATTCAAGATGGATAACAGATTTAATTATAAGGCATGAAACTTTAAGAATTCTAGAAGAAGATGTTGGGAAGACCCTTTCAGACATTGGCCTAGGCAAAGAATTTTTGGAGAAGATCCCCAAAGCAATCACAGCAGCAACAAAAATAAATAAATGGGATCTGATCAAATTAAAAAGCTTTTGCACAGCCGAGGAAACTATCATTAGAGCAAATAGACAGCCTACAGAATGGGAGAAAATATTTGCTCTCTACACATCTGATAAAGGGCTGATAATAAGAATCTACCTAGAACTTAAAAAAATCTACAAGAAAAAATCAAACAACCCTATCAACAAATAGGCAAAGGAAATGAACAGAAACTTTTCAAAAGAAGACAGAATAATGGCCAGCAAACCTATCAAAAAATGTTCAACATCTCTAATCATTAGAGAAATGCAAATCAAAACCACAATGAGATATCACCTAACCCCAGTCAGATTGGCCTCTATCAAAAAATCCCAAAACAACAAATGCTGGTGAGGATGTGCAGAGATGGGAACACTCTAACACTGCTGGTGGGACCGCAAATTAGTGCAACCTCTGTGGAAAAGAATTTGGAGATACCTCAAAGAGCTAAAAATAGAAATCCCATTCGATCCAGCAATAGCACTATCAGGCATCTACCCAAAAGAGCAAAAGACATTCTATAATAAAGACATCTGCACCCGAATGTTTATGGCAGCACAATTCACTATTGCAAAAATGTGGAAACAGCCCAAGTGCCTGTCGATTCATGAGTGGATTATTAAAATTTGGTATATGTATACAATGGAATCTTACTCAATTATAAGAAATGACAGTGATCTAGCACCTCTTCTATTTTCCTGGATAGAGCTTGAGCCCATTATCCGAAATGAGGTATCACAAGATCAGAAGAACAGGCTCCACATGTACTCGCCATCAAATTGGCACTGACTGATCAACACTATGGTGCTCACATGGTAGTAATATTCTCCAGGGATTAGAGGGTTGGGTGGAGTAAACTCACAACTAATGGATGCGGTGAGCATTGTAGAGGGGAAGGGCAAGCCTCTAATCCTCACTTGGGTGAGGCAAAGACATAAAATGTAACCAAAATGTTTGTACCCTCATAATATCCTGAAATAAAAAATGAAATAAAAGCATGAAAGAAAAAAAAAAATAAAATGTAAAGCTGCAGTCATGAAAATAGTATGAAACTGGTTCAGAAATGGACAAAAAGATCAACAGAAGAGTCCTGATACAAGAATATTTTACTATTTAGGTGGTATTTCAAATTTGCAAAGAAAGAAGGACTGCTTAGTAAACAACATTGGAACGACTCACAGGTAACATGCAAACAGGAAACCAGAAACCTCACTCACTCTTTATACCAAAGTATCCAATGAATTAAATGTAAACATCAAAAACAAAAATGTACAAGCACTAGGAAAAAGTGTACTCCTGTATGTCTTGGCCTAGGTATGAGACAAATGCAGAGGACAGGAGAGCAAAGCTTCTGCATTTGAATCCCAAATAAAAAGAATAAAAATTTCTATGGAGTAAAAACATTATAAGATCAAATGGCAAACTGGATAAAATGTCTGTAATATATGTGACAAGGTACTGATTTCTTTAGTAAACAACAAAAAAACTCTTACACATTCCTAAGTAGAGACCAAAAACTCACCAGAAAAGTAGCAAAAGATATAAACAATCAGTTTACAGAGGGGTAAAAAGCAACAAATGACAAATAAGCATATATATTAAGATGGTCAACCTCGTTCGTAATTAAGAAAAGCAAATTAAAACAAGGAGATACTATTTTTCCAGCCATCCAAGATCCTGGCAATGATCCAAAATGATTTATAATCTCCAGTATTGGCAAGAATGTGGGGAGAGAGGAACTCTTATGCAATGCTGGTGGTGATATAAATTAGTATAAACACTTTAGAGAGCAAACTGACAGTTCCTATCAAAATGTAAAATAACCACACTCTCTGACTCAGAAATTACACTTCTAAAAATGTATCTTACAAACATATTTACATAAGTAAACAAATATATATATAAAAGAATGCTGCTTGCAACACTGTTTATAATGGGGGAAAAACAGGAAACAATCTAAATGACAATCAATGGGAATGGCTGGCTGAATCCTGTTATGTTCTAATAATGAAACAGCAGGCAGTCAAAAATGAAATGCATTGGATCTATGAGAAAGACCGCCACAACATTTTAAAAAGGCAAGTAGCAAAATAATAATATTTAGTACAATACATGTAATATTGTGAACCTACATACATGGTACATATTTAAATGCATTTATCTCTCTTTATATACTCCGCATATGTCTATACATGTGTGTGAAAGGCAACACGTGAAACTTGATAGGGCTATCTCTAAGGAAAAGGTTGAGAGCAGACCAGGGACTTTTAGCAAATGCTTTTATTTGTACTGTTATGACCAACTATTACTTTTATAATTAATTACTCTTCAAATCATAGAGCAATCTAAATACATGTAAAAATCTATAGTTGGTGCTCAGCAAATGATACTAATTATGAGTCGTGTTCTTCAGACATTTCTCCCTAATGCCATTAAATGGTCTCACAACCAGCACGGTGTAGACCTAACACGAGTGGTGACTAACTTTTTGCTAAAGTCAGTTTGCAGTGGCTGTGTTCTCTGGCTAGAAGGATAGACAAAGGATGAGTTGTCCGGAACCTAAAGCACAGAGAGCTGGCCCCAAGAGCTATGAGTCCAGATGACACTATGCTAAAGCCCCTCACTCCAATCTTCATCCCCTCCACCCCCCATACCTCCCTGTGACAGTCAGCTCAGTACTGTCACTGGGGACAGACTGCAGGGTGGCATGCCGCTGCAGGGCTAAGAATCCAGTTTTTAAAAATTGGTTCATTTAATTAACAGCACGGCAGGGTGCTGTGTACTAAGCAGGCAGCATGCATTTCATTAAGAAAGGTCATCTTCCCTAGCACAATCTAATGGAAACCAGGCAGCATTCAGAGATAAGAATGGTCACAAGTTGATTTTATCCTTTTAAGGTGAGATACGGCAGAGAATGAGTGAGCAGCCACCTTCTAGCAGGGTGCTAGGGCTGGCTGGTGTAGTAGGTGCAGATTTAGCAGATGACAATGTGTTTTTGAAAAGATCTGTTTGTGCCCTAAAAGGTATTCTAAGAACAATGAGAGAGAAGGGAGGGAGGGGAGGGAGGGAAGTGCAGGAGACAGAGGAAAGGAAGAAAGGAAGACAGCAGGAAGGGGGCGAGGAGGAACCTCACTATCAGGTTTTAGCATTTATTTTTAAATTACAAGATTTTTTTAAATTGTGGTAAGAAGCCCAGGATTTTCTGTCATCAAAATAATGATTGTCTGCTTTTCATATTCATTATGTTTTTTGAGATTCATTTTCTAAAAGGTATTTAGGTTCTTAAGTTGTTTTTAATTTTATAGAAAAGCTCATTTCATGTTAAAAAACCCTTTTAATAAATAGTCCCAACATACTATTTTAATAATCCCAACATATTATCGTGAAATTACAGCTTTTTCTAAGCATTTACAAGTGACAATAAGCCACGCTGGTCTGTTGGCACAGTATGTACCTTCCTATTGTATTCTGAATATTCGGCAAATCTAAGTCTGCTCATTTCACACACACATGCACATGTGTGCACAAATGTGTGCACAAATGCGTGTGTGCGCACACACACACCACTGCAATAATTTTAAAGCCACAAACCCTACTGGTCTAAAATAATGTATCCAATTTCTGAAAGTGTCTACGTTACTCCTGGGAAAATAAGGCCTACTATTTAATGGACTTAAAAGAGCAATATTTTCATGTTTGTGGTAGTGTTTTACTTTTACTGCTCCACAAATATTTATTAAGTGCCTACTATGTGGCAGGCACTGTTCCAGGCACAGGATAAACAGCATTTAGCAACATAGACACTGTAATTTTGCATTTTAATAAAATCACTAACTCATATTAAACACTTACTGGGAGCCTGGTATTATTCTAAGCCCTTTATTTGTATTATGTCCTTTCCTCCTCCCAACAATCCCATGAAGTAGGTTCTTTTACTATCCTGCTTTACAAACTAGGAGACCTAAGTACAGAGAAGTTAAGTTACTTGCCCAAGATTACAGACCTGGTTGCTGGCAGAGCTGGGATTTGAATCCCGGCTGACTGGCTTTCGGGCCCACCCTCCTAACCGCTGTTGTTGTATCAACAGGTGCATCTCTAAACTGAGGTAGCTATTTGTCCATAAAGAAGGGTGGGCACATTCAGCATTCAGAGATAAGAAGGATCACAGTCGCAGGTGTATAGACCTTCACACATGTCTGTGCTTTCAGCTGAGCCATGAAAATTGGGAAGATTAATAACCAGCAGCAAGGAAACCTGCAGGTAGGTAATCCTGCCAAGGCAATCCCTGGTGCCAGCCAGTTAAGAAAATAAAGGAGGAAAAGAAAATAAATGAACAGGAAGCACATGAACAAATAAGCAAAAATTAAATGGTGACCCAATATAAAACTTCTAACAATATGCTCATAGACATTAAAATAAGATCCCTGATAAAGACCTAATAAATATCTTCTGAGTATCTCCTGTCTTCAGATACCATCACAAACATAACCATGCTATATTTAATTCTCACAGCATCCTAGTAAGGTAAAGGCACCATCTAGTCCTCCTTTACAGATACAAAGATAAAGCTGCTCAGAATCTCAGGCACAGCTGTCCAGGCGGCAGCTGGGTCAGCTTTGGTCCAAGCCACTGATGCTCCGTGCTGCCACTGAATACAGGAAGCCACCCCCACCATCCAAGCTTGCCACCCCCACCATCCAAGCTCTCCACCCCCACCCCACCTCGCCCTGGATCTACTTTGAAAGCTACATCCTGGATCCAGCTATTCTAGAAAGAGTACGAATATTTTCCAAACACCTGCAAGTGTTTCCAGGCTGTTCATGAACTGTAACCCAGTGAAGTTTTTTTGATGAGTGCTGTTTTTGGGGGGCTGCAGAGGAGTTTCACAGACTGCTGACCTGGACCATCTGAGACCCACAGGTTAGGAAGCTCAAGGGAAGCCAAGATCTGTACGAGTTTCCCAGCATCTTGGCTCCAGCCCAGAACGTTGTCACCACATGACCCGAGCGGTGGTAATTCCGGAATCATCTGAGGGCAGGCGCTCCCAGGAGAGAGAACAATTCCCACCACACAGGTCTGGGGACCTGTCTGCCAGCACAAGCTTTTCCTTTTCAAAGTAATCTGCTTAGTAACCTAATATCTGAAGCTTAGTCAGAAAATTCCCATTATTTCTGAAATAAAGTGTTCGTTTTCATCGGAGTGAGTTCTCTCTTTGTATTTCTTTACACTGATAATTTGAGTCATATTCCAAATAAGTTGCAACAAACCTGAGTATGTGGCAGAAAATTTTACAAACTTGTACCAAGGCAGAGTTGGAGCAGAGGGTCTTTGCTTTAAAAAGCTTCCCCTTTAAGTAAGCACGGCTCCCCTACTTTGTAAGAGTCCGACCAAGAAGGGCAGCGTCGCCCCACAGCAGGGAAAAGGTCCCAGCTTTGCCCCACAGCAGGGAAAAGGTCTCAGCTTTGCCCCACAGCAGGGAAAAGGTCCGCTGGGAAAGTGGCTTCCTCACTTGCATGGTTTTCTGCTGTGTGTGGGGGGGGGTGTCGCTCCACTTAAAAGTTTCAATTACAAACCTGTCTTTATAATAACTTCTTTGCAGCACAAGGCGCGACTTCTCCCTTCTCAAAGTGCACTTTCAGTCTTTGCCTGAAATAAAGCAGGCTACCTCCCAGATCATACATGAAGTTACTTCCCCCTGGTGGCGACTGCTGCTCTGTGAACAGCATCAGTCTAGCTCTCCGAGCACAGTTCTGTCCCTGTCCCCTGCTCAAGCCGGAGCAGCTCTTGGGCAGCCCCCTAACAGCAGCCCGGGACAGCCTTCCCCATGCGCTGTTACCAGCCATCCCCGTTCCTGTGTCTTCCACTCTAGATGTCCTTCTTATTTGGATGGGGCTGGGACAGCGGAGGAGATTATTTGACACACGATTGAATGAGTGGTGTAGAAACCAGAGGGCTGGTGGGAAGGGTTCCCAGGAGCTGGGGTCATTTGAACCCCCTCTGACACAGGGGTCATCTCTGATCAGTCCTATGTAAATTTCTGAGATCAATTAAAGGTACAGGGTTTGAATGACTGAAACTTATCTCCTCTGGCCACAAGCCTCCCACTGACCAATGCAGGACGGGCAGGGGATGGGTGGGATGCCAGAGAAGCTGGGTGGGAGGGAACTGGAATTACACCGGAGAAATGCTTTGGGGGCAAATTCCTACTTGGAAAAGTCTGATTTAACCAGTAGGGGTGTTTGAAACAAGGGGCAAATGGGCTGTGTCCCACTGACAGAAGAGAACGAGGCTTTACAGTTCTGAGAGCCAGAAACGGCCTCACAGAAATTATCTAACTCAACCTGCCCAACTTACAGATGAAGTAACTGAGGTCCGGAAAGGTTGGATAATTTGCCCAAGGACGTACAGCTAGTTATTGGTCTATTGAGCCCTTTAGTTACATTTACATGACACAAACAATACCAACAAAATTAATTTTGGGTCTTCCCTGCTAGACTATGAATTCCACGCAGGGAGAGATGGTGTCTGTCATTTGCCAAGGACTGTCTGGGGCTGTGCCCTCCTTACACTGGGGAGGCTGACTGCCAGTCTGGGGTCCACAGCTGGTCTTGCAACCAGCACAGTGCTCAGAGCACAGCTGGCACCCAATAAATATTTGTTGAATAAATGAATGAATGAAGTGAATGAATGAGTGAAGTGATGGTGCCAGGATTCAAATCCCAGTCTACTTGGCTCCAGTGTCCAGCCGCTGCCTTCTACCTGCACACCAGGGCTGCCACCGTGTCTGTCACACCAGGTGTTCATTAAATATGAATACACGACTGGAAGAATAATGAAGAGTTGTAACTTGGGTGAACCTCAGTTTCCTGTGGGTAAAAATACTTTCTCCAAAGAGCTGTCCTAGGATTTAAATGAGATGTGAAAGGTATATGAAAAATTCATGTGTATTAATGGTGCACTGTACGATGATGGGTAGCACGGGCTTTGGAGTTAGCTGAAACTGGTTTTGAATCTTGGGACCAACACTTACTGGCTGTGTGGCCTGGGTTGGGTTATTTGGCCTCAGATTCCTCCTCTGTAGAATGGGTATGACAAGAGTACCTATTATATAGGTTCTTGTAAAGGTAAAGTGATATGCATTACACACATAGGGCACTTATAATACAAAATAAGGCACTTCATGTTAATGAATAGAAACTTTTTATTATTGTTAAAATAAAGCACAAAGATTAACAAAAAATATGAAGGTGATTATTATAGACTGAATGTTTGTGTCTACCCCAAATTCAAATGCTGAAGCCTGAACCACTCCCCTAAACACCTGCGTGGCTTTATTTGGAGATGGGGCCCCTAAGGAAGTAATTAGGTTCAATGAGGCTATAAGGGTGGGGCCCTAATCCAACAGGATTAGTGTCCTTACAAGAAGAGACACCTGAAAACGTTCTCCATACTGAGTAACCAGGAGGGACACAGCCAACAGGCAGCAGCCTGCAAGCGGGGACGGCAGTGTCACCAGAACCTGACCGTGCTGCCACCCTGACCTCAGACTCCCAGCCTCCAGGACTGTGAGGAGATAAATTTCTGTTGTTTCAGCCACCTAGTCTTTGGTATTTTGTTATCGCAGCCTGAGCAGATTAATACAGCGGTAAAGTAAGACAAGCTATTGTTATGCCAAGGGAAAAAAATCCAAAATTAGCTTTCTGAATTAAATAACATTTTTGTCTTTTGATTTTGAATCCAGGCCAACCTCAAGTACTTCTCTCTATGGTGTTAATTATGAATGCACGTGGGAATTTCATTCTGCACCTGCTGAAATTAGCAACGAAAGGAAAAGTACTGGGCCTTTCCAAGTTGTTACACAAAACGCTGTTTCCCAAGCTCTTCCTTCAGAAATGCAGTGGGTAACAGCTTTTGATACTTCAAAAACTTAATGACCTAGCTATAATCCTATCAATGGGGTGTTCCGTGTTAAAACGTGGAGGCAAAAACTGTATTATTTTATGGAGCTGACGCTAACAAGAAAAAAATCAACTTAGACAAAAATCTTAATGAACATTTCTAAACATTTAACTGCTCACAGAAGTCCAAAAAGTTTACAAAGGAAAAAAATGTGTACTAATAAATACCTAACAGTGGTAGATAGCCTGTAAGATGGGCCTCGGGCCTCACACCTCCTGGGATTCATGTCCCGTGCAACTCCCTGTTGCTGAGTGTGATCTGACTTATTCACTGGCTCCCAATGAGTAGAACACAGCAAGAGACCAGGTTACAACAAGACTGTGGATCCCATTCCGTCTTGCCAGCTCAGAGGGAAGTCAGCCGCCATGCTCTGTGCCACCCTATGGAGAGGCCCACGTGACAAGAAACTGAGGAAGGCCTCCAGCCAACAGCCACAAAAGAATTGAGGTTCTCAGTCCCACAAACCACAAGAAATCCAATCCTGCCACAGCCACGTGAGTGAGCCTGGCAGTAGATACTTCTGCTTCAGTCCAGCCTTCAGATGAGACCACAGCTGACACTTTCTTGCAGCCTTGGAGGAAACTTCCAGGCAGAGGCATGAGGCTAAGCTGTCCCCAGATTCCTGACCCACAGAAACTGTGAGATAATAAACATGTATTGTTTTGAGCCACTAAGTGTTGGGTTAGTTACTCTAACCTATCTTGTATGTTTACTGTGACCTAATCACTTTGACAGGCATCTTATGTGCATCATAAGGTGTAAGTGCTATTAATGGGCCCATTTCACAGGCAGAGAAACTAAGGCACAGGCCAGGAAAATAGCTTCCCAGTAACACGGCGTAAATGGCAAAGAAAGGCTTAAGACCCATACTCTTAACCACCCTTCACTGCCTCTTCATGTACAGACTCCACTGGGGACCATGAGCATATTAAACCCAATTCAATCTTTAGAGGTGGAAATAAATAAGAACATCCTACCCCAACTAAATCAAATATAGTAGAAGATTTCTACAATGATTGAAATTTACACAACATAAAGCCAATCCTTTCCCCAATGTCAAAGTTTGCGTTAAGGTAATTGGTATTCTCCTGATGTTACATTTTGAAAATGTTTCTGTTTTTCCCAAGAAGGGCAGAAGAGCCATTTTTCCTTCCCATTGCCATGGTATGGCCCCTTAATGCTCAGAGAACACAGCAGAGTCACTGATGGTCTCACTGTCAGCATCCCTGCGTTTTGACAGTGATTAGTATTTACAAAGGAAAAAATTCTCTCTCACAACTGAACTGTGTTTCAATTGACTGGCACTCCCCCACAGCCCTCGAAATGAGTCCTAATGATTCTGCACAGAATATTTACACCGAGGGGTTTATCTACCACGCACACTGATGTATGCACAATTACCACTATCGTAACAGGAATTGTGCGTTCACAGACCTGGGCAAACAGGTCCCTCGGTGATACCTACAAAAAAGAGTAGATTATGTTTTTTTAAAGGAAAGAAACAAAGACAAAGAATATAGCCTGAAATATGAACACTGGGACCAACAGCCTCTGCTTTAGCTGTTCTGCTCTAGCACAAAGCCTATTTCTTTGTTCCCTTATGTAATTGTCCTGAGGCTGGAAAAGTCTGTAGTTGCAGGCAGGAACACTTAATGCTATTGCTACGGAAGAAAAACTGCTTTGAGCAATGTATGGTGGTGGTGGATTGAGCTGAAAAGGAACCAAAGACTTGTCAGAGAGCAGAGGGAGTGGTGACGAGGTACTAAAAGAACCTACGGATGTGAAAAACATTTCTTTAAAAGTCAGAAATTCTAAAATTAGAGAAATAGTGAATAACTTCTCAAATAAACTCTGAACATATGTAACAAGCAGAATTTTTTAACATACAACATTCTGAACATTCCCAAATAAATTTAACCATACCATACTGGAGAGAAGATCATTTAAGGGAAAGTTTTATTCATAATTTAAGTCTGAAAAACCGCATGCCTCACCCTCACAGCAGGGTGAAAAGTGAAAACGGCCTAAAACTGCCTGGATTTTCCAGTGTAATAGAACGCAACTGTGACTCTCCTGCTACGATGTCACATTTTATAATATGCTACGACAGACTGACTTAGAATAGGAACAGGCAGAAATGCAGCCAAGTATATACAACCTTAGGAGCGGAAACTATGTATTAATACATCAGCTGTGCCACCCTGGGTCTTGAAAACATTTCAATCACCAAATTACTGTTGAATGATGTCTTGTCTCCCAAAAAACAAGTGTGGGAGGCTGAGGCCATGATCTACCCGTTGGGTAGGGAGTGAGCAGCCCTGTGTTACAGCAAAATGCTCTGATCTCCTGTGTCCGGCTGGCGGCCAGTGAGCCTGCTTTCAGGCTACAAGGTCAAACAACGCTCGAGGAGAAAGAAGCCTCCAGATGAAGAGCCTGACTCCCACTTCAAACTGGAAGGAATCAAGGCACAGAAAGGTAAGTTATCTGGCTAGAACTGGAACCCGATTATCAATTTTTCAGTTATCTTTCAGGATATAACGATGCCCCTGGTCAGGCAAAACCCCTTCCAGCTAGGATGGTGGTTCTCAGCCTCAACTCACAATTAGAATCACCCGGGGAGCTTTCCAGGCGATTCCCAGCCCCTGAGACTGGAATCGGGCTGCAGTGGCTGGGGCATGGGAAGTTTTCAAAGATCCCTTTGAAAGATTCTAGTGCATGACTAAGGTTGGAAGCACTGCTCAGGGGACTCCTCTGATATAAAGAATTGAAGGATGTCACTTAAACTCCTCTGAGGCTGATCAGAACACTTTGCTATCAAAAGAAAGTCATGATGAAAGCATCTATCACAAATCTTAAGTGAACATTTTTTTTAAAAGAAAAGTGGGTTTATTCACTAGAAGAGAGTAAATTTTTCTATGATTTTGACTTAGCCTTCGAGCAAAGCTCCATCAATCAAATATACATTCATGTTTCAGAAAACTGAAAAAAGGGTTTTAGTTTCCATTACTATATACAACTATATTTACTGCTTGGAAACTAACAGAATACTATTTGGGAACTCCTAAATTCTTGGTTAGTCTGGTGATGACTGAATAAACTCTTATTCTAGGGAACCAACTAACCATTGCCAGCAGTCCAAAGCACATGTAATTACTGGTTCGAAGCACTACTTTGCTTTTCTAAGTAGAAAAGAAAAAAGGCTCACAAAAAGAGTACCGTAATGGAATATGTTAAGCAAATATTTGTGCAAACAGAAAATAATATTATTTCAATACAAGTTTTCATTCACTTGTAACAGCGTGAATCTCTCTAATATTATTTTAAATTAATGATAATGCAGTTTGTCATTTTTTAGATAAACATTTAATTAAGATATTCATTATAAATTCTTTACAACATTGATGCTGATCCAGCTAATAAAAACAAATCTTACATATCAGACCAAGCTGTTCTAATTACAAAACAGCTTCCAATGTCAATTCTCAAAAGAATGAATGGTTCAGGGAAATTTCTTTCTTTCCTTTAAGACTAAGGTTACAGAATCATGTGAACATATGTAAAGAAGCTTGACCCAGTCTTTTCCCTCCACCATCACTCCCAGGGGTCCCTCCAACAGATTGGTTAAGGAGAGGGGATGGCCAGACCACAGGGGCTTTTGTCAGAACTGCAGTTAATGATCTGTCTACTCAAGGTGGATACCCAACCTACATACAGTAGACTCACATTTTCATTATATCACCCAAAGGTGACACTCCAGACTTAATAATAAGGCTGTTAGGTTGAAACCTCAGAAGGCATATCCTCCCACCCAGAGGGATGGCTTTAGCTAAATGAGGAATGATCTACTTGCTGGAAGGCTTACCAACGACCTGCCATGGTTTTAGCTCTTATGTTGCCTATTGCATGGACCTATTTGCCTTCGGGGACTGGGACTCCCTTAGCCCAGCTGGTTTTGGGGTCTTCACCTATTGCTGTACATCTTACAGGACCCTAGGAATGGGCAGCCACTGCACAATCCCTGCCCCGCCCCCATTTTGAAGCTCCTGATCCTCCACATGGAGAAGAGGTGAGTCTGTCCCTTTCTCCAGCACCACCGTCCTAGTCCCATTGCCTCCCCGCCCCCCCTGGATGATAGCAATGGCCTCCCAGCTGGTCCCCTGGCTTCCTCTCTGGCCCACCCACCTTCCCTCTGCACGCCATTCTCCAGCCCCCAGGCCCTCCATGGTACCATTCCCACATTCCCCGGCTGCTCATCCCACCTAACACTGCCCCCCCTCAGTCAACACTCTGCCAGGCCAACTCTTTTGTGCCCTTTAAATAAACTGAGTCCACCCCGCATTGGAACTCTTGCATCTGCTTTCTCTCTGGATGCCAGCCACACAAACCTCTCCCCAAGGAGCTTCCTCCTGCCGGCCCAGCCCAGGCTCTGCAGAAGCCTTCCCAGGCCACTCCACCTAAAGTGGCTCCACGCTGACTCCTCTTCATCCACACAGTCCCCAGACCCCTCTCTGGGCCCTGGGAGGCTCACTCTACCTATGGACTCCACTGCTTGGGCTCCCCTGCCTCCTTCCGACTGCCCGCTGAGCTCTGCCAATGAGACCAGAGGCCTGGGTATTTCTCCCCCACCTTCTCCCAGGCCCAGTATCTCAACTCCACACCTACAGGTCTACAGCAGCCCCAGGCGGCTCCTCCTGTAGGGTCCCCTATATGCGACTTCCTCTCCCCCGTCTAGCTTCTGGCTGTTGCCCACAGCTGCAGGCCTGGACATCCTTTGTTGATTCCCTTAGGCCTGCCCCAAGTCACCAGCTCTTCAACAAAACCTCTGGAACCCCACAGTGTGTGTCCCTGTTGGGACCTGACCACTCCCACCCAGCCCCCCTCCCCGTCACTCTCTATCACATTATCCTGTTTTATTCTCTCCATTGCATTTATCAAAATCTGAAATAACTTTGCTACCTTGCTTTTTCCTATTTTCTGTCTCCTCCTCAACCATTATAACCTAAGCTCCTTAGAAGCAAGGAGCTTGTTATGTTCACCACTCTATCCTCTGGGCCTAAAACAGTGCCTGGAACACCGTACGCATTCAATCAATAGCAAAGAAAGAAAGAAAGAAAGACCCACCGACCCAGGGCTAGCCCATTGTCTCCGCTCAAAATATTACCTTATCAGTAAGACCTTCCCGGGTCATTGATATAAAACAGCAGTCTCCCCCGCCTTCCAGATCTGCACAGTCCCTCCTGCAGCCCTCCAAGTCTTACTTCTTCCCACAGCCCATCACCTTCTGATATATTTGATATTTATTTGTTTATTGTTTGTTTTTCCCCCAACAAAAATGTCAGCCCTGAAGGCAGAATGCTATTTTATTCACTGACGTAGCTTCAGAGCCTGGAACAAGGCCTGGCCCATAGCAGAGTCTCAATAAACATTTGTTAAAATGAGTAGCTAGCAAAGAGGGCAAATTTTCATACAACACAATTTCGGGATTGTCCCCAACACTGGAAAGAATACAAAACTATGAATTGCTAGATACCCAAGCAAGTAAGTATAGTTTTACATGACTTGACCCTGCTCTAGCAGAAAGACAGACAATAGGACCTTTGGAAAATGGTCTGAAATGCTGGCTAGCACTTAGCCTACATGGAGAAGAAAAGGTTTTAGAGTAAGAGCTGTAAGACCTAAATTCCTGACAATTGTTGCTCTAGAAAGCACGCCCGGAAGCTTACCTAAAGATACAGTCATTGTAATTCCTTTCTGAAAGTAAATGGGTATATAAATTATAAATAAATGAGACTTAAGCACACCATTCTATGTTCCACAATGGTGTTCTATTGGCAGCAGCCTTCAACTGCAGTTCTTTGACAGTGTAAGTAGACCCAGAGCCAAGCACTGAAAGCAGTGCTTTTTTTGACAGCTGCTCTCCTAATGGGGCATCTCTCAAAAACAGGTTTCATTCTGCAACGCCTACATTGTCCAAATTTTATTCTGCACAATAATTACAGATTTTAAATAAATTCCTCCTCCCCACCATCATCACTGATTACTCATACCTGCCCCTTCACCCTCCAAAGTGTCTAAATTGTGTGGATTTGGGACGGAAAAAATATATACATACTGAGTATCCCCGATGGTAGCATGTCACACCTTCAAGGGAGCAAGATTCCTGACTAAATATCCCAAAGGCCTACAAGATGGTCCCCTTCCCCCCAACACCATTCCACCAAAACTGGCCAACTGCAGGGTAATGAGCAACCACAGATCCTCACCCAAACATTGGCTTTTCTTCCAGTAGTGCAGATTGAGAATGCAGAAACGTCGCCCTATTTATGAACAGTGAGTCACGTCGCCGCTCAACGTCTGTTTCCTCCTCCCTATGAATGAGGTGACCCCCTCCTCTAGCGAGTAAATTCAGGGCGATGGCGAAAGCCCAGAGGGATGGTCCGAGCTCCCCAGCCGCTTCAGGTGCTAATTCATCCCCGGATAGTCTAGTTCTTCGTCGCCCCCCGCCCGAGTGACACCGGGGGACAGGGGCGTCGCTGAGATCTGGTTACGAGCCCTGGTCCAGGTCGAGCCCCTGGACACCCATCGTGAGCGGCGCGCGTCCCGGTGGTGCTCTGGGACACGGGACCTTCGGGCACATGCCACCGCTTGGCTGCGCAGCCCGGAGGCCCAGGGCGTCGCGGCGTCCCCAGTCGTCGCCCGCCTCCCCGCCCCGCCCGCGGCCCGGACCCGGGAGCTGCGACCCGCGCGTCTCCACGGGCAACAAGTGTCCGCCCTCCGCCCCGACGGCCGCCCGGCCCGGCCCTCACCCGGCACAGGCCGTCCACGAACACGCGCGGGTCCAGGTGGCAGGCGATGGTGGCGCTGGGCAGGTCCTGCAGGTCCACCTCCTCCATCTCGCAGTCGATGAAGCTCCAGTCGCCGCCGCCCTCGTCCGCCTCTGCCGCCCCCGAGAGGGGCGTGAAGGGCCGCAGCGTCACCCCGGGCCGAGCTAGCGCCTCGGCCGCCTCTGCCGCCGCCCCAAGCCGGGGCCCGGCCACGCCGTCCTCCATCCCCGCGCTCGCGCCCGCGCGTCCCCGTTCGCCCCCGCCGGCTGCGCCGGGATCGCGCGCCTGAGCCTCCCGCTCCTTAGCCCGCGCAGCGGCCGCCGGCTCCGCGGTTAACCTCCTCGCGATCGCTCGGCTGCCGGCGGCGGGCGCTCCACACAGCTCCCCGCGACCCGGCCTCCGAGCGCTGGCCCCGCCCGCCTCCGCTCCGGGAGGGAGGGGCAGAAACCCCGCTCGGCTCCCCGCCCACCCAGCACGCAGGGCCGACCATCAGTGGATCTAGCGGTGGTCCCTTTAAGGCCGGCCCTCGTTGGGTTATTGTACCCCGCCCTTCCAGGAGAAAAGGCCAATAAAGAAACAGGATTCTCTTCACGTGATCCTCCCTCTGCCGCCCGTAGTCCGAAGCCTCAGAGTGGCCATGTTGGTTAGGGGCAAAGTCCTCTAAAGCCAGTTCCGCTTTTCTGACAGCTGGTGCCCAGCTGAAGGGCGCCAGGTTGGGTCGTGGGCCCTTGGGCCCTTGGGATGATAACTGGAGAGGCAGCGCTTTTGTGGTTCCCATGAGGTGACGTTTTGAGGCACATGGGGCAACTCTGGGGGATTTAAGCGAGATCTGGTCCTGGCTATGGTTCTGTGGCCGTTGGCAAATGGTTAGATGCTTACCGTATATTATGAGATATAGTCGCAAATTAAGGATTGAGCTAGTCCACGATAACGATACCTTACTTTTATATTTTATCTTATTAGTCATTATGCCATTGTCCGAAATTCATATAAACAAGTAATTTTTTGAATTACCACTACATAATATGTACAGTCAGAGATAACAAAAGTAAGACATTGGTCCTTTCCTTTGGGGAGTTTATAGAGGGAAAACAGAGGACTTCAAATGAGCAGATATCTCTCTCTGCAAAATAGAATGACTTCTTTGTGAAGGACAGTATGATACAGTGAAAACTTAGGTCTGAATTTCAGCTTTGCTATTAATTACTTGGACAAAAAACCTGAATCTCGGTTTCTCATCTAAAAAACAAGGTCATATCTGGTAAGAATTAAGTAAGTACTTAATAAATGATAACCCTGTTTATGTGATAGATTCTTTGGAGGTTGTGAAATTAGACTAGTATTTTCTCCTAAAGTAGATTTACCCTCTAGTTTGAAAGTGCAACTAATGATAATAAAAATTATAGCCAACTATAGCTGAGATTTATTCAGAACTTTCCATGTGCAAGGTTCTATGGTGGTTGTTATGACAATCTGAGGGCAGTTTGTGCTTTTAAGGACCTTAAATCCAGCAGGAGTAGTAATACACCTGCAGAGATAACTCATAAAATAGAATATGATGTGAGAATGTGGA
The DNA here is from genome assembly GCF_041146395.1 of Eulemur rufifrons. Lineage (NCBI taxonomy): Eukaryota > Metazoa > Chordata > Mammalia > Primates > Lemuridae > Eulemur > Eulemur rufifrons. The sequence goes on along the minus strand of NC_090989.1, from coordinate 10,400,568 downwards.
GAAATTGGAACCATAGTACATTGCTGGTGGGAATGTAAAATGGTGCAGCCACTTTGGAAAACAATTTGGTAGTTCCTCAAAAAGTTCAATGTACAGTTACCATATGACCCACTAATTCTTCTTCAAGAGAAATGAAAATGTATGCCCACACAAAAATATGTACACATAGCATCATTATTCATAAGAGCAAAAAAGTGAAAACAGCCCAAGTGTTCATCAACTGATGAATGGATAAACCACACATATATCTATCCAGTGGAATATTATTCAGCCACAAAAAGGAGGAAGTGCTGATACATGCCACAACATGGATGAACTTTGAAAACTTGCTAGAAGAAGAAAGCAGTCAGTCACAAAAGGCCACGTATTATTCCATTTACCTGAAATGTACAGAATAGACAAATCTATAGAGACAGAAAGTAGACTAGTGGTTGCTAGTGTCTGTGAAAGGAGGGGATGCGGAGTGACTGCTAAAGGGTACAGGATTCCTTTTGGGAGTGAAGAAAGCATTCAAAATTTAATTGTGATGATGTTTGCACAACATTTTGAATATACTAGAAATCGCTGAATTGTACTTTAAAGGATGAATTTTATGGTAGGCGAATTATATCTCAATAAGGCTGGTATTTTTTAAAAAGGCGAAGAGACGTTGGATGAAATGCAGCAGAGTGGATGACACTGCAGAGTCGCAAGGTCTCTGTAAACTCAGCCAGGCACTCTGAAAAGGGTAACAAAGGCATGAGGCACCAGTTTTGGAAAAACAACGCCCAGCCAACCCGTTGCTGGGTGGGTCTGTGTTGTTCTGGGTTCTTTCTTTCATTGCCAGCTTACTGTAAGCCGCTTACAGCATGCAAAGTGGCCCTGATGGACACATCGTTCAAGGGAAAAGAAAGCACTAGCAAAACAGAAACCTGAATGCAGGCAGAGCAAACCCTCACAGCTGGTTTTCTCCACAGTGTTAAGAGAGGAGCCAGCAGGTACAACCTGCTGGCAAGTGGTGAAGACAAAAAGTTACCCGTAATTGACTCTGGAATGGAGCTGGTCGTTACTCAGATACCACCAAGTCAAACGTTCCCTCCGTGTCTGCAGATTCCACGTCTCTCCTCTCCCTCCTCCCTGTCCCCCAGGCAGCAAAGTGGGTGACGTTTCTCAGTTCACCAACCAGACCTATTACTTGTCTTTTTGACCTCCAAAATAATGCTGGTTTCTTCTGTGTATTTCTTAAGTAGGTAATAAGGTGTAGACGTAAACTAGCTCACATCATCCTCACTAACAGGGGTTATTACTGCAGATTCTCAGGACTGAGGTTCATAGAATTGAATGACAAGCAAACAGGCAGCAAGTGGCAAGGCAGGACCCAACTGGGATCTCATTCCAGCACTGCCTCTGCCCCATGGGGCTGCAGGAAACAGGAACATGGGAAGGAACCAAAGAAATGTGGTGGCAAAAAGTACAGAGGAGGGAAAATAAGGCAGAGGAAAAGGAGAGGAGGGGACAAGAAGGAGAAAGAGAGGTAAGGAGATTGAGAGCAGAAGGTGGAGATGCTTGAGGTTCAAAGCGAAGAGCAGAGATGCTGGTCCTCTGCAGGGGAACTGCAGGGGAACTGGGCCTCCGCAGCACAGCCGTGCAGGGCACACTCTGAGACACCAGGGCCAGCACTGGGCATGATGCTTGGGAGATAGCGAACTCTCGAAATATCAGAGCAAAATGACAGAAAGCTCTGCATAAATGGGATTATGATCATGCCGCCCACAACAGAGTGCCTAGGACTCTTGCCCTACTGCAGGTGACATATTTGGTAATACAGTGCCACATTGCTCTTTCCACTTAGCAAATAAAATTGTATAGTGACTGCCCCTTCACCACGCCTTCTAAGTTTAAAAAAGGCAGACGGCTGTGCCTTATACTTTCACTGACACTGACACCACCATCAACAGCCTCTCTCCAGGAGGAAAATACAAGAGAATCTGTGAGCTGTCAACAGCACAGGCAGAAACTAAGCAAAACATACTCCTTGAATAGATCGCAGACATTTCTAAGGGTGAAATCAACTAAACTTGGGGGCAATCTTTTGAAAAGCTGTGCCACCGTAAAACATGTACAAAGTGCTCAAGAATTCCTTGGGGATTGTTAACGGTGTCTCTTTTACCCACTGTGGCAACAGAACCTAAGATCTATTCCTGCCTCCTGCTTTGGCATCTGTCGAACTGGAGAGACTTTCCTTCTCATTGGCTTAAAGGAGCTGATTTGATCCAGATCCTCAGATACTATTTTAGTTAAAGAACAGCAGTACTTAAAAAAAAAAATGAGGAAGGGGCACACATTTTAATTTCTATATCCTACCACCGCCCATTCATTTCCTCTCCTTACACGTCCTTCATGTCAGCCATTGCAATTTCCAAATATAAAAGGAGAATAGGTGCTCAGAAAGCCACGTTTGGTTATTTTTGTTCTCAGCACCTGTCTCTTACATCAATTGCAGCCCAGTTATGCAAATGTGCCTGTGGGTAAACCACTAGCCTATTCATTTGGCAGGTGGGAAAGTTCGACTCTAGGATACTTTCAATTACTTCCTATTTTGTTCAGAAATTGAAGGGGGCTGCGTGCAGTAGGCACTTGCTGGAAGCTTGTTAACTGAACCAAAGGCATTTCTGCACATTCTGAGAAATTATAGACATTTAAAAATTTATTTAAGGTAGAAGGCAAATTGCCGACTTTCTGTGTGTGTTTGCTTTTACAAAGAATGAACAGTTCCAAAGACTGCTGAAATGAATAAACCCCTTAAATAATTCAATCAAAAGTTTCTATTTTGTTACCACCTATAAAATGAATAAAAATATCATGTTATTGTTCTTGTTTTGTTTGTTTTAGAGAACGGAACATTTTTTCTCTACTCAAGGTTCATTTTTAAAACAAACTCTTAAAAATTCCTAGTTTTGATGGTCATCTGATGCTTTTTAATTCAGAAAGCCAGTTATAAATTTGGTTTTGGGTAAAATATTGGAATTTGGTTACTTTGTCATTCCAAGTTTGGAAAGGAAGTTCACTGAGTTTGACATTCCTCTAAGTTCTCTTTTAAGTGTGTTGACACTCGTGTGACTTTTATGTGAGTTAGGATTCTTCTCGTTGCAGGTAACCAAAACCTCTGAAGCCAGTTTAAATGGGAAAGAATTTGAATTAAGGATGTAGAACATCTCAGGGAAGCCAAAGGCAGGGGTTCAGCCTGGCCTTTGGGAGGGCCTTGGAGCTGAACCGTGATGTTGGCCAGAAGCCAGGCTGTCTTTCTGGGCCATCTCAAGGCCATCAGAAATAGGGGCTGGGCACATAAGCATACGGGTGCCCACTCTGCAAGTTAGATGCCCACACATTTTCAATGAGCTTTCATTGTTCAAAATGTCATTATTCCAACAGGAGAGATTTCCTTTAAGAGGTTGGGGTAGGACGGCCTTAGTACTTCTCCCTGTGTCCTTCCTCAGGGATTGTTTTTTACTGCTGTGATGGGTTCCTTCTTTGATTCCACACTATAGCCTAGGAGCCACATCTTAGTTGCTAATAACATCTGACAGCATCTGGTATGTTGCATAATGATGGCTTAGTGCTTGTGTACTCACCAGGAGTAGGGCTGAAGTGACAGCACTAATCTAGCCTCGTCCAGGCCTGATCTCATCCTGACTTTGACTTGGGGGACCCCTACTGTCTTTGGGATGCTGTGTGCAGGGCAGTGCCTAGGTGCTGGAGCTATAACAATACACAAAACAGACAAAAATCTCTGCCGTCATGGAGTGTACTTTCTAATGGTGGTCGCGGATGGGAGGGGAAAGATGGACAAAAAATAAAATAGGTAAACAGAACACGTAGGTGTTGATTCTGTGTATGGTAGTAAGTATTAAGGAACAAAAAATAAAGCAAAGAAGAGCGATTGGAAATGCAGGGGTGGGGTGGGGAGCAGATTTCAGCTAGGGCAACCAGGGAAGACCATGGGGAAAGGAGAGAGCGCAATGCCTACTTCTGGAAAGAGCATCCCAGCAAGGGTGAAGGCCCTGGGGCAGCAGCTGCTGAGCCTGTTGAAGGAATAGTGCAGGGGCTGTAGTGGTTTCTTCTGGGGCTGGGGCGAGTGATCAAGGTAGTGAGTAGTGTTGAGGTCAGGGATGCGATAGGGTCAGATCATACAGGGCTTCACAGAGCACAGCAAGGACTTTGACCTTCACCCTCATTGGGACAGGGAGTTAGTGGAGGGTTTGAACAGAAAGTAACTGACATGATCAAACTTTCTTAGGACTGTAGGGAAGACCCACTCAGGAGCTGTGTGCACAGTGCACTGCCTGGGGACTAGGGTGGAAGCCAGAGACCAGACAGGAGGCTGTTACCATAATCCATGTGAGAAATGGTGGGAACTTGGATTAGGATGGAAGACCTGAGATGGTAAGAAAGCGGTAAGATTCTTTGTATATGTTGAAGGCTCAGCTGAGCGGATTTCCTTGGTGTATGAATTTCCTGTGAATGCTGCAATAAATTCCCGCAGACTTAGCAGCTAAAACAACACAAATGTCCAGAAGGCCCAAGTCAAAATGGGTCAGCAGAGCTGTGTCCCTTTGGAGACTGAGGAGAGGCCCTTCCCTTGCCTTTGTTGAGGGTCTAGCATCTACTGCATCCTTGGCTCACCATCACATGTCACCCATTGGCCTCTGCTTCCACTGTCACACCTCCCCTGACTGTGGCCCTCCCGCCTCCCCTGATGAGGACTCTTGTGATTATGCTGGGTCCATCTGGATGACCCAGAATCATCTCCCCATCTCCAGAGCCTTCATCTAATCCCATCTGCAAAGCCCCTTTTGCTATATGTGAAAGGTAACTTATTTATAGGTTCTGGGGTGAGGATATGGACATCTTTGGGAGAACTATTACTCTATCTTCCATACTTAGAGAAAAAGAGGTGTCGAGACTGACTCCAAGGCTTTGGCCTGAGCCACTATGGGGAAGGAGCTAACCTGGATATGGTGGACTGCAAGAGGAGCAAGTTGGGGCAGCTGTCATTAGCTCACCTTGAGGCAATTCAGGCTAGAGAGACCCCTTACAGGTACAAGTGGCATTGTCAACAAGGTAGCTGGCTAGAGGGTCTTGAGTTCAAAGGAGAAGGCTGGAGTGAGGCATGTGGCAGATTTGGTGCTAGATGGCATCTGAAGCCACCAGGCTATTGAGATTTCTAGGGAGTGAGTGTGGCTATAGATGAGGAGAGTGGGAGGTCTGAACTGCAGGCACAGTGGAGCTCAGACATCAGTCAGCAGTGCCTCCTGGGGAGGGAGGGCAGAAAGGCCCGAGAACCACTAGCCAAGGCCAGAAAGGGCTTCCCGTGTCCAGGGCTGCTGAAAGGTCAGTTTTGAGGAGGACGGGGAGCTGAGTCTGGATTTCCAAGTGTGGAAGTCATTACTGACCTTGGTAAGAGAAATTCCGGAGAAATTGTGGGAGGTAAAAACCTGACCGGGAGAAGAAGAATTGGAGATGATGATCTCAGCAACTCTCCCAAGAAGCTGTGTCATAGCGGGGACAGAGAAACGGAGCGTAGATGTTGGGAAAGTGCAGTGAGGGAAGGGTGAGCTTTGTTTATGGAGGGGAGAAGGTGCCGGGGCCTGTGTGCAGATGGGGTGATCCAGCAGAGAGGGAAGCTGGATGACCAGGTGGGAGGGAGTTTCTGGAGCCACCTCCGAGCAGAAGGGCATGGAGGGCACCTGGTGCGTGAGTGGACAGGAGGGCCCAGGTGGAAGAATGAATCCACTCATCGTCACTGAGAGAAGGCAGCGCCACCTGGGTGCTGGTGGGTGGGTGATGTAATGGGGGGCAGGGCTGGGCAGAGCTCCCTGTTGTTGCTTAGATCATCCCAGTGAAATAGGAAGCTGCCGTGAGGACGAGCAAGGCGACATTGAGCGTTTAAGGCAAGAGAAGAAAATGTGAAGTAATCTAGGGAAATGGGCAAGCAAATGGACTAGAAAACTATAGGAAGGTTATATATACACACGAATGTAGTATGAGTATCACATATGTATATAACTTGTAAATATACACATACAACACATAAATATATAACATGTAAATGTTTGCATGCAATGCTATTTGCATAAAATTATAATATATGCATACATGTTAATAGATGTAAACAAATATGTTTGCATGTCATGTGTATAATATAATACCTACAGCAACATAATTATAATCTATAGTATCTACTATATACTATATAATATATATATAAATATATGTTCATACAGCATATATGAATGTAGAAATATAGGCAGATAATATATGTAATAACATTATGAAATTGTGTACATTATATGATGCACAATTAAAAATACCTTTATTTATGAATTATCTGTCTCCCTCCTCCGTTCATAATATATTCCATGCATGTTATGAAACTTAAATAGAAACAGGAATTTTGAAAGTATGAGAAAAGAGACATAAACACAAATTTAAAAGTGCCTTGAGTTTTTATTCTTACCTCCCCTAGGATGGAAGCTCAGTGAGGGCAAGGTCTTTCTCCTGATCACTGCTCTGTCCAGCCTAGAATGTCCTGGGTATAGAGGGAACTTTCAATAAATATTTATTTAATGCATTAATGAAAACATATTTTATTTATCTAGAATCAAAAGAATTTTGTTTTCCAAAAAATCTTGTGTTATTCTCAATTACTAACAATGTCTTAGTAATGTAACTGAACATGCTCCATCCTTTTGGAAAATCCTGGCAAACCACGTGTGGCGTTACGTGCTGTGCTTGCAGTTCGCAAATGTCCATGCTCCTTGGTATCAATGAGTAGTTCTTACAAAGTAAGTGGAAGTTGTCATTTTTATGTTTCACCAATGGATTTTAAAACTCACAGAACCCCTTGGAAGCTTTTTAACAGCTTAGAAAATTGTTTCCAAGTTTTAAAGTGTGAGATATGAGACCTTTTATAGATGTCGCACATCGTTTTTTGGCAATAAAATCATTTAATGACAGAAATCCTTCCAACCTTCTGTTTTCAAAGTATTCTTACCGTGCAGTTTTCTGGGAGAAAGTGGTTACTGTCTTTCTCATTGTTAAATGTCACCTGGACCCTGCAGGAGCAGGTTTAAGTTAGTTTATTTGTTTATTTTAAACTACTGCCATGGCTCAAACCTCATAACCTGGCTGGCGGCTGCTCATACCCAGAGTGGAGAGGTGCACCTGTGTCCCTTTCTCGTCATTCATCTCTGCTTGCTTCTTTAGAAATATCTTCCAGCTGGATATGGGGACTCATGCCTATGATCCCAGCACTTGAGAAGCTGAGGCAGGAGGATCATTTGAGGCCAGGAGTTCAAGACCAGCCTGAGCAACATAGTGCAATCTCAGCACTACACAATTTTTTAAAAATATTAGCCTGGCATGGTGGCGTGCACCTGCAGTCTTAGCTACTCGGGAGGCTGAAGCGGAAGGATCACTTGAGCTCAGGAGACTGAGGCTGCAGTGAGCTATGATCTTGCCACTGCACTCCAGCTGGGTGACCGAGTGAGACCTTGTCTCTAAAAAATAAAAATAAATAATAGTAATAAAAAGAAATACCTTCCTACCTTTCCTCAGCAGGCGTCTTTGTAAGGCACATGTCTATTTCTGGAGGATTAGCTCTGTTAAAAACTAGATATTAAAATTCTCAAATCCTCTTCATGGAAATTTGGGATTTGCAATAACAGCAAAATTCTGGAAGCAGAAAGGTGTGTGGAGCTGTGTCAACCCACACCACCTGGAGCCCAGTACCCATCAGGAGGCCTAGTGCACTCCCAGGTCAACTTCTTGTCCAACTCCTGCAGCAAGAGTGGGCACCTGAGTCAACCCACATAACAAAGCAGAAGAGAATAATTTTTTTTCTTTTGTTTTATTTTCCTTTTCCTCTTTCTTTATTTGGACAAAGTCCAATAAATCAGAAGTCCTAGTATTTTTCACTCATCCTGTTGAATGTAGGTCATCACCTTCCACCATGGAGACCTTGACCCAGTAAAGCCAATAAACATAGAATGGACATGACTCCACCAAAGACAGCTGCTTCCACCCAGACTATCTTTCTGTGACTCCTGGACTGTGACTTCTGTCTGTGGAGCTTACTGGGCTTCACCCAGGTCAGAAACACTGCAAGTTTCCCAAGAACACATCAGATTCCAAAGGCCAAAATGACAGCCGTCATCTTTCCCACCAAACCTGCTCATTCTGCTCTGTTCTCATTTGTATCAGCATCTGCTCACTCATGAGTGGGGGTGGGGACCCAGGAGCCCTGTAGACTGCTCCCTCTATCTTACACACCCCCTACCCACCTACCGACCCACTCTAGCCAGTTGCCAAGTCCTGTCCCCTTTACCATATTGGCTGAGTCTACCCCTTTCCTCTACTCCCACCTCCAGTTCCTTAGCTCAGGACTGCATAATTTCTTACGTGGATCACCTAAGCTGCTTCGTGACTCAACCCTTCGCTCAGGACCAGAGCTGAGGACTTGGGAGCCTTCGCCATCCCATGCTCAAGTTCATCACCAGAAACTTTTCTAAGCATCAGGCATCCAAGTAGGATCATCAAATTCCCTAACAAAGTCTGTGGTCCCCTATAGAATGCCCTCTTTATTATGTTTCTCAAATACAAATCCTACTTCATTACAACACTTCATCGTCTTTCTTCTCCACCAAACTGCGAGCCTCCAGGGAACAGGAACTCTGGCGGGCTCCTTGTCCCTGGCATGATGCCAGGCACACAGCAGACATTTGATATTTGTGTCTGTGTGTGATTTGAGGGCAGGCATTAATTACACGGGCATTCCCACCACCAAGCACCCGATAGCTGACTGCAGAAGGATGAAGGGATGAATGAAGGAGTGAATGGGTGATTGATAACATCCCTCCAATAAACAGAAGAGCAAGTTTTCTAAAGCTGCTTCTCAGTTTCTACCAATGTTAGCTGGTTGCGGGGCGGGGTGGGGGGTGCACATTGCCAAGCACTGGTTGGTGCATTAAAGCAATTCTATGCAGGAACAGCCAGTGTAGTCCTCAATCTGGCTTAATTCAGGAATAAATTTGTATTTATCCTGCAGAATAAATAAACAATTCTGCAATAATGCTTGTATCGTATGTATTCAGGCAATCATCCATGAGTACTAAATGTGCCAGTGAGATATCCACCTCTCCTCTGCCTTAGGGAGTACTAAAGAGACTCCAAAGTTGGTCTCTTTGCTTTACATTCTAATCAATTTCCTTAAATTCACATGGATTTTCTAGTTATTGTATGATTTTGGTGAGCAAGCATATTTTTTAAACCAATTTATTGAGATGTAACTGACATATACCAAACTACACATATTTGAACTGCACAATGTGATGAGGTTTGAGAGAGTGAACATATACTTCCTCCCAAAAGTTTCCTCCTCCTTCTTTGAAATCTCTCCCACCCCTGCCTCCATTCCCAAGCTACCACTCTTCCACTTCCTGTCACTGCCGATTAGTTGAGCAAGTATATATTTAATCTTTAAGAGCTTCTCTTTTCATAGATTTCCTGTTCTTAAAGTATTGCTTTATTATCTATATGTCTCTGGAGTTTTAATTTGATTAAAAATATTGGGGAGTGTCCACTGAATTATCTCTGTAGCCTCCAAAACAGTTTTATCTGTTTATTTGTCTTGGTCTTTCTCTTTAGCTTGCTGTTCTCCTTGTATGACTGTTCTCGTAGCCTTTATTTGCCTAAGAAGAACTAAGCAGCTAGCATGCATTTCTTTTGCTGCTGAGTAAGACAGTTTTCCCAAGGTGAGTGGCAGCTCTATGCAGGAGGGATGGGGTGATAAGTGAAGGAACTGTCCCACTGCAGTATAGGGGTGAGCCAGCTGTCAGCCCATGGACCCCCAAAATGGTTGAAGGAAAGGACTTTACTTGGGATGTCTGTGTGAATAAGAAAAGTCCTAGTTTCTGCCAGATGGTTTGTTCCATTCATTGGAAGAGCCATCTGGGTTTTTGCTCTATTCTGTCTGCTGTATATATGTATGAATGTATATATGTGTGAATGTCTGTGTGTGTATATATACATGTATATGTATGTGTGCTTATATGTGTATGACGTGCATGTGTGCACATGCATGGCATGCATGTTTGTGTATGTGTATCATGTATATAGGAACACAAGGCACCTATGGACACATGTAACACATATGTGTTTGTGTGTTTAGTGTTGCACATGCAGGTGTATAAGTATGCATCTCTGTATACATATGTATGCATGTATACATGTGTGAAGGTATGCACATGAGCATGTACATGAGAATGTGTATGCACGTGTATGCATTTATGTGCCTGCATGCATGTATGCCTGTGCACATCTATGCACACATGTGTGCATTTGCCTGCACACACATGCATCAACTGGTGCACTTGTATAGGTTATTCCCTATACACAAGCTTCAAGTAATCATTTCAACCCTAATCCCCTGCTTAGCCCAACACTGGGGAACTCTTCTGGGTTCTCTTAGCTACATTTTATCTGTGAGGAGATACTCACCCCCTCCAAAGCCACACTAGTTCATTAGCTGTTTGAGTTTCATATCTTTTAGTAAGCTGGGTCTGGGGTGGGTTGAATCCACACACAGGCTATGCCCCGAAAGCCTCCTGTCTCCCCACTGCAAATACTCTTGAGGGCTTATTTGGGTGCTTCCGAGTCACCTGAGAAACCAAGCCCCCTCCTACAATGTGGGGGCACACTGTCATTTTATTTTATAAACATAAATGTTTTTCCTTCTACTAAAAGCATTCCACCTGAGTTTATTAGCTGTGGCCAGAAGAGAGAGTGGGAGGTTATTTTCTACTTTGAATGTAGACTCTTCATGTGGCATGTTGAAGGCAGGTCCATTTCCCTGTCAGTCGAGTGAGCAGAGTGGGGTGGCCTCTTTTTCTACCATGGAAGGTCACTTTGCAGCATTCCTGTGCCCACCTCCCTTCTATGTTAGGAACAAGAAAGACTTTCCTTAGAAAACAGCTAGAGCCCCAGTGCTGCAGATGGTGTTGTGATGAAAACGTTAGAAGTATTCCTTTCCATTAGCCACCCCTTGGGATGAAATTTCCCTAATAAACATACTATCCAGCAATTGCATTCCTTGGTATTTACCCAAATGAAAGGAAAAGTTACGTCCACACAAAAATGTTTACACCAGCTTTATTCATAATTACCAAAATTTGGAAGCAATCAAGATGTCTTTCAAGATGAATGGATAAATGAATTGTGTTACATCCATACAATGGAATATTATTTAGTGACAAAAAGAAATGAGCTATCCAGCCATGAAAAGACAAGGAGGAATCATAAATGCACATTGCTCAGTGAAAGAAGCCAATCTGTGTAAAGGCTACATAGTGTATAATTTCAACTACACAATGGCAACGGTGACAAGATCAGTAACCACTGATGGTGGGGAGAGGGAGGAAGAGAAGAATAGGTGGGCCCAGGTGATTTTTAGGGGAATGAAACTACTCTATATGATACTATAATGCAGCGGTCCCCAACCTCCCGGGCTGCGGACCTCACCCGACTGCAGCCCCCCGGGAACGGGGCTGCACAGCGGCAGGCGAGCCAGCTAAGTCCCCCCTGCACCCACAGCCGCATCGCTGCCCGAGCCCCGCCCCTTCAGACCAGCGGCAACGTCAGACCCTCACAGGAGCCGGGACCCCACTGCAAACTGTGCATGCGAGGGAGACAGGTTGCGTGCTCCGCATGACAATCCGACGCCTGCTGTCTGAGGTGGGGTCGAGGCGGTGATGCGTCCCCCGACCCGGTCCTGTGGAAAAACTGTCTTCTATGAAACCGGTCCCTGGTGTCAAAAAGTTGGGAACCACTGCTATAATGGATACATGTCATTAAACATTTGTCACAACTCATAGAATGTACAACACAAAGAGTGAACCCTAATGTAAACTATGGACTTTAATTAATAACAGTGTATCAATATTGGCTCATCAATTGTAACAAGTGTACCTTGCCCTGCAAGATGTTCACAATTGGGGAAACTGTATAGAGGTGGCAAAGGAGTATTTGGAAAATCAATGTATTTTCTGTTCAATTTTTATGTAAACCTGAAACTGCTCTAAAAATTAGTCTATTGATTTAAATAGATTGTCTTTTAATCCACCCACAAAACACCTGATTTAAAGCAATGAAGTAAACCTGCCCAAACTAGTTGCAAATTGTACCTCTTCAGGATAATATTAGAGGACACATGTCAAAATAATTATTTTACTTTTAGAGCAGCCAATAGTGAGAATTTTTCTCTCCTTAAATATGCAGAGAATAAAACTCATTTGTCCTCTGGGGCCACTCCCGGCAAAGTGCAAGGTAAGGGAGCGCAAACTGTGGAAACACTACCACCTAGTGGTAGAAGACAGACTTTCAAAAAACGTGGCTTAAGACTCTGCACAATTCATTTTCCTTGATACTATCACTAACATCGGGGTTGTGCCCAAATCCCTTTATAAAATCTAGGAGATAGTCGGGGCATGGTGGACAGCAGATTCATCAGTCTCTGAAGAAATATTTTATCTGGTTAATGAGTGGCTGGTTCGAGGTCACTTTGTCTCAACAGAGGAAAATTTTCCACTGGGCATCAGACTCTGATGAAATGTTTTAGCTGGTTAACAAGTGGCTGGGTCACTTTGCCTCAACAGAGGAAAATTCCGATTTTGAAGGAACTACAGGCAGGATTTCAGCCTCTGCTGCTCACCAATGAGCTGTGGACACCTGGATTACCTCACGTATCAGTTTCCTAGGGCTGCTGTAATAAGGTACCGCCAACTGGGTGGCTTAGAAAGATGGAGATTTACTGTCTCGTAGTTCAGGAGGCCAGACTCTGAAATCAAAGCATCAGCAGGACCACACTCCCTCAGAAGGCTCTGAGGAGTGTCCTTCCTTGCCTCTTCCAGCTCTTGGTGGCTCCTGGCGTTCCTTGGCTGTGGCCGCATCACTCCAATCTCTGCCTTAGTCTTCATATGGGTTCTCCTCTTCTCTGTGTCTCTGTCTCCAAACCTCCCTCCCCATAAGTACACCGGCCCTTGGATTTAGGACCCACCCTAGTGCAGTAGGACCTCAATTTAAATTGATTACATCTGCAAAGACAGTATTTCCAAATGAGGACACCTTCTCAGGTGCCAGGAGTTAGTACTTCAACATACTTTGGGGCACCACCATTCAGCCCACAGCACCGTGCCTGCGTTGCTTTAGAGAGTAACCCAGCAGGAACTGCATCCTTCCCCGTGAGCCACAGTCGCGCTTTATTTAGTATATTATGTCACACTGGGAAAACACAGGAGTTCAGTGCTGGCCTTTCTGTCCCTTTAGGGTGTCTGTGAGTTTGGGCCCCTTTGAGCTGTTTCAGCCCCAATAAAGGGCCATATGTTGGAAGCCTGCTTATCTACAGCCTGTTTGCAGCTACCCCAATATCTTGTTGGTAGCCAGAATGGATTCCCCCCAAAAGAAAACAACAGGTGGTGTCATCTGCGCACAAATGCTGAATGCATTGACTCAGGAGGATGAGGACTGAGGTTCCACCCAAGCAGCTCCTCAGCTGCTGGTAACAATTTTTATTTTTATTTTTTTAGAGACAGGGCCTCACTGTGTTGCCCACGCTGGTCTTTTTTTTTTTTTTTTTTTTTTTTTTTGAGACAGAGTCTCACTCAGTTGCCCAGGCTAGAGTGAGTGCCATGGCGTCAGCCTAGCTCACAGCAATCTCAAACTCCTGAGCTCAAGCGATCCTCCTGTCTCAGCCTCCCGAGTAGCTGGGACTACAGGCATGCACCACCATGCCCGGCTAATTTTTTCTATATATATTTTTAGCTGTCCATATCATTTCTTTCTATTTTTAGTAGAGATGGGGTCTCGCTCTTGCTCAGGCTGGTCTCGAACTCCTGAGCTCAAACGATCCGCCCACCTCGGCCTCCCAGAGTGCTAGGATTACAGGCGTGAGCCACCGCGCCCGGCCGCACGCTGGTCTTGAACTCCTAAACTCAAGCGATCCTTCTGCCTCAGCCTCCCCAATAGCTACAACTACAGGCATGGACCACTGTGCCCACCTGGTAACAGATTTGAACGTGCTCTCCCCATCAGAAGGTGAGCAGGTTCTCTGCTGTTGAACAGGTGGACGGCAGTCATGCTGCCCCTGAGGGCTTCCACACTGAGAAACTTTCCTCATAGCTTGATCTTGAAGCAAATTGAAAAGAGGTATCCAACTGAGAATGGGCTGTGTCCATCAAAGTTTGCGGACTCCAAGCAAATGCATAAAAGATTTCTTGTTGTGCACGAGAACATCTTGGGAAATGCTGAGGCTATTGAAAGTGCGTATGTGTATAACCCAGCTGTTAGCCCCATGCCACACGTGGAATCAATCACCCTGAGTGGAGGTTAACACGACACTTAACACCAGCTCCAAATGATGGTCCCAGAGATGCCCTAGGTGTTGGGCTGTGGGATCAAATGGAGAGCTGTGACGGAGAAGTCAAAGGAAGAGAGAATCGAGGACATCCCCAAATGTGCTGCTACACTGTCCCATGGGTCGTCTGCATGTTGGCAACAGGACTTGGAGCCATGAGCTGCGTCCGTTGCATCTCCCTCCACCCCGCCTCCTCCTGTCCCACTTTGCTGCTTCATTTTTCTCCGTAACATTTATCACCATTTTATAGAGTAGATTTTTAATTTATAGTACTACAGAATATTTTCAAATTATTTTGTTTTTTGCCTTTTCTCCCATATTAGTTTCCTATGGCTGCTGTAACAAATCACTGCAAACCTAGTGGCTTAAAACAATAGATTTATTTGTTTATTTACAATTCTGGAATTCAAAGTCCAAAATGATTCTCACTGGATCTCACTAAAATCAAGGGGTTGGCAAGGCTGTGTTCCTTTCCCGAGACAGAACCTATTTTCCTCCCTTTTCCAGCTTCTAGAAGCTTCCTGTATTCTTTGACTTGCGACTCTCCTCCGTCTTCAAAGCCATCACGTCACTCCGACACCTGCTTTCCTTGTCTCTTTCTCTGACTCTGAAACACCGCTGCCTCCTGTTTTCATCTCTTAAGGACACTTACGATTACACTGGCTCTACCTGGATGATCCAGATTTATCTCTTTATTTTAAAGTTAGCTGATTAGCTGCCTTAATTTACCTGGAATCTTATTCCCCTTTGGCATGTCCCATATTCACAAATTCCAGGAATTGCGGCTGGCACATCTTTGGGGAGCCGTTATCCTGCCTGGCACAGCCTCCTACCCCAGTTGGAGGCTTCATGAAGGCAGGGCTTTTTGTTTATATTCTTACTAAAATAAAAATGCGACGATGCCATTTCCCTACTTATCCTCTTTCGTAACTCCACGTAGCGCCTAGTGTCCCCTGCAGCACGCATTTGCCTGGGTTGCCTCAGAGTGACCCTGAAGTCAAGGATTTCCTGCAAGGAGGCAGCCTCAGGGAACACTGGGGGGGGGAGTGGGGGAGTGAGGCAGGATGTGACGGTGGCTCAACGTGGTGGGGCCCTTTGGACACTTGTGATCCTGCTTGAGAGTTGCCCACCCTAAGGGGTAAGGAGGCGAGCGTGCGGCCTCCGTTCTCACCGAGGACTTTGCGGGGGTTGCTCACTGCACAGCTCTCATGGCCCCCCCCCCGCCCCCGCCCTAGCATCTCTACGTGCAGCTCACAGGGCTCGTTAGATCGGAGCATGCTTACGTCTCACATGAGATAAGGCTGTTTCCCCTATTTTTCCAGGTTTTCTTACTGAAAATCCTGTCTTCTGGTAACACCTCAGTCCCAGGCACACCAGGGCGGTGGGTCACCCTGTCTGGCAGTGACTACGGGAGGAGACAAAGATGAGATGAGCCAGACAGTGCTTTGTAAGGTGCTGTTTAAAGTTTGCAGTTCTCCCGGAGGCACTGGGCTGGCTTGTCTGCACCGTTTAGGGATGTGCAGGTTGATGGCACACGTCTGCTTTAGCCAGCGATGCAGCCGAGTCTGGCTCCAAGAGCCCCCGCTGTAAACTTTTGCCAACCCCCCTTGCAATCGAGGTAACGTGCACACATTTGATGGTTTGTACAATGACTTGAAGACCAAGTGCAAATGAGAAAGGATGGTGGGAGTCTGTGCCTGGGAGTTTTCTGACCGCTCTTTGGTTGCCTTTGTTTTCTTTATTCCTGTTGTACGTGTCCTCACCCTTACCAGAGCCATAGGTGAGTACACCTGTGGGTACGCCTGTGAGGCCTTTGAATGATTCCATCCCATAAATGATGCACTGTTCACTCACTCTCCCTCCTCAGACTTCTCAAATGCCTTATAAATAGGGCATTCCGGTCTCTGTTGAACTGCTTGCCATGTCTGGAACATGCCAGGGTCTCTCTTCCCTCTGAACCTTGGCAAATATTGTTCCCTCAGATTCCCAAATGCCTTGTTCAGCCCCCCAAGACTGACACAGTTGTCCCTCTTGTGTGTTCTCAAAGCCCTTGGTCCTTGTCCTCTGGCATTTCCCACTCTGTGTGAGACTTGCCTGTTCACTGGCCTGAACCCTCCTAGTCTGTCTTAGTCTGCTCTTGCCAGCACGGTTTGGTCCCCGGTGAGGGCTCTTTTCTTGGCCTGCAGAAGGCCGCCTCCTTGAGGTATCCTAGGGCATTTCCACCGTGCGTGTCCAGAGCCAGGGGGAGCTCTGGTGTCTCTTCCTCTTCTTGTAAGGTCACCGATCCCATTGAATTAGGATCCCACCCTTATGCCCTCATTTAACTTTACCTCTTAGAAGCCATATCTCTAAATATGGTCACATGGTGGATTAGGCCTCTATGAATATGGGGAGACAATTTAGTGCACAGCATGGACTCTAAGCAGTCTATGAGGGCAGGGACTGTGCCTCGCTCATCCTTGAACTCCTGGTGCAATAAGTGACAATAAACATTTGCAGAGTAAACAAATGAATGAATACACTAATGAGGCTGTGAGAGGAGGTGGCTGCACTCCTCACAGCCCCTCCATGAGGTGGCGTGGCAGGCACGACAGAGCTCAGTCATTTGCTCCAACCTTCTTCCACCAGCAATTCCTTTTCTGCAGAGGCTGGAGATAGAAACTGCATTTCCCAGCCTGCCTGGCAAACAGGGCTCCACCGTGATTTGGAAACTGCTGATCAGTTGCAGCCATGAAAGAGTTGAATCTGGAACTGAATTAAGTGCAAAGGGAGCAGCAGTCAGGGGGCACCTATACTTTTTCTGGAGCAGATCTAGCAGGTGTGGGGGCCATGGGGCAGACGTCATGGCAGCCGCTGGTCCCTTTGCAATTGAGGTATTACATCGCTGCAGACAAAGACCGATTCTGAGGACCCGGGGCTGTGCCACTTCCTCATTCCAGGGCTCCCCGAGCAGGTCAGCTCCAGTGTATCACATCTTCAGTCTTTCCTGGAGGTTTTGTAAGCAAATAAGTCTTGTATTAAATCAACTTCTGTTTCAAACAGCTAGACTCATTCTTGCAACTGCAAAGGGACCTTTCCTGAAAAGAATGAAACCATCAAACCCATCATACAGATGTGGACCTGAAAACAATGAATGGTGACTCAAGATCATTGAGGTGGTAAGTGCCTCAGCTGGTGTTTGAATCGGGTATGAGCCCAGGGAAGATAAGGAAGGATGGCCCAGGGGAGTGGATTTCAAGGTGGTGTGGTTCCTGACGACATGGTGGACCAAAGGCAAGAGTAGGATAAAGCAGTAGAGGGAAGATAGAACAGTGTGGGGCTGAGATCATTAAGAGGATAGACGATGACAGGGGCTTGCATGGGAGCAAGTTGGCTAAGTAGGAATGAAATATAAGGCATGGCTGTGTCAGAGGCATGAGGGGTAAGAATGCAGCCCGGGGTACCTGTGTGTCCCTCTGGGCCAGGCAGAGGCCTCAGGTTTCAGTGAGAGGCCTGGTGGCATTTGCTCTGAGTTCAGGTGCAATGTTGCTGCAAAGTTGTTTTTGTGATTTTGCAAATCCCAGGAGCTGCTGAATGGGAACAGTGTGACCCTGGTGGAATCTGGTGGCTGGCAGCCTGCATTCTGAGAGACACAGCTGGGAAATTCCCAGAGGCCTATAGCACCAACCCCTCCCTGAACCTTGGAAGAGTTCACCAGGCTCTACCTGCAGGTTCAGCGACATAGGGAATGGATTCTGAAGTGGAACATTCCAAACCCATCAGCACCAACCCAGAGCTGTTACAATAGTCACATTGCACCAGGTGGACTTAATTGTTCCCTTGATGAAGATTAGAAGTTTTGTCACCCTTTGATGTTCTCAGGCCAGATATCACAGTTTTGTTTGCAATAAGTCTCAAATAACCCTGAGTACAAGAAGGAAGAGACCCTGGTTATGGTTACCAACGATTGGTAAGGATAACCTCCCGTAACACTGCGTTTTGTTACAGGGCCATTTGCCAGGGTTTTTGAGGCTAGCACGATATTTCCAACACTATAGTGATCATAGCATTGATGTTGACAAACCTGATATTGTGACATAACTTTGAAAATCTGAACTTTTGACAAAGTAGAGGTTTTTTTTCCATCCCCCAGATCAGGAAACTAATGTCTAAGGCAGGATTTATTAAACCTTTTTCATTATCCCCAATGTCTGTTTCTATTAAACAATAACTCTCTCTGCCACTCTCCCAGCCCGTAGTAACCTTATTCTGTTTTCTGTCCCTGTGAGTTTGACTATTCTAAGTGCTGCATATAAGTGAGATCATACAGTATTTGCCCTTCTGTGTCTGCTCATTGCATGTAGCATACTGTTCAAGGTCACCTCATTGGCCCTGTGAGATCACTGGAGAAAATGTAGGGCTCTGACTTACCAGAGGGTGACCTGATTCCGGATGGCAAAGATGACGGTTGTCCCCCACGCCTTTCTAACACTTATCAATTTCTCCTGCCTCAGGGCGACAGCAGCATCTCCCAGCACCACTTTGGTGAGTGGAGATCACCAACCTCCTGGTGTGCCGGGGCTCAAATTCTCCAGCACTTTCCATTCCTCCTTTTTGCTTGTCTTTCACTCACATTCAATCGGTTCCACCGCCCTGCCCATTCTCGCTTTGGAGGCAGTTTTTCTTCTGAGCCACTGCCACCGACAGCACTCTGCATGCACGTCTGTCTAAAGTGGTCACCAGAAACGCCCCAGATGCTGCAGGTGACAATGCACTCTGGGAGGGCTACATGGGTAAAATCGTCACCTCACAGTGGGGACGAGTGTCTGTAGAAGTCTCTAAGGGGATGGATCGCTTCCCCCTCCAGACCAACGTGAACTCGGGTCTCGAGAGAGTCTCAGGAGACCTGCTGAACTGAAGAGAAAGCTGTGGCTCCATCAAGAATATTTAGGATGGCTGGGCCGGGCGCGGTGGCTCACGCCTGTAATCCTAGCACTCTGGGAGGCCAAGGCGGGTGGATCGCTCGAGGTCAGGAGTTCGAGACCAGCCTGAGCAAGAGCGAGACCCTGTCTCTACTAAAAATAGAAAGACATTATATGGACAACTAAAAATCTATACAGAAAAAATTAGCCGGGCATAGTGGCGCATGCCTGTAGTCCCAGCTATTCAGGAGGCTGAGGCAGTAGGATCGCTTAAGCCGAGGAGTTTGAGGTTGCTGTGAGCTAGGCTGACGCCACGGCACTCACTCTAGCCTGGGCAACAAAGTGAGACTCTGTCTCAACAAAAAAAAAAAAAAAAAAAGAATATTTAGGACGGCTGAAGAAAGATAGTGTGACCAGCCTGGAGTCTAGGGGAAAAATAGGGAGAAGGTCAGAAAGTGACAGGTGCAAGTGTCTCGGCACAGGGGGCTGCTGAGGCCAACGCAGTGTTTTCAGACTCCTCTTCCGACGCGTGGTAAGTGCCTCTGTGCTCAGGCTCCATGTTCTCCAAGCAGCCTGCTGATTGCTAATTGGCTTCCCACGCACCTGGATGGCAGAAAAGCAGTGCCTTGGATGGTGGCCCGGACTGCCCCAGGACCTGTCACAAAAGTCCATTGCTCCGATAACTATTAGGGATGAAACTGCACTCTGAGAGGCTCGAGAGCAGATGCCAGGCTCGCGGCAAAGCACGGTCCCCAGCCACAGCGGGCAAGGCCCCCTGACGGGAACGCAAACTCATCAGCCACCTGTCTGCCCATTCCAGCCTCCCTGCGCACTCAATGCCTTTCTGGGCAGCTTCCTTCCTCCAGTGTGCAGACTCAAGTCCCCACTCGCCCTGCATTTGGTCACATTTTCATTCCTCACGATGTCCAAAGGGCTCAAATCTTTGGCTTGAATTGGGGCTGACTTCAAGGACCTACAGAGCTAAGCTTGGCATTAAAGCCACAGAATCAAAATTCTTTCTGTCTCAGCTGCAAGACCTTCAAGTTAGAGGTGGTCACTAGAGCCACAGCCTGCTGGTGGCACACTGGCCCTGGATCTGTCTCTGTTCTCACTCCCTTGTCCCCACTGTCCTGAACCATGGCTGTTTGGCTGCTGGTGCAGATGAGTTCAGATCCCTCGGCAACCTGAGGGGGCTCCCAAACCTGCGGCCTCAGGCTTGGTCTCCCAGCTGGGAGAGAGACCCCAGGGGTGGGTCCTGCCTGGCTCTGGGTGCTGGGTGCTGCCCATCACATGTGCCACAGCCAATGGGTAGGTATAGTTGGCTGTGAATGAAATGCAAATGGTGCAACGACATCCCAACCAGAGCTCAGACAGCGGCTGAAGGTGGATGGAGAGAGAGGGAACCCTTGGACCCCTTCTGGGCTGAGATCTGCAGTGTAAGTGGAGGATTTTCAGAACGAGTAATGAAAGATGAAGGTCTAGAAAGGCAGGTGGACAACAGGGGCCCGAGTCTGAAGGCTTTGGGTTTTTCTGCAGGCAGAGGAGGGTTGTAAAATGTCTCTGAGTGGGCAGGGCAGTGAGACTCCCTAGTGTTTTGCTGTGGTTTCTTTAAGGAGAACACGTGTCACTTTTTCCTGACCTCATACTCCAGCTGCCTCTTAAACTTTTTTTATTGTAAGGTACACAGTAGATATACAAGAGTATAAAATATATATATATGTACCAGAGCAATGAATAATAAAACTAACACCCACATTGAGAAATAGAACCTTTCTGGTAACATGGGGGCTCCAGTGTCCCTCCCTGCTCACATCCTCCCACCCACTGCCGAGGTGACCACTGTCCCGATGGCATAGAGAAGGGATGGGGCCCGGGCCACGTATGGGAGAAGCGGCAAATGTACCTGAAGGACTTCCTAAAAAACAAGTGACAGGAACATTCCTTCTGGACTTCTTGCTGACAGTACTGCAGTAACCTGCACGGCGGGACCCAGACCCACAGTCCCAGGAGCACAGCAACTTGACCTGCTGCTGCTCTTCACAGGTCAGCCAAGGACAGGGGACAGGGGCTGCCAATGTGAGATGTGAGTGAGTTCAAGACATCAGGGAGGACAAGAATATGAAGCAAGGTTCCCTGGGTCTAGATGATTTGGGCCAGAAATACAAGGAAGCCCAACATGGACAGGTGCAAACAAGTGGCCCGTGTATGGACTCACCTAACTGAAAGTCTCTGGGTAGCTCAAACTTCAGAGCTGATTAAATCCAACGACTCCAGCCCCATTTCTCATGATTGCCTTGGCTCTGCCTTTTTATGAGATGGGGACAATTTTCGCTCATCTCCAGGCACAACAACATCTAGAGAAACAAGAGGGCATTTCCTTTTGTGGCTCTTTCCAAAGAAAGGATATTCCCAGTGCTCTCCCAGCAAAACCTCTTTGCTCGGCCATCAGCCCAGTGGCCCGTCACTGGACTCATCACTGGCTGGAAGAATGCTCTCCGCAGACCGACTCAGGCTTGAGTTCTTGAATCCAGCCCTGACTTGGGGGGTGGAGGGCTGGGACCACCATGAGCAGGTGAGAGGACCGAGACTCAGCCCTAGGCCGGAGGCCAGCCTCCAACACCTCCTGGCTTTGGTGCGGCTGCATGACAAGGAGGCAACCACAATGACCATGGGAACGAATGTTACCCCCACACCACCCGGACTTTACTGAGATGTCAGTGAGAACATTGAACTCTCCAGGTGCAAGTCAGGGGGTTCAGGCCGATTTTAGGTTTCAAAAGTTGTAACAGAAGAGTTGTACCTACGTTCATTTCTTTCACCCTCCAAGTCCTTTCCCAGCATCATTTAGGATCTCATGAAATACCCCAGCAAACAAGCCTGGTTAATAGTTCATACCCTTTCCTCTGAAGCATGGTTCTGTGGTGGAAGAGTATTAATGACACTCGAAGGAGAACATCATGTCACCATGATATACATAGGTAGATGGCTGCCTTTGAGGTCAGAACCTGGAGATGACAGTCAGAGTAGACCACCACTGAGGGACTCGGGCACGTAGGAACAGCCCAGGAAAAAGAGGAACTTCTCAGGGAACTCCAGAGCACTGCTCAGAGAGACCATCCCTGCTGCTTGCTCTGGATTCACTGGGGACCAGAGCTACGGAGGCCTCTGTTCACCCCTGCCCCTGGCCTGCATGTCCTACACAACGTGTGCTTGTGTGTGTGTCTCCCCCCCACCACCCCTTTTACTCTTCTCTGTCACTTGCTATTTTCACTTAAAACTGTCTCTTGGAAACCATTCTGTGGCGGCATAGGGAACTACTCCTCATTCATCTCTGCATTCCGCTGTGCGCATGTGCCCTGGTTTGTTCAAATGTTGATGGACATTTGGGTTGTTTCCTGACTTTGGCTTTTCAAAACAGTGCTTCTGTGCATAGCCTTGTGCATACATCTCCCTGGCATTTTTGCCAGTATATCTTTGGGAAAGATTGCTAGAAGTGGAATTGCTAAGTGAAAGGCAAAATCTTATGTAATTTTGCTTGGTAATGTCGAATCCCCCTTTATAGTATAACACTATTCAATTCACAGTTTGTTTATTTATTTCTCTCACACTGTCAAACCAGAAACTTTATGTATAACTCACTGGCATATCATCCCACTCGAGAGAAAAACTGTATTGACAGACTCAGATTTTAGTTCCTATTACCAGTTCTGTTCAACGTGTCCACGAGACAGAGTCTTTACCAGGGCGTGAAAACGAGCCAATCTGGCTACTAAACTACCTTACAAGGTGTCCTCATGGCTGGCTATTTCAGCATCATTAAAACTATTGCACTTTGAAATGATTGCAATGAAAAAAATTCATGCTGTGTCCAGGGGGAAGAATCGTGGTACTAAAGTGTCCTCTGATGGCATTACATGTTCCTCAAATCCTGCAGAAAAGGACGATCCCCTCCTGCACAGGGCAGAAATTGCCTCCTGCGTGAAGGTCCCTCTTTGCTTATTGCCAGGGTTCTGAATCCGGGTTGCCTCACATCACCTCCAAAGAGCCGGCCAAGGCAGCCCCTTGGAAACCCGGGGAGGACTTTGATCCCACTTATCTGAGCGCAGTAGAAGCATACCAGCCTGCCTATTAAGTGCGTCATAAATTGCAAGGGCTGACCCCCAAAATCAGGGCATTTGGGCTTCATGATCTAGGTATTTTGATAGCAAGTCAAGGTTTCAAATTCATAGGGGCTGATCACTTGCCAACAACCCCTTCACAGGTGAATACATCCTGAAAGGGGGGCTTGCACGCCTTGGATATATAATCCACCCTCCTAATGAGCCAGGCCAGCACTTAAACAGGCTCGGGAAGGGACCGTGGCAATGGAGGAACACAGGAGCTTTGACCTCCCAGAGCCTATGGATCCCAGGGAGGGATCAGGTGATTGACTCATTCAAAAGGTTCCTGGTAGAATAAACGCATTTCACAGGTGAGCTCTGGAACAAAACAAGGTTCATTGAAACCAGACCATTGTTGGCTTCAGAAAAATATGAAGGGAAGTTTGAGCCTTTTTAAAGAAATTGGGTGCACGTCAGCTGTGTAATTGCAAGGAAGCATGTGAAATATTAAATACAGAACAAGAAGTGTATGAAACAGCCACTATGGCATTTTAATCAAGATGCTACAGGTTCATTAAGAAGAAAAGTCATTAGGAAAATCCTGAGTTTACAAATAAAGTTCAGAACTGATAGACATTTGGAAATCTGAAGGGCTAACCTCTTTTAAAAAAAATTTAATAATATTTTGGAGTTGGTAATAAAGGCACAGAATGCAAAAATCAAAACCTTCCTAAAAAGGCACTCACAGAGAAGGGTCCCTGCCACCCTCACCCCTCCCATGTAGCCATTTGCGTTAATTTCTTGTTCACTCTCCTGGCATTTCTTCAGGTTAATATGACTCATTTTGTACTGTTATTTCCCCGAGTTGTGTTGCCAGCCAGCTCTGGCCCAGTCCCTGTAGCCTCCCGGGAATGTGGGAGAGGAAAGGGGAGAAAGGCTTCAGGGACAGAGCTCTCCTTTCCAGTCCTGGCCCCGATGGCAGCTTTAATGCAGGCTCCTTTCCACCCTGGCCCATGTCACCCTCACTGCCAGGCAGAGCGGAGCCTCCCAGCAAAGGGGAGGGAGGCCCACGACTACGCTAGGAGTCACCTGGTGATGGCCGCACAATTGCTTCAACTGTACACTTGCCAGAAGCCAAAACAGTTCTTAAGCAAAGGGGGGAACCAGGTCTCCATTCCATTTTAGGAGAGTAGAAACCTTTGGTCTAAACATTTTTTAAAGGATTGGAATAAATAGAACTTTTCCCCCAAATCCAGTCCTCTCAAATCACCACATTCCAGAGTCAACAGCTCTTGGTCAAGCACCTCTATTAGCAAAAAAAAAAAAAAAAAAAAAATTTTTGGAGCACATACTCCTAATATCCCAATACAGGTAAATATAGTAAATTTTAACTACACATTTATGTGTATATTTTATTCATGAATTCTATACATTAGTAGAGAATGTTACCACACGCATGTATCACCTATGCTGTGAAACATACACAAAAAATGTATTAAGGGACGTCAGTGTTAAAAGATGTGTCAGCACGTGTCAGGTATTTGCTTTCCTCTAGAGTGTCACATCCCTCATCCCCTTGGGGACCACTGCTCCAGGGAAGTGGGGCTCTAGGTTGGATGGGACACTTACCTTCTCAGACATTCCTTCATCTCATGGTCCAGACATGGGGCGGGGGTGGGGTGGGGAGACAGAGGTGGGCAGGAACTCACGTTTATTGGGCATCTATCTGGGCGACATCCTACCTGATCATTGTATCCTGGACACAGGGACTATCTCGTTTATCAGATCAGGCCCCCGAGGCTCCCGCAGCCCCCACGGGCTGGCGCAGCGTGTGACCCCATCGCCCGCCTGCTCCAGGAGGTTCTGCAGACTAGACCTGGAGGCCTGCACGGGGACAGGCTGTTTCATTCCATTTTGTTTATTTCTCTGTTTGAGATTTTTTTAAGAAAAGATTGTTTCACTTCTTTTACTTTTTGACCTTAGCAACTTCTGAGGGCCGTGTGCTTCCTCCTTTGTCCCACAGGACGCCTGTTCTGAATTGTTCACCAGTTGCTGTCTTTGGGGCGTCTGTTCAGTGCAGGGTCTCTCAGCATGGGCGCTGTAGGTGTTTGGGGCCACATAATTCTTTATTGCGGGGGCTTTTCTGGGCATTGCAGGATACTGAGTTGCATCCTTGGCCTAGACCACTGCATACCATAATGCTACCCCACGCCGTGACAACTAAAAATGTCTCCAGACGTGGGCAAACTGCTGCTGGTTGAGAACTGCTGGTGGAAAGTCACAGCACCACAGTTGGGTGGGCCCTTTTCAGAACGCCCCCACTCCCACCCCCATTACTCTTTGATGTTGAGCTCAGCACAACTGTTAGGCCCTGGACTTCCAAGGCGCAGCCCTGCACTTTTCAGGAAGCAGTTACATTAGACGAGTGGAGAGTGGTGGCCCATGTGCCATCCAGGCGACCCTCATGGCCCTGGCTCATTTCCTGCAAGTTCTGCACACACAGCAGTTAATACCACCCACAGTGGACACCCCGAGGAGTGCCTCAATGGTCTTTGGACAAAGATGAGACTTTCTGACAGGGCTCTTGGGCCCTTCGCCGTGCAGTCCTTGTCCACCTCTCTGGGACACTCTGCCCTTCCCCAGCTGCCCCGCTGCACCCAGCCATGCTCAGATGACTTTTTTCCCTGGTGTAGTTCTTGCTTTGTTTTTCCCATGCTCTTGCCTCTGCCACCTCCTG
This sequence comes from Eulemur rufifrons, assembly GCF_041146395.1. Lineage (NCBI taxonomy): Eukaryota > Metazoa > Chordata > Mammalia > Primates > Lemuridae > Eulemur > Eulemur rufifrons. Next base: position 10,374,384 of record NC_090989.1, on the reverse strand, counting down.
CCCCTTTTTGGCCAGCTAAGCCTCTATTCATCCTTCAGGTGTACTCGGAGCCGACCAAGCCTCTCTCCACACCTTCCCAGACGCAGGTCACAGCGGGGCACTCGTCCTACATACTCCTGGACACCCAGAGCATTTAATTCCCCCCAGTTTTAATTGCTTGTCTAACTGTCTGAAGCCCCCCAGGACTGTGGCTCCACGAAGACATAGGCTATATGGCCTTGTCACCCCTGTGTCCCCAGTGCCAGCACAGTGACGGCACAGTGGCAGGTCTCAGTGCATATCTGCTAAATACACGCACACACTGCACAGGGCACATGCGTCTCCAATGTCAGGAAGGGCTGGGTTCATAGGGTTAAGTTCACAGGCTGGAGCCAGCCTGTCTAGGTCCTGTCCTGGGCTGTGCTGGCTCCCAGCGGAGCGCCCTTGGGCAAATTGCTCACCTCTCTTTTCCCCATCTTTTCATCTCTAGTATCACAGAAAGGGTTATCATAAGAATCATATGAGTTAATGTAGTTACATGCTTAAAGCAATGCCTGGCTTAACCGTCGGCGCTATGTAAGAGTTTGCTGTTAGAGTTTCCAAACACGTAACAGAACTTTCCCTCACTAAGAGTTTGATTTGAGGAGGGAGAGGGGGTGACTGGGATGATGAGGGAGGGCGACTGGGCAGGCTGGGAATCCTCGTGTCAGTCCAAGAGGAAACCACGAGCCTGGGATTCTCAAGAATAACATTACACCCTCAGAGAAGAGTGCAGAAGTGGGTGGGAAGATTCCAGAGACTCACTCAGTTGGTAAAAAATTTGATAGATTAATTTTGGGTCCAAGAAAGAAGAATGAAACTCTTTTTCTCATTCCTCTACTATTCGGCCCTGTCTTCCCAGGACTCACATGAGTGAACATCTCTGGGCACCTGATCACCGTTTGTGACCTCGTTTCCTTGAGAACAATGCACTTCAAGTTCCTACCTTACAGCTCGTCAGCCGATCCTCTGGAAAGAAGGGGATTGTCAGTTATATAAAACCATGGCACTTTCTCTGATTATCAAGGGTTCATTTGAAATGGAAAAGTTAAATCTGCCTGAGAAGCATTTCTAATTCTCCATATTTAGCCACAGAATAGGAGACTAATAGCTGGATTCTCCATTTACATTTTCAGTTTCTATTCACAGGTCTGGAGTCAGAGAGAAGTAGCCCGGGGTGGTGTCAAGTGTGGGTGTTAACGTCCACAGGGGAAATGACTTCGAACTCCTGAACAAGGTTGTCACGAGCTGAGGAGAAACCAAGAACAGGAATGTGCCTGTGGTTCGTGAGCCTGCGTTCATAAGCTGGCACCGACCTTTTGCAGATCTCGTCACCGACGATTTGTGCTCACACAGTTGCAAATGCAATGGTAGCTGTTGAGTTCATTTGGTTGTTTAAACAATTCAATCATGCAGGCAGACAGCAAACATTGGCTGACATTTGTGCTAGGTGCTCCGGTCAAGGCAAGGGCAACGTTGGCTTGAGGTAGGGTTTCTGCAGGTCACCTGCTGTCCCAGACACCTGGGTTGGGCTCCTGGCTCTGCCACTTTCCAGAGTTATTTGATACCTCCGAGCCTCACTCTGCTCATCCGTAAAATGGGGATAGTAATTTTAGTTACTTTACAGGGGTCTGAATGGCTGGAATGAGAATCTACATGGAGAGCTCAGCATGTTTCATGCTCATGACCCATTAGCTGTTACTGTTGCTTAAGTACTCGTGACCCATGAGTTATCACTGTCACTGTCTCTCTCTTGGAGTTCATGAGCAGATGGCAGGATCATACCAGGGAGAGGACCGATTAGCAAAAGACCCTTTTTGGTTTTGGAACAAGGGCTCTCACGGCACAGGCAGGTTGAGTGAGGAATGAAGTCAACAGAGGGTTGCTAAATTGCTTCAAGCAATAAATAAAGAGGAATTTGGGGGCTGAGAGTGCGAAAGCCAAGAGGGGAGATTTGGGAAGAGGTAGAGAGGGGCAGTGGGAGCCCTGTCACAGTAGAAGATATAATCAGTGAAAATACCTGCGGCCAGGAATGGCCTAGAGCCATTAAGAATGTGTATGTCTAATATTCAACTCGAGTATTACTGTTTTCCTGCACGGCTCTGAAGTAACCGACCCCAAAGGCGTTGCGCATCACCGGGCAGATGCAACACGCTGCATAAACATCTGCCGTGCCAGGGAGCCGCGTGTCCTAGTTTGTCAGGACTGTGAATTATGTCCTAACTATGCCCAATATGTGTTAGGAAAACCATGGAAAAGATGCTGTGCTCACTTAGGCTGAGAAGAGGCGGAGAGAAGAGAGCAGCAGGGAGGGTGGGTTCTGGGTGGGGCAGGCACAGGTGGTCAGAGCGGAGGGGACCAGGTGAGGCCGGGCAGAGGCAACAGGACACGTGCTGGGCTGCCCTTGTTGTCAGGAGGGATCTTCCGACCACTTACATCTTTAGAGAGAGCTGGAAGATGAGGGATATTCAGGCAAACGGCATGTTAGTTACATTGAGAGTATTTTCAGGTAAAATTTATATGTATTAAAATACAAAAATTTCTTGTCTCCCCAAAATCCCTGTGCCCCTTTGTTGGCAATCCTTGTTCCAAACTTTCAGCCCTCAGCCAACCAATGAAGGTTTTGACTTGGAAATTGTATCTTATAAATGGAATCAGACAGTAAGTAGCCTTTTGAGTCTGGTTTCTTTCATTTTTCCTGATGCACTTGAGATACATCCATGTTGTTGCATGTGTCAGTAGCTTCCTTTTTATTACCGAGAAGTCTCCCATTGCACGGGCACACCACAGACCGTTCAGCCGTTCCCCAGTTCTAAGACAGTTAGGTTATGTTCACTAACTATATTATTTTGACCAATCAATATACCTGTGTAATCTGCATTCCTCTCAAGATATACATATAGATTTCATTTAAAATACAACTGAAAAACAACTTGTAGTTCAAGAATTTGTAACCTCTTCTGAGCTATGGGTCTGGTGAACCCTTCTCTGATTAGCATTTTTAATGCAAAAATCAAAAATGCATAAGATCTCAAAGGAAGTTGATTATATTAAAATAGAGTTATCAAATATTATGAAATGTGTGATGCAGTCCCATAGGTGTTTCTTTATGATCATATTAACTAAATCAAGAGGCAAGTCTAATAGCTACTGAAATTTTCAAGTAGGGATGAGTGTGGATAACATTTTGAGATGACTCACATCTGTAATGAGGTATAAAAATATCTGTGTTTTTATTGGGGACAAAGTCACAGGTATAATTATTATTATTATTTGTTCCTTACATTCATAATGGAAGGAAATGCTAAATTTCAGTTTGAGGTTAGTGAATATAAGAATATGGTATTTTTCCCCATGAATCTCCTGAATGCTCTCCATCTATATATCCTTTGGGGACTTCAACTGTGATGCTTTAGAATTAGATGATGCAGCTCATTTTTTTATACAACCCTTAAAAGGGGATGAGGTGGACCCCCTTTTTGCTGATTCCCACACCACAGAGATAGAACAGGTCTTTTTCTCTGCTGACTCATGTCTGTTGATTCGTGCATAAGCCACCTATTTCAAGCAGCTACATAATCCCTAGATGTTTCTGTGACTGCAGAAACTGCTCAGCTTACAACAGTCTAACAATTATGCCTTCAAAGCCGATGAAAGAGAACTTGAACAAAGACCCCAAAGTCCTCTGATAGGTGAAACGTCCAACTTTATCTCTACTCAGGAGACCTGTCACCTGAATTTATAGCAGTGTATGCACACTTAAAGCAAAAATAAAAAAATAAAATAAAATAAAATAAAAAGCAAGAAGATTTTAGCCAGGGGTAGAAAAATGCAACCAGTATTTTGTGAGTTCTGAGTTTCTACTGAAACATGAGTCAGTTTGGTTCTGGGAAAATTCAACTTCCTGGTTTGAAACAGGTTTATAAAACAGCTTTCGAGTTTTACATATATCAAATGCTTTTGCACTCACCCAACAGGATTTTTTTCAGATCTAAGGAATATAAATGCTCCAGAGACATACAGAAAAACAATGCCTTAAAAACCACTTATATTTAAGCATAAGGAGAAATAAAGTATGTCCAAAAAAATAAAAAAATAAAATCTTCACCAAATAGGGTTATTTTGAAATCCATTTTCTCACTCCTCCAAAACATCTTGGACCTTCCCCACTTCCTACCACAAACCTAAATTGCTTTTAGGCCTACCAAATTCCTTATTCACTCCTTCACTGTATGGTCGGAATATATCTTAATTACATTCTCTCACCGAAGGTCCTACGTGGGGTAACTTCAAAGAATGGTCAAAGGCTCTCTGCTGGAAAAAATAGATTTCTCACTAGATCTTAGATGCCTTAAAATTTTTAATGGATGCAAAGCTTTTATTTCTCAAATAGAGATAAGATTTAAAGTAAGAATATTTTCTGGAGTGGTTGCTCGTTGACCTAAGTTCACATGAAGGTGTATAGATGTTTGATCCTTGGAACAGTCTTCCCAAGCCTGAAAGAGCATGAGGCATTACTACAGAACCTATGGAGCAGACACTGGGGCCCTGAGTCTGATAAATCATTTCTGGAGATAAGGCCTAGGAATCTTTCATTCTGATGCACTTGCCTGTTGGCTCTGGTGCACAGCTGGGTTTGGGCACCGCAGCCTTTGAGCACTGAAAGTCTGGATGAATGTCTTACCTTTCTATTTCCAGTTTATGAATTTTGTTCACACAGATTGTTGCTTGATTCCAAGCAGACTTTTAAGATCTACAGGGCAGGGATCACTTCCCAATAGCACAGGTTGGGAAACTGAGGATTGGGGGTGTTAAGGAACTCATTCAAAGACACCCAGGCATCAAGTGCAAAGAAAAGAGGGAGAGGAAATGCCCTTGTCTTGTTTTGAGATTTTGTATAAAGACAATCCCATATGTTAATAAACGCCATGAATGTCATCTGTGAAATTCAGGGACAAATAGCAAATGGTGTGTGTAAAAAAGCTGTCTTTTATTTATTTATTTTTTATTTATTTATTTTTTTTTTTGAGACAGAGTGTCGCTTTGTTGCCCAGGCTAGAGTGAGTGCCGTGGCGTCAGCCTAGCTCACAGCAACCTCAAACGCCTGGGCTTAAGCAATCCTACTGCCTCAGCCTCCCGAGTAGCTGGGACTACAGGCATGTGCCACCATGCCCGGCTAATTTTTTTTTCTATATATATTTTAGTTGGCCAGATAATTTCTTTCTATTTTTAGTAGAGACAAGGTCTTGCTCATTGCTCAGGCTGGTCTTGAACTCCTGACCTCGAGCGATCCACCCGCTTCGGCCTCCCAGAGTGCTAGGATTACAGGCGTGAGCCACCGTGCCCGGCCAAGCTGTCTTTTATTTACAAATGTAGTCAAGGGCCTCTCAGAAGGGCATTATACTGGATGTTAACCATGCATTTCTTTTTCTCCTTTGCTGAAAGAAGCTGCTATTCTGAGTCAGCAGACGAAGGGCTGGTCAGTTACCCTGGGCTCACTGAGAGAGAGAGAGAGAGACAGGAGAAAACAGGGTTGCCCTTGGTTACTGGGTCAGGGTAGAATAGGAATATTTTTATTCTGAGGGTTAAAGAAGAAGCTAGCTCACACCTAGGGGAGGCAGCGTGGCCTGGTGGTGCTGGACTGTGCCCTAATGTCAGACTCTCGGGACCAGCTTGGGCCCCAGGAGGGGACTGGGTGTGTAAACTCACAGAAGGACCCCCTAAGAGCTGTGCTATGGGAAACACCCTTGAGGGAACCTGGAGTCAAGGAATGGGGTTGCTTCTCCTCTAAGTCTCAGCCCTGTGGCTCTGCACAACTGAGATGGGTCTCCCTGCAGAGACAGACCTGATTTTGAGCATTGGGTGGAGATGGGAAACCAGAGTGGTTTCTCCCGGAGGAAACTCCTGGGGTTCTGGGGCAGGTGGAGTGAGGGGGAGACCAAGAGCTTGTGCAAATGAGTCCTTGGGAAGATTAATAAAGTGGCTGCATTTAAATCTTGACTTTTTGGACAGTTCATAAGCTGAGTTACTAGTTCACCTCCACCTGTGTGTGAACTACAGAGTAATTTGCCCGTCAGTGCATATTTGGTGGCTGGCTGGATGGATGAATGAATGGGATGTTTGCTCCCTAAGAAAGGACACTGGCTGTGCAAACAATCCTAAAACATCTAGTCAATTTAGACAGAAAATCAAGTCAACTCAGTCAACATAGCATGCATTCATATAACAGATGAGTATGGAGAGCGTTCTGCGTGCCTGGCACTGTTCCAGGTGCTGAAGGGACAGCAGTGGACACAGCCAGGCTCCTGCCCTCCTGGAGCTTCCTGTCTGGCGGGAGGCAGATGATCCAGAAATAGAACGATGGAGCAGGCTGGGAGGATGGAGAGTGAGGGAGCTGCCCCACTCAGGACCGTCAGGGCAGGTGGCTGCGAGGAGGTGACTTCAGCAGGGACCCAGATGACGTCAGAATGTGAGCTCTGTGGAGACAGGGTGAGCGCCCTAGGCAAGGGCCGGTTCAGACTGAGTGTGGCACAGATGGGGAACAGAGAGGCAGGAGCCGGAGGTCGGAGAGGGAATGTACGATGACGCCAGGTGACATAGAGTTTCAGAGGCCCGGGAGATTTTCAGATTTGGTTCTAAGAGTAAAGTGAAGCCACTGGAGGAGTTTGAGCAGGGCAGTGACAATGCCCAGCTTACATTTTTGAAGGCTGGCTCAAGTTGCTGGGTTGAGAACAGACCCTGGAGACAAGTGCAACAGCAAGGAGAAGAGTTCAGATGCTGTTGTCGTGGTCCAGGCTGGAGATGAGGGTGACTTGGACCACTGCGTGATAAAGGGAAATCCAACTCATTCTTTAGCTGGCGTGTAGACAGTAAAGTTTCGTGGGGTTCTTACAAGTAACTTGATCTCTGTTAAGAGATCACGAACGCTGACGGAGAGGTCTTTTCCGATAATAATGGTAAGCGGTGGTATTCAGCAGGCATCTACTCTGTGTCAGGCACCCTTCTAAGTACAGCCGATTCTTGTTATTCGTGACAGTTAAGTTCTATAAAATCATCAAGGACACTGATGTGGTGAATACTGAACTGTTGTTGTTCCTAGAGAAATAACAGGGTTAGTTTCCCGTGAGCCTCTGCTCACCACATTTTCCTCAACTGCTCAATATGTAACTTGGTTTTATACGTGCTTCTGCTTAAAGATGCCTTATTTAACATATATATGACATTGAACTCATGGTCAACTACACTATAATTCATTCTTGAATAAAACTTATGTAACATGTATTTTTTCCATGAGATACATCACAGCCTTCTCGTTCTCAGGAACATTGGACAGAACTTCAGCTCTGTGCTTGGGGCCATTTTAAACAACAACAAAAAAATCACTAACGAATGTGAAAAATGTGGCACTTGATAGACTGGGAAAAGGACACCTGTTTACGGTATGAGAACTGAAGCAAGAAGCAAGGGACATGGCATTCGGTGACTCCCATTTTTGCTGCTCTGGACACGCACATGTCGGTGAATGACCACGGAAGCACCCTGAGTGTAGATCTGGATGTTACAAATATTTACAAATGTAAATGGGGCTGTAAATATATACAAATACATATGTATATAAAGATATGAATAAAAAAGTGTTAGCAAGTAGGTGAATCTGTGAATGATGAGGCGTGACTATACCTCATACACACTGACACATACGTCCCAGTGAGACAGACACTGGTGGGCCCATGCCATGGACGAGACCGAGGCATCGGTGGGAGGTGAGGGCAGGGAACTCGCCCCTGGGTGTACAGCAGCAGGAGGAAGGTGGCATTTACACCCTGGGTCCCCGGGTTCCATCAGAACCCCTCCTGCTGCATTTCTGACATGTGCCAGGCGCCATGGAGACCTCATGTCCCTTGGTGTTTTTCAATTCACCTGCCCAGAACACCTTTGGCACTGGATCTTTCCAGAGCATCTGTTCATTGTTTTTAGGGCTGCAGTGCAGGGTCCGAGAAAGGCACAGGTGCCTGTTATTGCCCTTGTCCCTGGGGCCATTGTTAGCAAGCTACAGAGCAGGCTGCAGACTCCGGGGCTAACAGTGGGCCCTGTTTTCAAGAAGAAACATGTAAACAAGCAAAGAAGCAGCCTACTCAAAAGAACAAGATTTAGCAGCAGCGTTTGGGAGGCTGGCAGGGTCAGAGGGTAGTCCGCTGGACAGAGCCATGGCACAGAGAGGGAGGGAGGCCCCCAAAATAGGAATCTACGTGGAAGTGGAGGAGGTGGAGTGCAAAATTCTATTTTGTGACCACAAGGGATTATTACTGTGATTATTGTTTTACTCAAGTCCTGAAAGAGATCAAGTTGTCTTCATGGGAAACATTTTAGAAAAAGTTGTATTAAAGAGTCAGTTTTTCACAATTCATTTGTAATTTCCTCCAGTTCAACTCCATATCATTTCATTCTCCAGGACAATGACCGTCTCCCAGGTGGCTAAGAGTGTTAAGTTATTTAAAATAAAATGTGATGCATGAAGAACCTATTTATAGAGGTAAAATGCAAAACATTTTATTTATAAGAGGAAGGTAGACAGAACAGTCTTCAAGGCCCTTTCAAGTTTTAATATTCTAAGAGAGTGTGAGATTTTTATTGAGAACCTGCTATATGGATGCCAGGTGCTTGTCCGCAGACGGCACCTGGTTGGCAGGTAACAGGAGAAAGTTCAAATCCTACCCCTGGGGACAAGGGATCTTGGAAGAATCCCAGCAGCTGCTCACTTCAGTTCCCTTTCTCCTTGGCGTTTGGTCTCCAACTCCCAGCCTCAGCGATCCTCCTGCCTCAGCCTCCCAAGTAGCTGGGACTGCAGGCACGGGCCACCGCATCCAGGCTCTCCTCGGCATGTAGATCCATTCATTGTTCACTTGTTCCACTCTGTTAACAAGGATTCTGCTCCCTGCGATTCCCCTAGAAACCAGCTTTATTTATTTTATTTTATTTATCTATAGTGACATCTGTTTGTGTTGCCTAGGCTAGTCTTAAATTCCTGGCCTTGACCCTTCCTGGCCTGACCTCCTCAACATCCTAAAGTGCTGGGATTACAGACCAAAACCAACTTTAAATGAACAAGAACTTTGATCTTGTTTTTCGGCGACCATACCTGCAATAGAGTAATGAAAAAATAACTAAAAACCTAGTTGAGACCGTGGTAAAGAAAATATAAAGAGAAGAAATTACTGTCCTGTGTAAATTTCTAACTGATACTATAATGCTTTATTTTCAAGATGGATAACTATATTACATAATAAATAGTTATATATAATTTATTAAATTAAGTTAATGCACCTGAAATATTCACATTGTGGTTTTCCCCCCAATGATACTATGCCAATTCATTAATATAATAACATAAAACCAAATATCAATGTTGAGTTTTCCCAACATGCACAGTCATCAGTCTGCTTTTGAGATTTTCCTTCATTGTTATGTACTATGTACCAGACATAGAAGGCTTTTTTTCCTTCCCTCCCTCTCTTCTTTCCTCCTTCCTTTTCTTCCTTACTCCTTTTTTCTTCCTTTTAATTAACTTATTTTCTCATTTCATTTGAAATTGATAACTAAAAGTTAAGACTTTAAGCACTTTTTTGCATTTGTTTGTTTATTTATTTATTTATCGAGACAGAGTCCACCACGCATGGCTAAGTTGTCTATTTTTTGTTGGAGATGGGGTCTCGCTCTTGCTCAGGCTGGTCTCAAACTCCTGAGCTCAAGTGATCCTCCCACCTTGGACTCCCAGAGTGCTAGGATTACAGGCATGAGCCATCGCGCCTGGCCACTTTTTTGCTTTTAATTTAAGCATTTTGTTTTAATGAAGACAACTATTTCTTTTTTGCTGTTTCTAATGTATTTGGGATTAAAAAATCAAATAGGTAAAACTGAATTTAGAATAAAGTCTTGGGCTCTGAATGAGAGGCCAGGTTGTTCATTTTTGAAGAAAACACTCACAGTTTAAGAGGCAAATCCTAGTATAATGTTTTTTCTCTGGGAGACCGTTTTTGCTCACTTTTTGATTTTGAGCTTTGTTCCATTCTGGTTGGTGATTTCCAAATATGTGAGATGTTAGATCATACAATATAGAATTCAACTGATAAAGGAACCAGGTCTAGGGAGTGGCACCCCATCAAGCGAAAGGTCGCAGAACTCACACCGTCGAACACATGAGTCTGCAGGGGAAAGTGCAGCCAAAGCCCGGCCTCTCACCACTGGTAGACTACACTTCTCAGCCTTTCTTACCTCTTCCTGATTCATCTGGATTGAACTCAAGCAAATTAAAAATAAAAACCTAAATATTAGTAAGATATTCTACAATAAAATCATGAGCTAAATTATTTCATTTTAAGTGTAATGAATGAATAAATAAATAAATATTTGATTTTTTTCTCCAACACCAGTTGAATATGTGTCACAAGAAAAGTCCTCAGAAAAAGTTTATGGAGGGACAGATGGATGGATGGATGGATAGGTGAATGGATAGATAGATAATGAATGGTTGGATGGATGGATGGATGAATAATCTTTGGATGGATAATGGATAAATGGATAGATGGGTGGGTGGTTGGATAATGCATAGGTGGATGGATGAGTGGATATATAGATAGACATGTGGATGGATGGATAGATGATGAATGGATGGATGGATGAAAGAATAATGGATGAATGAATGAATAATGAATGGATGAATAAATGGGCAGATGGATGGATGGATGGGTGGATAATGGATAGATGGATGGTTGGGTGAATGGGTGGATGGATAGATGATGGATGGATGGATGAATGGATAATAGGTGGATGGATGGGTATGTTTTCTCAATTCTGTGAATAGCATGGAAATGGTCTCTCTAGGTGACAATTTCATGACTATATCATATAGAGATGTTGACTTAATTTTGAGATGTGGTACATACATTTTCATGGACCTATACTCACAGTTAAAATAGTGAAAACAAAGGATTGGAAAGTATCAGAATGGCCATCTTGTGCCTCTCTTGGCCACTCAGAGCTTACCTTGCTCCTGGCAGGTAAGAGATATTTTCTGGATATACTGGAGTAAAACACGCTCTAGTGCCATCCTTTCCCTTTAGCTTCATCTATCATTTTTTCCCCGTGTTTCCTGTAAGAAATTGAAGTTTAGAAAGTTGAATTTTTTAAACCCTTATATGTCAATGGGAGCTCAGGGCCATGGATGCTGGCTTTTTGACAAATGACAGAGATTAATATTTTAGATAAATTTTCTGCCTAGCACTCTGGGAGACCAAGACAGGAGGATAGCTTAAGGTCAGGAATTTGAAACAAGCTTGGGCAATAGTGAGACCCCCGTCTCTACAAAAAATAATAATAATAAAAATTAGCTGGGCCTGGTGGCATGCGCCTGTAGTCTCAGCTACTTGGGAGATTGAGGCAGGAGGATGGCTTTAGTCCAAGAGTTTGAGGTTGCAGTGAGCTATGATGATGCCACTGCACTCTAGCCTGGATGACAGACTGAGACTCTGTCTCAAAAAAAAAAAAAAAAAAAAGAATTCCTGTATTATAGAAGAGTGAGATCAATTTTAATATCTGGGCAGTGAAAAACAATAGAACCAGCCGTTACCTGTGGACAAGTTATTACTATTACCTGGAAATTGTGTAGAAATTTTATGGCTTACAAAACACTTTCATACATTATCTGTTTCAATACTCGGAGGAACCCAGTGCAGTAGGTTTATTACTAGGAAATATCTTGCCCAAAATAGCAATCTTAGGATTTGAGCCTAGATTTCTAGATGCAAATCTTACAATCTCTCCATCATCTTGAAGAATTTCTCATCAGGACTCATTGGCAATCTTCATAAAGTGTTTTAAGGGATGATGGGCTCTCCCCACACAAAATAGATCCCCTCATCTACAGCTTCAAAGCTCCTGGTAGTCAACCCGTTGGATTAAGGCATTTTCTATGGAAGACCCTATAATTAGGGTGGGAGGCTAGCCTTTCTCTAACACAACTACTGACATTTTTGGCCAGTTGATTCTTTGCTGTGGGGGGCTGTCTGTGGATTGTAGGATGTTTAGTAGCTGCCCTTGCCTCTACCTGTTGGATGCCAGTAGCATCCTCCAATCATTACAACCCAAAATGGGTCTAGACATTGCAATCCCTGCTGCCTAGTTTAGGTTTATTCTGCAGTGATACTTTTCTTTTAACTGACGTATACCTTACCAAGTAACTGAGCAAAGCCAGGCAGATTGAGAAGTGGGTTTGGAGCCACTTGTAGTTAGAGGGTGAAGCTGTTTGAAGAGAATTGCATAAAACAAGGGCCTTTGTTCAGCCATAAGCTTATCCTATGACCTGTCATAGGTACCTTATAGTCCCAAGGGCTCTTTTGAAAGGAGCAGATATTTGCTAGAGAAAAAGAGTATCTCTATGCAAATGAATCCATTCATTATGGAAAAACAACAAAAACAAAAAACCCTTAAATTGTTTATAAGCCCTTAAGGTTTTCTTTCTTTCTTCCTGCTTCCTGATTCCTCATAATCTATGGTAGGAGAACTCTGTAATTATTTAAAGCTATTTAATTATCAAAATTTTGTCTCATGTCACCCATCCTTTGTCACCTCTGTTTAACCCTCCCTGGTGTTTAAATAGCTAATCTAGTGCTGGTGGCCAAGTTAACAACGTGCAAGTCCTCTGAGTAACTTCATAGTGACCTTCACTACATTATTTATTTTGTATTTCCTTTTGTGTTCCTTTATATGAACTGACTTTGCCCTTGGTAATAATTAAAAGGATTTACCAAAGTATTCACCAAAGTCAGTAGATAGGAATTTCTGTGAGCACGTCTTGTGACATTAGCTTATTCCATGAAGTATAAAACCAATTCAGAAAGGTTATTTTTAAAAACTAGTTCAGGTTGATATATGTGTCCATGAAGGCTTGTGTGTATTCATTCATTCAGGAAATATTTGTTGAGCTTCTACTATGTGCCTGGTCCTGTCCTAGGCAGAGATCAACAAAAACCTCTGCTTTACAGACCCTCTATCCTAGTGTGGGGGGATTGGGGTGACAGACAGTAAGTAGAATATATTCTATGTCAGATGGAGGTAACTGCTACAGGGAAAATAAGGCAGAGAAGGATGCCAGATGTAGGGTTTGTTTTAAAATAGGGAAAATAGGTTAATCAGAGACCTCAGGGAGCGAAGCATGAGGATAGGGAGCATTAGGGCAGAGGATGGGCAGTGAGTCTTAGGAACAGCAGGCAGGCTGGTGTGTTAGGAGCCAGGGAAGTCTCGCAGCAAACGAAGCCAGAAAGAGATTGGGGTTGCCTGGTTTTATGGGACCTCATACTTCATACACAAGGACCTAACTCTCTCTTGGTGTGAGACAGGAAAATTTGAAAGATTTTGAACCCAAAAGCCGCATGGTCAGACTTGTGATTTCCAAGGAGATCAGCAGCCTGTGGGGTGAGAGCAGACTGTATTCATTTAAAAATAAACATTATTTAATTACAGAAAATCAAAGAAATTACAAAATCATGTGATAGGAAAATTTTAAAATGCTTACTAAGACTAGCATTAAAACATGGAAGATTCTACATTCTAGAGACAGATGATGTTATTTTGAGAGCCAATGTCTATATGAGTAAATAAATCTAAACCCTATAAAATAATAAATCTGAAGCCTATGCAATAAAACAAACTTGTGTGATATGCAGGATCAGTTGCCAGGACAGAATAAACTTTATTGGTATTGTTTTTCTACAAAGACACTCTCCAGGGCCAAGTCTCATTCAGCCAGTCAACAGCCTTGCTTGTGGCTGTGCCTTGTCTGCAAACTGTAATTGGTCATCTCTGGGTTCAATTCAAAACCTAGAGATACAAGCCCTCCTGTAACCAGGACATTTCTATCAAATTTGCTTGCATTAAAGTTTTTGGAATATTATGGACATAAATATATGCCTTTGATTTGGTTATTTGTAACAGCAGAGCACTGGAGACGGTTTGTTTTTAAGGACAAAGTTATATGTATATATAATCTCTCATTTTCCCAGCAGTGCATATAAATCTAGAGCCCTTCAATGGTGCACAGGTCCACAATGTTTTATGTACATTCTGAAACCCTTAAAAGCTCTGAATGCTGCAAGATTTTTCAGGAAGCAAAACCAGACTGCCCTGCGTTCATTTGGTGGTGACCCTGAACTGGAAAGCCCTGAAGCTGTGTATGGTTTGTATCTCACCCAATGTGATGCTCATCTGTGTCGCTGCAGAAGTACTAATGTGTTTGATCACAGGGTGGTGCACTGTGTCATATAACATACAGCATAAACATTCAATCATCTTTCTAAGAATTCTGTTTTCTGAAACACATCTGACCTCACAGGGTTGCATAAGAAATTGTAAACGTGTGCTGCGTTTGCTGTTTGGAGTTGAATGTGCCAGCTTCATCTTTCTTTATGCGATAAGGGTGATGGCTGCTTTCTTGCCTTGGTGAATGAAAAAGGATTCCTTTTCTAGGAGTCCAGAGATTCTGCAGAGTAGGGTATGTGTCCAACATGCTCATCTGTAGCTCACTTGTGTGGTTGCCATGCTTTGAGTAGATGTCACTTTGTGATGATCAAGCTTCTGACCTGTTCCTTCCCAGGTAGCGCACAACCTTGGACAAAAGCGGCACGAAGCTGGGTGTCCCGGGGCTCCTGTCCTGTCATCCATACGTGATGGGCAATGGGAATATAATAGAAGGTGACATTCTGGTGATGGCCAAATGTGTGATTCCAAGTTACATCAAAGACACCCCCAGCTCTTACAATGAAAACAGAACGCTCTGTGAGCATGAGGGACTCATGTATCTCAGGGAAGTATCAAAGCTGTTAAGAGCCTGACAAGTCAAGTCAATCTCAAGCTGGGATCCCTGTTCCACCACATTTATAGAAAGTGCCATCTTGGGTAAGCCAGTTCCTTACTGTAACCCACAGTATCTAGCCTAGCTCTTATAGCTTGTTACATAATTTCTATCATTAACTTCCTTTTCTAAGGAGAACTATCTGGTCTGTGATTCTGGTAGATTCCTAGCCCAGTGAGTTCCATGGCTTCCCTCTTTCACATCTTGGATATTCTTCTCCCTACCTCCAGCTCCCCAAGCCCTTAACCTTAAGGGAGAAGCACTAGTCATGGGTTTAGAATTTTAGGAGCATCCACAAGATAAATGGACTCTTAGGTTCTTCAGGGACCAGGGAGATAGATGAGGGATATAACCTTTTCCCAGCGCAGCACCGGAGAGGCAGGCCCCTCATACCCAACAGAGCACATCTCTGGCCAGAGGAATTCAACTGGCTCCTTGTGTTTCTATATCTGGGGCCTCTGGAACCTCTCAGGAGGACACTACAGAAATTGGAAGGCAGCCAGAGTGGCCTCCCCTACTCCTTTTCTGTAGGATTTGTACCCATGCTCTTGGATCTTGAGAGCTTGTTTGGAGGTTCTAGCAGGGGAGCTCCTCTATCCGGGAAGGCCGTCCTCTTCCTCCTCTTCGACTGAGCGCGCAGCTTCGAAAGGGACGCACATGGAGCGGTGAGGGAGGAAGGGGACACCAGCCTAGCCAGCCAGATCAGCCGAATCAACCTTGGCAATCAATGGGGTGACAGATGTCTCAGCCAGATCGCCCTCACGTCCCCCATGCTCTTGGACACCAGGCACAAGGCGGGCATCTTCACTTGTGTACTGCAGCGGCTGAAGGCTTCCTTCCTGGAGTAAGGTGGGAATTGTGTTTGGGTGTCAGGGCGTGTGTTTGGGGGTGATTTAAATGACTCTGGAACTTGAAGCTGTTCCAGAAAACACCCAAGCGACCTGTGGAACCAGGATCTTTTCATTAAAATCCACAAGGGCCACAAGAAAAGCTGTCATTGGCCAGGCTCCCAGGCCACCCAAAGTTGGGGGAGGAGGGCAAGACAAACCCCGCCCAAGCCCCAGGGGGATGGAGTTGCCCCAAGGACTTCTGGCCAACCCCAGGACAGAAGACAGCGGGCCTGGCCAGGGACTTCGAAGGGAGCAGGAGCCAAGCCGCCTTCTCCAGCCTCGCACTACACCTCCGCGGCCCGGGCGCTGAGCTTGGGGTCCAGTGGAAGCAGAGGAGCACTGAGGAGAAGCTCAAGCGGTAGAGGAAGAATCCAGAGACCTTAAACTGGGAGAAGGGTCGCAGTGTCTTGGGGCCGAGCGGATTTGACCCAGCGTCCGGAGCACAGCCTCAGCACCCCAGCTAAACCTTCCTCCCGAGCCCGGGGCGGGGCGTCCTCTCGGAGGGGGGTCAGCGGCCCCTGGCACCCCGCCCCTTGCGCAGCGCCACCGACCACCTCAGCAGCGTCCAGGGAGGGCTCAGGGTCAAGGACAGAGATCTGTGGCCATGGCCGAGGCTGCGGAGCCGGAGGGGGGCGCCCCGGATCCCCAGGGGCGGCCCAAGGGCCCAGCGCTTCAGGCAGAGACACCTGGCGAGCCCGGGACCGCGGGCCCGGAGACTGAGGGGCGGGAGGCGAGTGAGGGAGCGGGCGGGGCGGCGGCGACAGCGGTGAAGGAGGAAGGGGGCGGCGGACCTGGCGGACCCCGCGGATCGCTAGCCCGGGAGCCGGCGCCTGGGGCAGGCAGTGGCCGGGAGGCCGAGGCGCAGGGCGCAGGGGGAGTGCAGGGCGAGGCGGAGGACGCGGAGGGCGCCCCAGAGGGCGCCCAGGTTCCCCAGGGCGGGGAGCAGGTGGAGGAGGCGAGCCCCGGGTGCAGAGCGCAAGGCGAGGCCGCGGGGGAGGCTCAGGGGGAGTCCCGGGACCCTGAGGTCCCCGAGGCGCAAGAGGAGATGGAGCGCGGGTCTGAGGCGCAGGAAGGCAGCGCGCCCGGGGCGTCGGGGGACAGCACAGAAGCCGGGGGATCGGCAGGGGACAGCACAGACACGGAGGGGAAGGCAGGGGGCGGCATATACACCGGGGGGACAGCGGGGGACAGCACCGACGCCGAGAGGCCAGCGGGGGACGGCATGGACCCCGAGGGGCCGGGGGAAGGGGCGCCCCGGGTCGAGGCTGAGCCCCAGGACGGAGGGGACAGCAGCCCTCCGCCCCAGGCCGAGGCGATCGAGGTCGCAGCCTCTGAGAGCGGTGGGCACAGCCCCAGGGAGCTAGAGGCGGGCGCTGCAGTGGAAGCGGCGAAGGAGACGGGGCCCTTGGGGACAGAGGGGTCCGAAGAAGAGGCCCCTGGGAACACGAGCGCAGACGCTGGCGAGGACGGGGCCGCAGATCGGCCCCAGGAGGAGACGGAGGAGGAAGAGGAGAGGCCAGAGCCGCGCCCGGAGGGGCCGAGCGAGGAAGCGGCAGCCGGGGGCGAGGGGGAGCCTCCCCACAGCAGCCCCGGTGGGCAGGCGGCCGCGGAGCCCCAGGCCGAGCTCAGCAACCACCTGGCGGAGGAGGGCAGCGCCGAGGGAGGCGACGAGTCGGAGCGAGAGAACAGCCGCGGGGAGGACAGGGAGGCGTCCCCGGGGCAGGAGCACGACATTACCCTCTTTGTCAAGGTAAATCTCGCCTCCCTGACTCTTAGGACGTCCTTCCCATTTTCGGTCTTGGTCTTAGATCCGAGAGGCACACGCAGGGAGGGCACCCTCGGGGCAGTAATTGTCACCAGGCTCTCCTTCACGGAACAGCAGAGATTTCACTAAGAGTTTCCAGAGCTTTTGGGGGAAGACTTGACCCGGACGGTTTGGAAACAAAGAGGTCGGGGTGGGGGCGGTGGAGAGTGCGGATGTGGGTCCAGCGTCCCACTGTCCTTCATCCTGAAAATCCTAACTGGCCCTCCTAGTCTGGAGGTTATTAAAGAATTGACTGAAAGGGGTGGGGGTGGGGTGGGAAAAAAGCGGCAGTCCTGTCGGCGTCCAAAGGAATTTCTGCCAAAGGAAACTTTAATACTTGCAAATGCAGACAGGTAGGTTCAACACGAGAAGTATCTTCCGGAGTGGAATCTCAGAGGCCCTGAGCTGGCCAATGGGTTTCAACTCCAGAAAGGTATTTCATTTTGGTAGAATCAATAATGTATGTTTGGGAGGAAAGTGGAAGCTTATTTACATATTATACTATTTATTGAACATTTTTAACATTTATTTGGGAAGAATACAAGATGTTGGTCACTTGAACACCATCTGCCTGTATGTCATATTTTTAACCTGACTTCATATGGGAAGAGAGCAAGGATTCTGTGCAGGAGAACACAGCTGAGGAAATTTGAGTTTAAACAGGAATTTTTTTCCTAAGGCATCGAAAACGCAGGGACAAAGTCCAGCTGTGGTTCACACCAGGATCTTTGTTAAAGCCCTTGCGGAAGACCTTTGGCCAGGCCCAGGAAAGCCGGAGATGATAAGGTCAAGAATGTGCTTTGCACATTGGGTCATAATCCTTCAGAAATGCTTTCAGGCTTACAGAAGCCCGTTACCGCCTAAACCTCTCTGGTTGAAATATGAGCAAATTGTAATAAGTACAAGGAAATGCTTTCAAAGCGATTAACAGCAGAACTCTGAGAATCGTTTGGGTGGGGAGGGACCCGGGGAAGAGTGGGCCTGCCTTTCTCCGCTAGTGAGAAGGTGGCTTCGGTATTTTCATGACCCTGGGACACAACCTGAGGGCACCACCCCTAGGGAAGACCTGGAGCGTCCCTGCTGTGCCTCCCCAAATCTGCTCCTCTCCATCACCTGAGTGTGAGACATTTCCCTCGTTCTGGTCACGTGGCTGCGTGATTCCAGCAAAGGGCCTCTTATTACAGCTTCGAGATACAGTAACTGCTCCTAAGGAGTCTCCGTGCTTCAATTCTTGGCCCTCTCCCAGCTAGTCTCTGTAGTGGCCAGTGAGCCCAGGACAAGATCTGATCATTTGGATTCTTAGTGTAAAATTCTTCAGTTTATTGCAGAATTTCAGCTAAATCCACACTCCTAAGAGGCCACAATGGTGATGTGATGTTATTTCTATCTCTTTTCTCTCTGGCCTTCTCTTGGCATTGCTGGGTGCCCCCACCCTTTGTCACCCATGCTACTGCTGTGCCAGCTGCTCCCATGCAACCATGCCACGAGGGAGCACATTCTTTCCTGCCTTGAAATTTTGCACATGCTGCGCCCTCTGCCTGAATGGCACTTCTCCGCGCTTCCCCCATTTCTACCCCTCTGCCTGGTTATCTGCTGCCTGTCCAAGCTTTAGCAGGGGCATCATCTCTTCCATCGAGGCTCTTGCAACCCCAGTGTGGGTTGGGTGTCCTGCTGTTGAGGCAGTGCCCTCTGCATGCTTTGTCTCTTCCCTGACTGTGTGAAATTCATCATTGTATGACTATGATGGAGGCTTGAATGCCTACATGAGCTAGAGTAGTGTGGGGATCAGACTTTAGAAACAGTGGGTCCGGGATCAAATCCTGGCTCTGCTAATTTCTTGCTGTGTGACCCTGGGCAAGTTACTTAACCTTTCTTTGTCTTTGTTGTCCTGTTGATAAAATGAGGACAATAATAGGACCTACCCCTTCAGGTTATTGTGGGGATTCAAGAATTAGATGACAATAAAGCACTCAGAAAAGTGCCTGGCTTGAAATAAGCATAGCATAACTCCAAGTTCCTGCTGTTAGTTACCTCTGCTCGGCTCCCATAAACTTTCATTGACTTTGCATAGAAGCAATCCCTTTCCCATCCCACCCCTGCCTTATTTGTTTATTTGGTGTTTTTTTTTTCTTTTTTTTTTTTTTTTTAAGGGAAAATCCCTCTAGGTACCTAATTACCTCCATTCTCTGGGGGTAAGAGTGTTATGAAAACTTGTTTTCTCAGATGCTGCTTGGAAGTGGTTTGTGCAAAGGCAAGGGGCACACAGTGGGCAGCCTATCCATGATGCTTCACTGTGATCGGCCTGGTGCTCAGCTGTGGACCTATTTCTCCTTCTTTAAGGAAACTAACAGATCTTCCCACAGTGAGCTTGATTAACTTCTGAGGGTCACTTAAGAAGTGCCTCATAGGATTGATAAGGCATCTCAGTTTCTTCTTATCCTGCTAATCATTCTCTTTAAAAACAAAACACACCAAAAAGATCTCAGAGCAGAAAACAAGCGAAGAAACTTTAGAACCATATTTTCCAAGTTTGTAATACTTGATTTAAAATCCTTAAATTAGTTCAGAATAGGATTTCTTTGCCAGATTTAGCTTCTTCTAGGTTCCTTCTTTGGGCTCTATTTTATTTGGACTCTGTATTCCACAGTGGATGTCTGACTTGCGTTTTGTAGACATGTCGAGGCAAGTGCTCATGGTGAGTTTTCTGTGGCGTAGTTGGAGTGCAGAATTCAGAGATGTTTTGTAAGGAGGGTGCTGCGATATTCTTCCCAACATTCCTCTGGCCTTCATATGAGAGCCTAGCAAACACATTTTAAAATTAATTAGCTCACACTGTACTTGTAAACTTTTACTTCTCTTTCTATTTTTTAAAAGTAAATATATTGGTTACAAATATACCAGAACGTTTTGATTTACTGCCTAGTAACATAATAATAATTGCCTCAAATCTGCTTCTAGTTTTAGCTGCCTGATAGGTTATATTCCCCATCTTTATGAGAATTGTCATGTCATTAATTTGTCATTTTGTTTTATTCTATAAGTATGCAAGGATGTGTTCTTGCAAAAGAGCTAGGAACATACAGAACAGGTCAAGGAAGGCCTCCTTGAATTATTCTGTGGTAAATTAATTGCTGATTATGCTAATTTTTAGTTTTGTTTTCTCAAAGAAAGTGTCAATTATTTGTCATCAAATTATAAGGTAATCCTGCAATATATTTAGCAAGAAAGAGTTTTTTCCTCTTTACACATAACAGCAAAGGGTAACAGTATAATACTGATTAACACAATATGAACAACAAAGCACAAAGTAAGGACTTGAGCAGTGGTGGAGGTTTTGTCACCAAGGAAGTCTTGTTTACAGCTTTGGTTTCTCTAATCCAGCATGTGCACTTTGAGTCAGCGTCCTTGAGTGGGACAGTCTGAGATACGAATTTCCTGGCATATTTTACGTGACTTAAAAACCTCAATGTGATCAGTGAATAAACCTGGACCAATGTTTTGGAGACCATATATCTAACTATTAACATGCAGTTATCTCTGAGCTCAAAAACGTGCATTTGCTATCACAATTGGGTTCTACAAAGAGGTGAAACTGAGACCCATGGAACAAAGTAAAACTCAGTAAGAACATGACCGGCCCTTTAAATAAGCACTGTCACCCAGAGACGCAAGAGGAAAAAAAAAAAAAAAAAAAAAGAGCCTCCCAAGCATCCACAGCCACTTGGCTGGACAGGAGCTTGCCAGGAGCTGCGTCTGTCTGATGGGCTCCTGGTGGCGCAATTGGCTGCGGCTGCCTGTGCACGTGTTGCCCAGAGAAAGTATGTTGAGACCTGTTCTGTGGGGCTTGGTGTCTGAGGAGTCGACAGGAGATGTTGTTTTTGTAACTGTGTGTGTGCTGTGTGTTCTGAAGGGAAATGAGCACAGATGCACTTCTGAGACTTTAATTCTCCCCTAAAAAATTCTGAATGTCTTATAAAACCTCCTTACGAATTACAAATATGAAATCAGTACAGACTTACTTAGCCTGGAAATACATAGAACATGATGTTTTGCTAACCTCTTGTATACAGTGGGCTCTGGTAAGCCCTCCCCTGGTGCATTTCGGTGGTACTAGGTAGGTGGTCGGTGGACGGCTGATTGGTTCAAGGCGACTCAGCTAGTGAGATGCACAACCTGGACACAAGCCCAGTTCCCCCCTGCCCCGGTCGAGTCCAGTGTCCCTTGTGAGAGGAACAGAGCCATCTTCCCCCATGAAGACCTCTTGGCAGCAGGATGCCAGGCAGGGGCTTTGGGAATGTGCGGCTCTTTCCTGCCACGTGCACATGTCACAGCTGCCATCTCTGTCTGGGCTGACGGGACAGGGCCTCATGGGAGCAAAGTGCCACTTCACCTTCCGCTCGAGTTCCTCCCTCACACCCCTTGTGTGCTGGGTTTCCTGCAGCCAGTCTTTCTCTACGGGGCCCATTTATGGCCTCCCTGAGACCCACAGGACACCTTCAGAAATACCACACGGGGTCCCTTAACCATGTAAATTCTTCCTTTCATTTCAGATACCTAGATAAAACCTAGAATTGAAGGACTGTGTGAAAGCCAAAGCTCCGCTCCGTGCTTTAGGTTCAGGTGCGTCCTTGTGCTGTACGTTGATCTGCTAATTCAGTACATACGGATCTATCACCTCCTGTGTGTGGGACACCGTGATATAGTCTGGGGACACACTGGTAAGCAGGACTGACAAGGACTGACAAAGTCCTTGCCCTCCAGAGCCTACCACCTGGCACAGAAGACAGATCCTGAGCAGTGTACCACACCACGTGTCTGTAACATCACCGCTGGGCCGGAAGCCTGCACGGCACTGCAGTTTTGCCCACCACTGTTCTCGCAGCCCTTGGCACGGTGTTTGGTGCACAGTACATGCCCACTTCACGCTGGTGTGAAGGGAAGGAGGGAGGGAGGATGAGCACGCAGCAGCAGCACCTGCAGACACAGTGGTTGTCACTAAATATTGCAGTTACCGATTTAATTATATTTAGGGAGACATAACCATTTTCCTTTCTGGTCCACAGAGAGTGGAGCCCTCTGATAATCCTTGGTGCAGATTCTTCAAGGTTTTCTATAATAGGCTGTCTTCGTTTTATCATTCTCTGAACTCCTATCACATTCAGCAAAGAAAAGGTTTTTTACAAGTGTTGGGGAGATGGACATACAAATCTTCTAAACTCCTTCTTTTCCAGCATTAACTTTCTTGCTTTTTTCCTGCCTGTGTATCAGTTCATAAACTGGGCCCTATATCTGGACATGGATGGGGGAGACATTCTCTCCACAGTATAGACAGCTGCTGGAAGACACCTGTGCTTTTGGCATCCCATTCTCCTCCCCACAGGGAAACAGTATCCAAGTTCATTTTTGGGGGGAGTCCATGCTCGTGTGGAGAACCCCATTTCCTCATTCTCAAAGCAGCATTTTAATTTGGAAGTGTTGGTGCGTAGGTACAAAATCTATTCCACTTAATGCTGCTATAAAATTTTCCCAGTCTTGAATTTAAGACAATTTATTATTTTTTCCCCCTGCTCTTGCATGGGGGACCGTCTGCTCTGCTAAACTTTTGAAACTTAACCCTCGAGTTGGGTGGAGAATGGGCTAACAATTTGGTACATTCTAAGTGCTTGTTATAAAATACTTTTCCCCAGATGGTGCTACACTATGGTATTTAATGTTGGTAAGAATGTCATTAGGAGTGTGTTCAGCTGCAATTACTAGATTATCCAATGATAGGTGGCTTTAAACAGAAGTTTATTTTTCTCATACAACTGGACATCCAGAGATAGGTGGATGCAGCACCTTACCCATGTCATGAAGGGTACAGACCGGTTCTTTATGTTCTGTCTCCCTGTGTCATCAAAAGAAGGATGCCTTAGCTTCAAGCACCAAATCCTCACCAGCAATGTCTCAAGCAGGAAGGTGGGGAAGGGCCGGGGCTTTCTTCGTATGCCCACTTCTCTTTCATCAGGGCGGAGAAGTCCTCCCTAGAACTCTTGCAGCAGACTTTCCCTTATGTGTCCTTGGCTACAACTGGGTTCTCAGTCCCAGGCCTCTCCAGATCTTTCCCAAGCACGAGGAAATGGGATCACAAGATTGGCTTCTACCAGGGGTCAGCAAACTCTGGCATGCAAGTCAAATCCAGCCTGCCACCTCTTTTTGTACACCTACAACCTAAAAATGACTTTTACGGTTTCAAATGATTGAAAAATAGCAAGAGAATATTTCGTGACACATGAAAAATACAGGAAATTCAAATTTTAGTGCCCATAAACAACTTTCTTTGGAACCCAGTGTGCTTATTCTTTCACATATTATCCATGATTCTTTCATTCCACAATAGCACAGCTGAGTAGTCGTGACAGAGCCTGTATGGGCCACAAAGCCTAAAATGTTTACTTAAGAAAAAGTAAATATTTTTACTTTAAGAAAAAGTTTGCTGATTCCTGGCTTAGACCCACTGAGGTTCATCACCTGGGGCTACAGACATTGCCATCCACACAAAATTGGAGTTTTATTCTGAAAGAAGAAGGGGGAATGGCTGTGGAATAGAGAACCAGCAGGTTCTATCACAGTGAGTCAGAAATATTGAAGACACAAAACATCTTATATATGGTTAGAATTTTTTTGCCTGTCAAGTCCATAATTTTGTTTTAGACAAAGTCAAAATAAAATATAGATGAAATATATTTATGCACAGTTTAATACAATGCATTCATGTAGCCCATGGGATTTTGTAAAATGTACTTACCAATTTTTTTGAAAAGATAATAAGTTAGGGTAATAAAAATATATAAACATAAAATGATATAATACAATGAAAATATATCTTTTTACATCCATGAGGCCCAGCTTCCCAATTTTTCTCCATAGAGATAAGCACCAAATGTCTTAGTTATCTATTGCTGTGTAACAAATTTTCCCAAATCTAGAACCTTAAAACAACAAATATTGATTATTCATAGTTTCTCTGGGTCAGGAATTTGTGAGCTGCTTAGTTGGGAAGTTCTTGCTCATGAGCTTGCAGTGAAGATGCTGGCTAGCGCTGTGGTCTCATCTGAAGGGTTGATTGTGGCTGGAGGACCCACTTCCAAGGTGGGTGACTCCCAGGGCTTTTGGCAGAAAGTTCAGTTCCTTATCACTTGAGACTCCCGGGAGGGCTGCTTTAGTGTCCTCACAATGTGGCATCTGGCTTTTTCCAAGAGACCAAGGAAAAACCCATCATGCCTTTTATGACTTAGTCTCAGAAGTCACATTGTTACTTCTACCTTATTTTATTGTTCATTAGAAATGAGTCACTAAGTCCAGCCCTCAAGGAGAGTGCAATTAAGCTCCACCATTTAAAAGGAAAGTCAAGGAATTTGTGGACACATTTTAAAAACACATCTATTTTTTTTTCCTCCACAAACAAATAGTACACTGGAAACACACTGGTTTACATCCTGCTTTCTTCCTTTAACAGTGTATGGTAGAAATCATTCTCTATCATTGCCTAGAGCTCTCTCACATTCTTATTAAAAATTTCATAGTGAAATGGGTGTACTCATAATCAGTCCCCCATGGTAGATGTTTAAGTAGCTTCTTCTTTTTGATATGTTAAACAATGATGTAGTGAATATCCCTCCACAGATGTATAATAATATATGGAGCTAAATTCTTAGAGATGGCATTGCTGGGGGAAAGGATATGCATGGTATAGATTTTGGTGACCTTTACCAAGTTTCCTCTTCACAGAGGCAGTGCTAAGTATTGCTCCTCTGACACTATATCAGTGCCACGCTTCTTTCCCCAAACTTCTCTGCTCAGGTATTACCAAACATTTTGAATATGAGAGGTGAAGTGATGTCTATTGTAATTTAATTTGCATTTCTTTTATTATATGTGAGGTTGAATATACTTTTTATATATTTAAAAACTATTGCTATATGTTTTTCTGTGAGTTGGCTACTTATGTCCTTTGCATTTTTCAGATGGGCTTTTGGCCTATTCTTCCTGATTTTTATATTAAAGAAATTAGTCTTATGTCTGTTGTATGTGTCACATAAAGAGTGTCACACTCTTTATGGGAGTATGTTGACTGTTTGCACTGGAGTACTTCATCCTCTTAGTCTTAGTAATTTCTTGCAGTTGATGCATGGGAGAACAAGGTGTGGCCTGTGATTGTACACTTAAAATCTCCAACTTCATTTACTGGAATCTTTGAATGCTATTTGACTTTATATACTATAACTTCTTAAATCCTGAGGGATCTGGTATTTCTAGCCTTGCCCTTCTCCATTTATTTTTAATTAGCAGGTACATTGTGTCAAGTACATGTGGGTTCAGAATTAAACTCCATGTTACATGGTAAGAATTCTGTTCAAACAAAGTTTGAAGTGTGTAGATAGCAGGGTCATTTCATGCCCACATTACCCCATCTGAAGATGTAAGATGTATCACTTAGATCTTTGTATGTGAATGAATTTGATTCCCACAGATCAAAACCATTGTGAAAATATTATCTGTGGTGCAGTGATATCAAAATATTGTGTCTTCTAGCCAGATGCTCCCATCTGTTAAAAGAATTGACCAAAATTCATAGAAAATGATGATGAATCCTGTTTGCAGAGATCCAGTGAATTGTGGAGGGTGATGAGGCCCACCCATAGCTTCTGTTTAATGAGTGGGAGAACCTAAATACTCAAATGTCAGAAATCATTTGGAAAAATAATTTGGAAGCTTTTGAGGGCTTAGCTCTATTGAAAAACACAAACTCTGTTGATATATAATTATTCAGTCTGCAAGGGTTAAGTCTAATCTTATATGTGCATGTAAGAAATCGTCAGATGGAAAAATATTCTCCAATTCCAGATTTTTATTAGGTTTATGGACTCTCTCCCCAACTCACTAATTCTCCCTTCTGTGCTAGGTCATTCACATAAAAGTTGAGTCTATTGATGTGGGGAGCAGTAAAAGCTGCTTCTTAGTCTTCCAAACTACCAAGTGGTGTTTTGGGCCCAAGTGTATATTTAAAACAAATATTTGTTGATTACTTGCCAAGTATCAGACATTATGCTTCGGGTTCGGGTGTCTAACAGTGATTAGGACAAATACTGCTTTTCTGGAGCCTTCGGCCTAGAGAGTGGCCCAGAAAGAAATGATTGCCACGCAGTGTGAGGAAGAGGACCTCAGGGGCTTGCTGGAGCATGTGGGATGATCAGGATGGCAGGTTGGGAAGACAACCACCCCCAGACAACTGTCAGGGGGAGATTTAGACTCTAGATCTCTGACGGTGAGGCCAGCTGTCTGCTGAATTCCCCTCTGTTTGGACAGTGAATAGATTTATCTACACATCTACATAACGGATGAATACATGAATGACAGCCATCTACAAACGGCTACTCTATCAGGTGGAAAGGTTTCGGTGGTCAGTTTCTAATTATATGTTTTGTAGGATGTAAATTTTATATCTCATAACTTCTTTTCACTTAATCCGGTGATGTCTCACGAGTCAGGCTGTGTTTATAGACATTGGCTTCATCTGAGCACAGTCATTTAACGACTGTTACAGTATGTGGTGTGTGAAAAACCATCATTTCTATGGCAAGAGATTACAGTAATAAATAAAGTTGAAGACCAAAATCGGGGGGAGGAGGATAAACTACTGTCATGATAGGACACTAGCAAGGAGGGCCTTGAGACACGACCTGGGTCACTCCATATGCCCTTTCTGCAGTCATTTCTTTGTCATCTCTAAGAAGCAGCGTTTATCTTTACAAAGGAGAAGCAACACAGTGCCCATTAAGGAGATACCAGTCCCAGGGCGCCCTTTTTGTTTCCAAATGTGCGAGTTTGAGCTGTCCCGGAGAGACAGCCCAGTTAGGGCCTCTTTCATTAATCTGATGGAGTCTGCCTTCTGGCCAGCAGGACTTTCTGCTGGAGACGGTGGCCAGCTGCTAAGAGAGGGGAAAACCTGGACCCATTCTGCCCGAGGCCCTATGCTTGTATTTTCCTCACCCTTTGGGGGACTGTGTGGACCAGTAGGAAGAACCTCATTATGCACCCCGTAGCACCCCAGCAGCACCCCACCCTCCTCCAGCCCTGGGGGGATGCAGGGATGGGGAAGTCAGAGCAGGGAGGTCACTGTTCTCCTCCCTGGCTGGGGACACATGAAGATGTTCTGATGGGGCCTTTAGGACAATGGCCACATGGTGTGTCCAAGATGCTGGGCACATCACAGCTGTCATGTGTACAAAATAAATGTGTTACTGGTTTGGAAACCCAGGGACACACTTTCTCCTTAAATGAAAATAAATTTACACTTGTTTGGTTGGTGCCTTGGGTGTCAGGGCCTTAGAGGTGAGTTCAAAGCACCTTGGAAAGACTTAATCTCTCCCTCAGCTTCGGTTCCTTTGTTTTAAGTCCAGGTTGGATGCCTTCCGCTCCGTTCCCGTAGATGGTCGGGCTGGATGGCGTTTGGGTTGTACTCAATGGCTTCTTTGTGTCATTTAACTCTCCAAACAGAGAATTCAATGCTTAAGAAAACTCAGAGGTATCAACACATCAGATATGGAGGGGACTTTTTTTATTAACTGCCATTTAGACTAACACATTATGATTCTTTGAATTATAAATAGCAGCAATAAAGCACGATTGCTACGTCACTCTCCAGAGATTGAGGTTTGTTACAGGAAGTACTGCAGGTGCGGAACTCTGCCTATGGCTGAGTATTTAAAAAATAACTCCATTGTTTTTAGACACTACTAAAGTTTTCTTAAACCAGTTCAAGTTAGTAAAGTATTAATCGTATTAATAAAGGATTTGAGCATTTCAGCACACCCCGGAATCATACAGTGTGGTAGACTAAAGAATTACATGGCTGCCAATTCTTTGACACTCCCATTGAGAAGTGGGGTCTGACTCTCCTCCTTCTGAATCTGGCCCGACCTTCCTGCCTACGTGGTGTCCAATAGAATATAATGAGAGTGATCCTGGGTGATTTTTGTCATGAAAGACTGTGCAGCTTCTGCCTCGTTCACTGAACATCCTGAGGTCACCCTTGCTGGAAGTCACCTGTGTGTGCTCCATTTGACAATTCTAACTGAGCCCAGTCTTCCAGCCATCCCTACAAGGCACCAGATATGTGCAAAGCTGTCTTGGACCCCTCAGAAACAGCCCATTCACCAGGGGAATGGCACTGAGTGACCTTTGTCAATGCAACATGGAACAGAAGGGCCACCCAGGCAAAACTTGCTCAAATCCCTGAGTCACTAAATCATGCACTATGATAAGACAGATACTGTAGGCTGATCAATTTGGGGTGCTTTGTTATGCAGCAATTGGTAACTGGGATATGTCATGGCTTTTATCTCCTCTAAGCTGGTGAAATCTGGGTGAATGAAAAGACAGGGCCAGGTGGGAGGTGTGGAGTGGTTGAAGGCAGCTCCAAGCGGGGAGTGCGGAGGAAAGAAGGAGGCTCTGTGGAGCCAGTTTCTCCATTTAGTACCTGCATTTTTCCCCTTTTGAGTCACTATAGGGATCGGAATACTCTGTCATTCAAGAACATAAACCACCAGGGTATATAAAAACAGGCTGCATTATTAAGCAGGCTTTCTAGAACAAGATGTTCCTTTGTTGTAATAATTCCTCGTGAGAATTTTACAAGGAAATAAGCTTTTCATCTCCATGTAAAAGCTTCAATTGGTATCAGGCCATATTATTAAATAAGGATTAAAAATAGCCCTGGAGTTTTTAAAGCATAATTCATGTATGACAATAAATGGCAAATGCCAGTTTGTTTGTTCCTGGACTTCTTACGACTTGATGCCACCTGCTGTGACAGTGAACACTAATATAACTAAGCCTTTTGCTAGAATTTAAATCTAAGAGCAATGTGGTTCAGCAATTAAACAGTGTGGGTCAAGGGTGCTCAGCTACTTAATCCATCGAATAATAAATTAATTGTTACAATAGTTGAAAAGAATAAATACTATACATACTTGGGGATATGTTTAGGATTAGCAGGGTTTTTTTTTTGAAAAGTTCAGATCTATGTTTAAAAGTTTTAAGATCTAAAGTATATTTCTTAGGATCTAAATGTAATGATGAATGAAATTATTTTTAAGTTTGAAAGATATGAAGGGTGAGACGTGTGTATTGAGGTGGAACATAACCCGATTTATGGCCTGGACTGAGGCTCTGGTAAGACATTTTACCACTACCGTGCAGACCATGAGCATTGGAGTAGAGCTCTCCACCCTGTGGGAGGTAGGCGACCTAAAGCATTGCTTGGGTGTGCAAACGAAGTCAATCTAGAAGGTGTTATCCACTGTGTGGACTTTTATGTATTTAAGAAAAAAAGATTTAACGTTTCTTTTCTCAGATAGGCCTTGCTGCACTTATGATACATTTTTCCTTTATAGACGTACAAGAAGTGTGACGCGTAATATTGGAGTCATGGGATAAGCTAGCGTGATAACAATGAACAACACCAACAAAGACATGAAAGGGAGGGCACGGCCGTCCTTCCCTTCCTTCCTCCTCAGTGTGGCAAGAGAGGGACCCATCCCATGGTGTGATTTTTATTCTGCAAGGAGCCTTATCTCTGCCACAGGGTTCTGTTGGTCATTGCTGAGCTCACTGGCTATTTTGTCACCCCACTAGAGGGCAGGCTAGGGAAGACAAGGGACAGAGCGCAAGGGGACAACTGGTTGGCCTCCATCCAGTTAGTCTTGTCCTTGCCTTGCAGCAAGGCTGAGACAGACGCCTTACAGAGGGTCCGCACAGATGTCGGAGGGCCCCGCCCGCTCTCCCCTTGCCCTGATCAACAGCCCCACCCACTCACCCCATTCTACACCTAACCAAGAGGAGGGGCTGAGACCAGCAAGGATTGCCAGTTTTCTGGCCCAAACTGTGCAGGAAGAAGGGAGAAGGTGACGCTGAGCTGAGAAAAGCTGGTGCAGAGTGTGCAGGGACAGAGCTGAGCGGACCACAGCGGGGGGTCTCAGGACTGGGCTGCAGTGAGACTGATTTCCCAGCACCTCTCCGGGAGACTGGCAAGCAGGAATTCCAGAATTCCAGCGGGGTAGCAAATTCTGACAGCTGCAATGTGAGAATCTCCCCGAGAAAGAAGCCTTGCTGTATTCCACGAGCCCTGCGACGGCGTCCTTGCCCCTTATGGAAATTGTGAAATTGGTTAAGAACTTGGTACCGCCTGGCACTCTCTGCTACGTTTCTATTGGTTTTACCTCGTGCTTTCTCTGTTACCCTCTCACGTGGTTTCTGTATCCTTCAGAACACTTCGTGTCCCATAGGACACTCCCCCAATTTTGAGGTTGATTGGAAATTTCTATATATGTTGTTTCTTTGGCCCTTGGAAAAGAAAATAAACCTCTGTTGTATTGTTGTTTCCATGAGAAAATCAGGCAATATACAAACTCAACTAACTTATCATCTTTCCTAGGAATGTGGACCACTTATTGAGAATGTTCTCTCCCTGAGAGGTATCAGTGGGTGATATTTCAGTACCAGAATTGTTTTGCATGCAGTTGGATTTTCAGGGCTGTGTGCCTATGGCAGATCTTATTCTGTTGGATTCGGTGAATTAGCTTTTCCAGTTTTGTAGAGTATTACTTGTTAAGTTCTTGCTGCCCACACAAGTGGCATCTGAATAAAAATGGAAAGAGTCAGAAATCCCCTGAAATCATGCAGCTTATTCACAAAGAATAATTTGTGAAACGAGTTTACGGTTGTGTGTTTCTCCAACACTGTCCGTGGTAGGTGGGATTTCGGAACGTTCTCAATGCCATGGGAGTCCACAGCTGGGTCAGGAATAGAGCAAAGCATGTGGACGCTGACGTCTGTCTGGGTGGCCCCGCTCCTCTTGCCCCATTGTCACTGTCTCCTTCACCTTGAAGATGTGTTGCCACATCAAAGACACTGAACATGTCACAGTGCACAGCAGTGCTGACTGTCAACATGTTTTGCGGATCGTTGATTAGCTGATTGGATCATGTCTTCATGCATTGATTCAGTGAGGATTATTAAGCATTCCAAGTCCATAAAAATATCTTTTATTATTTTTGCACAACTTCGTGTTTCGGAGTGAGGTTTTGTGTTTCCTGGTTTGGGGTACCCAACGTTTTATGCCGTTTTTACTCTTGGGCCTTATTTTCTTGAGTTAGAACTTTCCTTTATTGTACAGACTCACAGACAAGACGGTGCAAAACCATGCCCACCATAGCTCTCTCTTCTCACAGTGTTTGTTGGAGGGTCTCTGTGACCAGCGTCCTGCAGTTAAGTGTGTGTTTGGACAGAGACGGGGGCCAGAGAACCAGAGCACAACTGGTTTAGGCGATGCCCAAAGCTGGTCTGGACAGGCTGAGGCATGTAGCCCACTGTGGAATCAGAAATACCTAAGACTCAGCAAGCCCTGCCCCCTGCCCTTCACATCCCCTGAACTCTCTTATCTGTGTGGATGCCTTTGTTTCAACGACAAGTTAATGAGAGCTCTCACAGAGGCAAGAAAATAAGTCATTTGCTTTTATTCCAATAGGACCTTTCTTCCTAATAGGTCAGGGCACTTTTTTTTTTTTTTTTTTTTTGAGACAGAGTCTCGCTCTGTCGCCTGAGCCAGAGTGCCGTGGCATCAGCTTAGCTCACAGCAACCTCAAACTCCTGGGCTCAAGCAATCCAACTGCCTCAGCCTTCCGAGTAGCTGGGACTACAGGCATGTGCCACCATGCCCGGCTCATTTTTCTATATATATTTTTAGCTGTGCATATGATTTCTTTCTATTTTTAGTAGAGACGGGGTCTCGCTCTTGCTCAGGCTGGTCTCCAACTCCTGAGCTCAAACTATCCACCCGCCTTGGGCTCCCAGAGTGCTAGGATTACAGGCATGAGCCACTGTGCCCGGCCCAGGGCTCTTTTATAAAGTCACCTTCAGTGTGGGGTGGGAAGAGCGGGGTGGGCCAGCTCCCTCCCAGTTCAGAGGGAGAGCAAAGGGCTCCTTCTCTCCTTGCCTGGGGAAGACTCTGCCTGCACACGCATCTCTGCAGCTACCTCCCCTGTTTCTTCCACATGGGCTGCAGCTCCTGGTGCAGGGAGAGGGTAGAGCGGAGAGAAGGGTGTGCATTTCTGGGCTCCCCACCTCCCTTTGGTTTTCCCACCTCCAGTGGTCATAGTGAGACCCGCTGTTTGGAAGAAGTTGTCAGTGCTCAACACAACCCAGCAGAGACGTGTGTGTCAAGGAGGTCACCCCCTGGAGAAGCCCAGATTAAGTGGTGTCAGAAGGGACTTTGATAAAGAATGATGTTTTTCCTCTGGGGACTGGAAGGTGGGTGAAAATTAAACCAGAGACGGCTTCCAGGGTGTTTATGTTTCAGAGCACACGCCTCGCACCACACTGTCCGTTCTGAGTAGTATTTTTTATCATTTACTGCTACTTCTTATTTCTAGTCCATTTTCTTCTATGGAAAGTGCCCTAACAAGTGTCTCATGTGGTGTGTTAAGGGATTTGAAGTTCTTCTTATTTCTGAGAACCGTCTGGGCTGGGCTGATCTTGGTGTCCTCGGCATTGCTTGGCACCACTCCAGGGGCGCTGGACCTCCCAGAACAGATTAGAGCAGGAATGTTCCCCGTGGCACTGGGCAACGTGGCCTTCTGGGGCTTCCTCTGGGGACTGTGGCTACTGGTGACTTTTCTTTTGAATTCACTTTCTTAGGTTTGGCAAAGGCTTTCAGACACCTCCATATCTTTGTTGACTCTGACGTTTCCTTGTACGCTTTATCGTTTTGATTCACCTCCGCTTTTTTATGAGCCATCCTAATTCTAGCTCTACAGTCTTGAAGTGAGAGAAGTTTCAACTTCTTTATTCTTGCAAAAGATTGTCCCATTATTTTCCAAGTCTGTTTCCTATGGGTGGATCATGAGAGCTTGTTGGGAGCTTTGTATCACCCCAAACCACAGCCAGATTACCCTATTGCAAAATATTTGCAAATTATTCAATACGGAAAGTAATATTTTGTTGCCTCTTCTTTGAATTCTAGTTTCATATGCCTTACTTTGCCCCTTAACACAAGACTGAAATACGGCAATTCCTAAGTCACGGGACTTGCCTAGATTGGATTTAGGGTAACAAGTGGACGTATGTAGAAAATTCCAGCCTCCACTTGTGTGTGGTCAATGTATCCATCTGAAGCCAATGTGGCCAATGAAGTGGCTGATCACCCTGACACTGTTTGCTGTATCCCCTGTACGGTGTGCAAATTAGGGACACTGGTTCCCTCATCACTGAGCATAACTGCCCCCTTTCAAAATTGGAGCCTTTGACTGTTTTGCTGCTCAACTAGTTTGTGGACAGTTATGTGAAGCTGATCTCAGGCTGGGTCAGGGTCAAGGAATCCGGAAACAGTATTGGTCCCCTCCTTGTCTTTTCTCAGGGGTAAGGGTAGGGAGGGAGTTACAGTATTCGCCAAAAAAAGCATGTGGCTCGGAAAAGACTTCCTTATAATAAAGCCAGGGTGTTAGCCAGTTTGGTGTTTCTCCTTGTTTGGAGAGTGGCTGATCCTCTTTGGCCTTGGGACCCGGGCCTTCCCTTTGCGTGGGTCAAGCCGGGCCATGGAATATAGTTTTAGGCACTGACAGTGGGAAATGAGGGAAGGCAAAGCTTCCTGACAATTCTGTGACTTTCAAAGTATCTTAAAAGCTCTCCCTTTAAATTGCTATCATCCACAGGGTGGTATCACATGTCTTTGCTCACTGACAAAGAACTTGCAAGTTTAGCAACTTGATTTTCCGTGATCTAGGAATGCTTGAACTTGTCAGAATTCAGAGACTACAAGGAGATGCAAAAATGAAATCTAATTGTTAAAATTGCCCCTCTGAACATAGTTCTAATAAAATTTTGTTATTTTCCTAAAATCTGCCTTTTTTAAAATTCTAACTGTGATTTTCCTGCTTTTGAAGCCTAAAGCCAACTTTTCCTATTTTACACATAATATGATTTTATGCACTCCTTATTGATTCTTTCATCTCCTTTCATGAATGCAAAATGTCAGGCTGGTTTGTGTCTAAAGCTTGTGAAACCGGAGGCTTTGGTCTAATAATACAGGCTCACCTTTAAATCTCCATGGCCAGGAGAAAAGGGAGTGTCAGAGAAAATTAGCAGCCTCACATGGCTTAGGTTTCTTAAATATGAAGATATAGGGCAAAGTTTACTAGATTTACATTTAAATAAAAATACCCTCCCACTATACCATTGATCTGGCATGTGGTCTCATAGTGCATTATGCAATCGTCTCTCTCCATTACAAGCAACTGCGTTTGTGCTGAGAGCTGTTCATTGGTTTGCTATTCTGTTGCAGTGATCCCGGTTAGCAAGACAGCTGCAGGAGAAACTGACTACCTAATTGACTACAGGTGGCGTTTGTTCTCTTGCTCCTTTAAAATGAAGCAAAAGTTTTCAATGAACATGTCATCCATGAGATCTATTAAGAACTTCAATTTAGCCATCCGAATCTTCCTAGCATCCTGGATTGCTACGTCTCCGTATTCCAGGTGATTTAATTTTAGCTTTTGGGCACCCTTCATAGCCACAGTGACCAGCTGTAGTAATTAATACAGCTTTTCAAAACTGCCTCAGACCTTTTGGACAGAGATCTGACGAGCATATCTTTAGAAAATGAAATTTATTAAGATGGGACAAGAGTGTTCACCTAGCTTTGCTCCTTCATCAGACACCTGTGAGAAGCTGTCACTTATACGAACGTGTAAAAAGGCCATAAAAAGGGACATTTTCATTTTATGTGTGAGGAAATGAACAGATAGTGTCAACTTGTGGGGAGGTTAGGGGTCACTGGAGTTGGTGACCTCTTCTAAGTTGACCCTGGGGAAGACCATCTTGACAGACTGTGGCTTTTTTCTAGATACTCCTTTGAGATTCAGGCTTTCATGGAAGGCTGGTAGGGGCAGTTTTAGACAGGTGGATTCTTCTAGGTCTCACTCATCATACCACACAGGTGATCACCTGTCTTCCACTGGAAAAGTTAACTAAATATCCTCTGACTTCTGCCTTAATTCTGAAATCTGCATTGGCCCTAAACTCTATCTCATAATAATTCCCTTAAAAATCCTTAAGATATTTCTGTTTACTGACTAGTTTCAGTGTAATAAAAAGTAGTATGCAATTTTCCGCTCCCAGCTGCAGAGAACTTTTACATATTGGTCATTGAAACTAACCTGAGTGTGTTTGAGGCATTGGACTTTTCCCTTTGTTAATCAATAGCTCCAGGCCTTTGGCCTCCTTAGAATTTGTCAGCATTACAAGAAAACATAAAGAAAAAGCGTGTACCTCTCCCCCACCAGCCCGGGAGCTACATGTTTCTAAAGAACTTTGCAAAAGAGCTAGGGAATTCTGTACAAAGTGAGGAAGCTGAATTTGAATACTTTTAGAGATAATTAGAATTTCTTTTTTATGGTCTACTCTGCTTAGCATGTGGGTGACCCTATTCCACCACCATGCTTCCTTCCATCCCCACCCCCAGTTCTTCAATGAGAATCCAGAAATAAGTTACAAATCTCAAATTGTTATTGTCCTAACATCAGCAAAATGTGCTGCTGATCTCGTATCAAGAGACATTGTTTAAAGCACACTGCTCAGGTCCCAGTTGGGTTTGGGACTGGGTGTTCTCAGTGCCTAGACAGAAAGACATTGCCGTCTTCAGGTAGTTTTTCTATGGGGTCTAGGAGGGCTGTCAGGGTTAGGGAGACCAACTCTTCCTAGTTTTTCCAAGACTTGCTTTGAAAACTGGAAATCCTATGTATCTGGTAGTCCCTGAATCCGTGGGAAATCTGGATGGTTTAGTCCCTTACAGGGGCTAAAAACTAACTTGCAACATTTTCTGCCAAAACCTCATTAGGGATGGACCTGGTAAAAGTGAAAGTGATAAATCTGAAAGTGCATCTCGAGACCACTAGGGGGCACCAATAGCCTCTCGGAGTTGTTTCCATAGCTTGAAATTTGAGGGCAGGTTCTAAAAAACCACAGTAAGGAACCAAGCAAGACTAAAAAAAGCAAAATGTCATAGGTGGACCCCTCATCCTCTTGACGTGAGGGCCTGGGACTGTGCCCTGTTAGATTTTTGACCAGAGGGGCCCTCAAATTAATATTGCCAAGTTAAAATTCAGGGGGAAAATAGCCATGTGAATCCAGTAGAAAGCTCCATTTAGGGCTTGTCCACTAGAGGCTGTGGCTCAGAAGGTGCAGTGGAGGGACAAGCAGGACGCCCCACGGTTGGGGCCAACACAGTTGTTGTCGTTCACCAGTCCACACAGGGGAGCTTGTGGTCTTGGCTGGGTTGTT
This sequence comes from Eulemur rufifrons, assembly GCF_041146395.1. Classification (NCBI taxonomy): domain Eukaryota; kingdom Metazoa; phylum Chordata; class Mammalia; order Primates; family Lemuridae; genus Eulemur; species Eulemur rufifrons. The sequence continues at coordinate 10,337,390 of NC_090989.1, read as the reverse complement.
AGTGGGTTCGATGCAGGGAGCCTCACTGCTGCCCAGATAATGAGTGGACTGGCTTCATGCAGGAAGTTTCTAGAAACAGGCTAAGTACGTCCTGCTTCAGGGTTTGTCCCTCTGTGTACCGATTAGTAGCTCACCTGATGAACTGTCTTAGAGAAAGTCCTGGGATTTCCCCACAGGAATCCAGCTCTGTTTGTTTTCTATGGCTGCTGTCACAGTTTACTGCAAACTTGGTGTCTTAAAACAACTCGAATTTCGTATCTTACAGTTCTGCTGGTCAGAATCGTGACATAGGTCTCACTGGACTAAAATGAAGGCACCAGCTGGGCTGCGTTTCTTTCTGGAGGGTCTAGGGGACAATCCATTTCCTGGCCTTTTGCAGCTTCTGGAAGCCGCCTGCATTTCTTGGCTCACGGCCCCTCCCTCGATCTTCGATACAGTACCTTTCGTCTCTCTGACCCTTATGCCCTAGTTGAATCTTTCCTGACCACAGCTGGGAAAGGTTCTCACTTTTAAGGACTCATGTGATGAGATTGGGTTCACTCGATAATGCAGGATAATCTTCCCATCTCAAAATCCATAACCTAGATATCACTCTCAACGTCCTTTTTGGATGTAAGGTAATGTATTCACAGGTGCTGCGAATTAGGACCCGGGCATCTTTGAGGGGCCATTATTATTCTGCCCCCTGCAGCAGTAAATGGTCTCAGAGCTTGTGCTCTAACATTCTGTCATTGCCACTCCCAGCCATGGCCAGGGAGAGTTGTGCTCAAGAGTAGATCTGTTTGGAAAGGAAGTTGGTGGTTATTTTCCCGGTTGCCTCTGTGATTGCTGTATTGACCCTAAGGGCTGCCTTCTCAGACTGTGAAATGAGAAGAGCAAGTCTGAAAAGTCATTTTGCTACATCAGGAAATGGTCTTACTTAGATTCAGTGTTCTCTGGGTGCTTTTATTGAAAGCTGTTCATGGCCAAGGCAGGCATTTGTGCCACCTGCCTTAAAACAATTCCAGACCCAAACTCTTTTGGCCAAATGACGTGAAACATGCCCTGCCTGCCCTGTTGGAAGAAGAGGTGGAACTGGTCGCCCACGTGCTTGGCTTTGCAGGGCTCCCCAGCGTCTGCAGGGAGATGCCAGCCCTGCCCGGTCAGCCAAGGTATGGGTGGGGTGGGAGCTGCTGTTAACCAGGCAGAAGGACTATTCGTACCCCAAAGGTGGGTGTGGGGGATGCAGCATCAAGGTCATTGTCATCTTGAGTCCTAGCAGAAGTTTCCTAGAGAGGGAACAGAATATGTACACATGACTAGAGACCCCCCCACCTCTGGCCCCCCTGGTCACCAGGGCTGTCAAACGTCGTCTCCTCCCTACCCCAGCAAACAGGGCGTGCACTTTTCATAGCCTCCACCCAGCTCCACTGGGAAACAGCGTCCCAAGCACTGTTCCTCCTTTGTGCATCTCACCTGCTTCTGGTATGTGTTCTCTTATCACTATGGACTCCTGCAAGCCCTCCGACCTTTACTGAACAGAGACAGGGGAAACAAACAAGCAAGTGAATGAGCTAACTCTGAGGAAGGACTCTGCCGGAGCTGGAGCCCCTCCGTTCGTCCAGGGTGGGCTAAGCAGGTGGATTCTAGCTGACTGCCTGGGTTCCAATCCTGCTGTGTGAACTTGGGCAAGTTTCTCTGCCTCTCTGTGTCTCAGTTCTCTCAAAGGGAGATATTAATGGTAGTAGTTCCTATATCTGCTAGGGTTGCTGTTAGAATTAAATTGAATTAATGTAAGTAAAGTGCTTAGAACAGTGAGCAGCACAGAGCCAATGCTAGTATGTGTTAGTTGCCATCATTATCATCATTATCCTTATTATTTTGCAACATAGCCATTTTGTTCATAATCACATTTGTAAAAGACAGAACTGGAATCTGTGATCTGCTTAAGGCCTCGGGTGCATTATTTTGAGAAGGCGCATCTAATTATGTATCTTCTTTTTAGAATGAGAGTTGGGAGCTAAATTCCAAGGAGCATGTATGGATCAATACTGATCTTTTGATCCTCAAATTCCTGGGATGAGGCACCCCTTCAGGTGCACCAAGGCACCCACTTTTCACCAGCTGCTGACGGCTTGGGGATGCCTGCCAGGTTTCCCTGTGCGGCTTCGACAGAGCTTCTTGCTTTTCTCTGTAATCCAAGGAGAAATGTGGAGGACCAAAGTGAAATTATGGCCTCTGTTGAGAGTGATTTAGAGACTTAGCAATGAGGAGGTCCTGGTGTCTGGCCCATTTGGGTGGTGTCGTTTGGTCTGGAGTGTCTGTCACACACCGTGATGGGCAGTTCTGGGGCAGGTCTGCCACCTGAGCTACACCACTGGTTCATCTGCGTCTTGGGTTGAGCATCAGATGTTCCCAAAAGGTGGCCTGACAGGCAGCCAAGGGGAAAGGCTGTCCCTGTATTAGGTGGCTCTGCACAGGCTTGGGGGGGTTGCTGGGCTTGTCGTAAATTCCCACTTCCCTCCCCACCCTGATAGACTTCAGCCCCTGTTCATCTGTTCTTCCTTCCTGAGTCCTGAGCAAATCAGGGTGAGTTGGTCACCCAATGATTGTCATTTGGGTGGCTGGGGAAAGGAGCCCTTGCCAGGGAGGCTGGGGAGATATCTGGGGACAGTTAAGGCTGGGAGAACCGCTGGGCCTGCCAGTGTGCTCCTTAGGGAGAAGTCTTGAAAGGAACTTCATGTGATGGGGAATTTCTTAGAACTTGGGAGGACAGTGGTCATTTGTTCCATGACGAGAGTTTTCATGAAGTGACTTCCGTGGGGCTGGGGGAGTGGGAAAAAATTCAACACGTGCCAGGTGCTGAGAGGAGGCGTTAGCCCCTGTTCTGCACAGAAGGCTGACATGATCTGCCCTGAAGGAATGTCACCAACAGGAAACAATTAGTAAACAACTAGGTGCTAACCCAGACAGAGCTGATGATACCTTAAGTGAATTCAGACAAGGGAAAAGAAATGCTGACCAGAGAGACCTGGCAAGGGTCAAGGAGGCAGAATAAATTACCTGCCATGGTAGGAGGCAGAGGTATTATAGAAGGTGGCAGGGGACCATTAAGGACACAGCAGTTGGCCTGAGAGAAAGGCAGCATTGGAGGAGAGTGAGGGGCTTGACTGGCAGATACTGGGAAGTGGGAAGGGAAGGGAGGAGAGGGCAGGGGAAGGAAGAGAAAAGAGGAAGGAAGGAAGGAGGAAGGAAGGAGGAACAAAGGAAGGAAGAAGGAAGGAGGAAGGAAGGAAGAAGGAAGGAAGAAGGAAGGAAGGAGGAAGGAAGGAGGAACAAAGGAAGGAAGAAGGAAGGAAGGAGGAATGAAGGAAGGAAGGAAGGTGGAAGGAAGGAAGGGAGGAAGGAAGAAGTAAGGAGGAAGGAAGGAAGAAGGAAGGAGGAAGGAAGGAAGGAGGAAGGAAGGAAGGGAGGAAGGAACGAAGGGCAGATTATTGAATCTCCCCAAGTGTCAAGCATTGTTCCATGAGTTTTATGTGTAACATTTCATCTAATGCTCACCCAATACTAAAGGGTCGGTACTTTTCTCCTTACATTATACATGAGGAAAGAGAGGAATTAGAAGGTTAGGTGACTTGCCCATGGTCACCTGGGAGCAATGTGATTCTAGTTTGGACTTGAATGACATTCCAGCAGAGTGGTCAAAGGACAGTGGCATCTTACCATGGTTAACCTTGTCTGGGATACAGGAAAGATCAGAGAAGGTAGAAATCCCAGCCAGAGAGACCCCCAGAGGCCTCCTGAGACCGGAGGCGGCTGGCCTCAAAGGCAGAAATGTGGTGCTGGGTGAGAGCTTGATGTTCAGGTCAAGGGGGGGGAACAGTTCAGTTTCCATCCTGAGCACCTGGAAAGAAGCTGAGACCATTGACTGGATCCAGTTTGGAGAACGAGAGATTGAGCTTTTCCACCTAATCCTATGTGTGCCTTTGGGCAGGTTACTTAGCTTCTCTGAACCTCCGTTTCCTCCTCTGTTAAGATGGGGAGACTAACAGGACATGTCTTACATGACTTTGAGAGGATTAATTCTGATAACGTTCATAAATTATTTAGGACCATCCTTGAAATCAGAGTAGGTGGTCAATGAGTATTAAAAACTGAATATTATCAGTTTTTAAAAATTTCTTTAGAAATTGCTGATTTTTGGAGGACTTTCCCTATAATTCTCATTCTACAAAGGGGTGGGCTACTTTGTTTCTCCCCCATGCTGTTATAATAACCCTTCTTCCCGGGGATCTGCAATCCTGTTGTGTTGAACTTCAAATCCTGACAGGGGCGTGGTTGCCTTCTCCAATTTCACGGAATTCACTCTCTCCAAGGGGATGGTGGAGACAGAGAAAAAAAAAAAAAGAAACCAGTGGTTCTTTAAGGACTACACAGTTTGGCATAAAAATCTCACTAATTGAGGCTTGTTAAAAAGTACCCTAAATTCCGTAATTGTCTGTTCTGGTGCGCTCAGGTTTGGAAGAGTAATGATGATGATGTTGATGATGGTAATGACAATAATAGCTACCTTTATTGGGTGCCCAGAATATTCCAGTATATCGTGCAGAGATCTTGCACGATGTAGGTGTCTGGATCCCCGCTTTTTGAAAGAGAGAAACTGAGGCTCCCGGGGAACAAATGAATTGCCCAAGGCGAGCGAGTAGTGAGGCCAGAGTTCACACGGCTCTGCCCTCCACCAGGCTGCCTCAGGGACACCCGATGTCACTTAAAGCACAGAAACGCCAACTTAGCAGGCAAATGGAGAGTCTTATAACATTTTTTATTTGCAGAATTATTCAAAACCAAGAAGTAAGTCTTAGATATATTCAAATATTGCATTTGAAGTCATAACCGTGGGCCGGGAGGCTGGGCACAGAGGGTGGCCGGGAGGACTTTGGGGCCAACGACTCTGGGCTGTTGCTGCCTCTCTCTCGTTCCCATCCCTCCCATCGGATGTGACTCTCAGTGGACAGTCTCTCAGCAGCGAGAACCTGTGAGCTTCTGAGAGGGAAAAAGTTCATGGATGTTGGCCCAGAAAAGAACGAGCAGGGAGGAGCTGCCAGGCGCTTTCCGAGGGGGACCAGGCGCCAGGCACATGGGAACACCTGGACTGGGTCCCCCGTCGTTCTGTGAGCATTTCCCGTGTGCCGGGAACTGCCAGGGCCTGGGGGAGCCGCCTCGATGACCAGAGACAGGCTGGGACCTCAGACACCCACCAGAGCGAGGGTCAGAGGGAGCCAGGCTCCCCTGCACGGAAGCAACTGCCCCCTGCCCGTCCCCAAAGCCCTTCTCCTGGCGGTGGGTCCTGACCTCCTGCAGGTGTCAGGCCTCAATGCGGGGACACAGTGGGTACAGGCCGGAGGCGCGGTGGGCAGCGGCCTCCACACTTCTCTTTTACGAGCACCGGCCACGTCAGCCTTGTGTCCCCCTGGGTTGAGTTCATGGTCACACATGGCACAAGGGATGTCTGTCGCACTCAGGCCCGTTGTATGTGCGACGGAATTTTGTGTGCTGAGGGAATGGAAGCCCGGCCTCCACGGATGCGTCCAGGGCAGTTGCCGGGGAACTTGGGGAGGGCTGGCTGCTTGGCTTGAAGGCCAAGATCTTCCTGTTTGGCCACAAAGCGTGTGTTTCACTGCCAGTTTCCAAAGCGTGTGGGGCCACTGCGCGTCCAGCAGAGGACACGGGAGGGATTCAGGGAAGTTTGTGGGTGGGACCCGGAGGGCGGGCGTCCTCCCCCATCTGATTCGCCTTAACTCTGGCCGGGTCGGCTGCCAGCGGGGAGAGTCCTGGCCCGGTCTTTTGGCCACGTCGCTCCCTCTGAGAACTGACTCTTGGCCTCCCACGTCAAACCGTCCTCTGACTCACGCCTCCTCTGCTCAGCTACCGTTTCCTGCAGCCTGAAGTCCCCCTGAGCGTTGGGAACGGCGATGCACGTCGTTACTCACTGACTTTCTGCGTCCCTGCGGTGGAGATGAATTAGCTGTTTGCTCCCAAATCCGTCCAGCAGACGCCAAGTCTTTTTCCCGGTTTTCTTCAAGCGCTGGAATCTTTCCTTGCACACGGGATGCGTGTCCTGCCTCCTTGGCTGGAAGCCAGTTATCGAGAAAGGAACAATTAGAAAATGACCAACCTATTGTCTCTTCCTTTATCTTCCCTCCACCCCTCAAATCGTTTTTCATTATATTTGGGGAGAGTAGAAAAAAGTGCTGGTGTTACAGAATGTGTTTACCATTTAGGCCCACACAGAATTTTCTAGAAAGAAAGTAGAGCCAAGATGGTGGTGGGTGTTTGGCCTGCTCTGGTGGAAGGAGAGGGCGAGATGCCCCCGAGACAGTCTTGAGGGGTCGTCACCCTGTCAGGTCTGCACCGGACGCCAGACGCCAGGGGTCCGTTTGTCCCTCCAGGGTGGCTGAAGACAGGGAGTCATTCCCGTGAAAGTGGTGAAGCGGATGCTGCCGGGACATATACCTGCAGACCATCAGGGAGGTCATTTGCCTGAACAAAAAGCACTTACAGGGTATTAAAAAAAACTTTATTACTAATTCTGAATGGATTAAGAGTGGAAGGAGCAGATGGGAGAGGCTCTAATTTAAAGAGGGCCTATGGTGCCGAGGACCTGCTGGCCTCCACGTGGCCATTCGGACCCTCACAACTCGGGCCTCGAGGGGCCCTGCGAGGGAGGCAGGGAGGCCCGGACCCAGCAGAGTCACCCACATTCTCAAACGCCACGGCCGCCATCAGCGGCAAATGGAGTTTCTTGGAACCTGTCGGAGGCATCACGTCTTTCCGTTGAGAACTACCTTCAGGGGTGCTCAAAAAAGTTGAATCTGAAAGGCAAACGTACAATTCTGGTTATCCAAGCACCTGAGTCTTCACTGGAAACCAAAGACACTCTGATCTCTCAGACTGCTCGGTTTGATTTTAACAGAAATGTATCCACACAATTTCCCCCGCAGGCCAAGAGCCCTGCTGAGAAATTTTAGCCCGGAATGCACTTAGCCTGAGAGAATTTTCAACACTGGAAAAAAAAAATTATAAAATGTCCCAATTCTGGCGACAGTGTCAGTTATTCACTCCTAATACGCATGTATTTATCCCACCATCCTGTCTGGTTAATGAATCTGAGCAAGGCGATGCTCTCCCATTATTGCTCAATAATGGGCCACGGAGATGGCGTATCTTCGCCTTTATTTTTGCTGGCATGTCCCTGCGCTGGAGCACATTAAAGTAATAAAATTAGGCAGCAAGGCGTCCCAGTCACTCCCACCATGTTCCCGTAAGCCCCTCATTTACAACAGACAGAGACAGAAAAAAAATGTTTAGAGCAATTTAAGATGAGGCAACACAGGATATGTAAATTCTGTTTTATTGGCAGTCAGGGCAGCTAGCTAATTCTCCTCAAATGCCTTAGAGCCTTCAGCTCACTAGCCCCGCTGGGTCAGAGCCATTTAGCTTTAAGGCCACATGGGGGGGACGTCCTGCTGTGGACACTGTGGCCCTGCAGCCCTGGTCCTTGCCCTCCGGCCAGATGTTTTGTCCCAGTCGCTGATCCAAGAAGGAGCCTGTTAAGAAGTTTAAGTTTTTACCGAGTCGGATGACTAAGGCAGTTTTTATTTTTTAGAAAATTTATTGCTCCTCCTCATTTTATTCCTCCTAAAGAAGTAGCTGCCAGGACTCGGGAAGTTCGAGACAAACAGTTTCAAGGGAAATCACTGACTTGAGCTTGAGACCAGAGACAAAGCCAGGCAGAGAGCCCGTGCAATGCGGCCGTTCTCCAGATGCCGCAGCGGAAAGCGGCTGCTGCAAGGAGAGAAGGACCCGTCCAGACGCGGAGCTCTTTGTCAAGGGCAGCTTGATCAGGACCCTCCCTGCACTGGCACAGGGATTTTGCCACGTTTGCAATGAGTTATAGCAGTGCCCCAAAGGTTAGAGAGACCAGGGAAAAATAAAAAGGAAACAATTGCCCCACTCAAGTCAGAGGTTTAAAAGCTGCAGAGCAAGTCAGGACTGGCCAAAATATGTGGCTTCCTGTCCCGAACTTTCCCCTCTCCCTTTGTTGGGCTTGACTGCGCCCAAACCTGCAGTGGTTTAAGAGGGTTCCCAAGCAGCCAGTCCCTGGGGGTTTCTGTAACTGAGCTCTGGGGCTCCCTAGGCTGCAGAACAGGGGCGAGGAGCAGATGGGGTGGCCTTCAACATGGCCATAGGGTGGTGGGACCCCAAGGCGGACAATGGCCTCAGATGGGCGGAGGGGGCTATTTCAGGGCCCATCTGCGAGAGTTATCAGGACTACATGGACATATGTGTCGTAACTGTCCACCTCCCCATCCCTTGGTCTTCTAGCAACTTCACAGACTCCACCTGGGGGAATTCTCAGACCCTCCTCTCTCATAGGTGGAGGGGCAAATGAACCCTGGCTGGAGGAGAGGACTGTTGGGGTGGGTGGAGGGGGGTAAAGCACAG